>NC_134808.1:36499766-36502266 GCF_046742065.1 Oratosquilla oratoria
CAAATCCCCCCCCACACACACACACTATCAGGAGGCTAGGACGGTGTCCCTTACAGAGGACTTTGTAGTTTGGAATTTAATAAATCATACCCTTGGTTCAATTTCACCGGTGGCAGGGTTCGAACCGCCATCACCTCGACCTTCGCCACAAGTAACGACTAAAGAAAGACATGAGACAATATTTCAAGATCCCAAGACATATATCTATTCCATAAATGTGTAAAAACAAGCTCTAAAATGGCTCAAAACTCTAAGTTTTCTGCCGCAGTGTTTGCACATGGGAAAAAAATTCGTTCTATTGTTAATTCTGCATATTCATTTATTTGATTCTATTATCTTATTTATTCATTCACTTATTCATCTCTGTCAATAAATCAATTGATTAATTAATTTACTTATTTTCATATCTATTAATTAATTTATTCATATAAGTATTTATTTGTTTACTTAATTGTTTATTTATGATATGCGTTTATTGATCTATTTATGTGTTTACTTATTTGTTTAGTTAATTGTTTATTCATTTATTTGGTTACTTATTCATTTATTCACTTATTCAGTTATTCATCTCTATATTTATCTATTTACTTTACCTATTTATTTATATTTTTATTTGTCTATTCACTCATTTATTTAATTATTCAATTATCAATTTTTGTATTTATTAGTTTATTTGTGTAATCATTTATTAATTTATTTCCCTATTTGATTATTTACTCATATATATTTATCGATTTACTTGTTTACATGTTTATTTATATATATATATATATATATATATATATATATATATATATATATATATATATATATATGTATATATATATTTTGTCTATTCACTCATTTATTTAATTATTTATTTTTCAATTCATTTGTTGATTAATTTATTTGTGTAATCAGTTATTAATTTATTTCCCTATTTGGTTATTTATTAATTTAATCATTTATTTATTCATGTCACCACTTATTTGTTTATTTATTTATTCATTTATTTATTTATTTACTTATTCCATAATTTATTTATCTATTAATTTAATAACTTATTTATTTATTTATCTATTTATTTGCTTATTCTTTTATTATTATATTTATTCATCAACTTATTTGTTTATTCGTATGTTTATTTATCTATCTATTCATTCACTTCTTTATTTTTATCTATATTTACTGATTTAATTCATTGTTTATTTATCTTTTTATGTATTTGTTTATGTCTTTAATCATTTAGTCATTTAATTAATTAGTTGCTTATTCATTTATTTATTAGTTTTTTTTTAATATGTCTAGGTGTTTCATCTTAATACAAAGACATAATTATGTTAATATAATCTACCCTTGAAAAGTAAGAAATCTGATAATAAAAGATTACAAAAATAAGAACTTTCATATAAGAGACCTTACGCTTGTTTGGGTAACAAATGTACAGATAAGTTTTGTTTTTCTTGTTTTTTTTTGTTTTTTTTTTTGCAAAATTCTGTGCTGGCTCCAAATATGTATTTTTTTTTTTATCATGATCGGATGTCTTAGTGATGTAGAAAACTATACTAATTTAGATGATATATGAATTACGGGAAAATACAATTGCTGCTTACATTTCTTTTCATATGTTTATGAAATAAATATTGACGTTCTTGACCAGGGCTACAGGAGGATGCAGAAATTCACCAGATTCATTCCGTTATGTGTGTGGTTTCTATATTGGATCTAAACAAGATGCGAAATATTGGGTTGTTTGTATACTTTACTTTGGAACGATTTGGAATGAGTATTGGTGACCAAGATATACCATGTACCCCTCATGTGATATGTGGAATTTGTCGATCAATTCTAGATGCATGACTGAGGTGCAAGAAAAACAATGCCATTCGCAGTGTCAAGAGTTTGGTGCAAGCGAAAAAATCATTACAATAATTGTTACTTTTGCATGATTGGCACATCAAAGTACAGAAAAATTAAGGGAAGAAAATTTCCTCCAATGTCTCAGCATTTCATTCTCTATTGTACATGTGCTACATGATGATACTTTATTAGTTCCACGGGTACCAGAAAATGTAATTAAATCTTATCAAATCGTGAACTCTATTCCTTGTAATAGAATCAATATATAAATCTTCGAAGTATTTGGCTATGTTTTCTTGTAATGCGATTACACATGTAATTCATATATACGAGTATGTTCCAGCTAGTAGTTGCATTTTTTCAGGTATAGGATATGATGAAGTTCTTATCAGTAAAATAGGAAAGTTGTGACAATGAAGAAATGGATGAAACTTTTGTGCCAAGACTTGAGTACCCGCCCACACTTTCCAAGTCAACGTGAACTGGATGATCTCATCGGGGACTTAGGCTTCACTAAGTCAGGAGTTGAGTGAATGGAATTTGCTGAGGGAGGACTGCAGGTCAGCAGTATACAAGAAACACCATGAGATGACTTCCAGCCAGGAAAACTCAATGTTATAAGACAGCCTCTTGTAGAGCCTGCCAAAGTGTTGCTACCCCC
>NC_134808.1:36507266-36509766 GCF_046742065.1 Oratosquilla oratoria
GAGAAGTGTGGGTATTTTTCAAGGAAGAGGTGATAAATTACGCAAAGATGATATGGAGCAAAAGTAGAGGCAGTAAATGGTGTGCTGAAGTGGTGAAGGCAGTGGAGAAAGAAAAGAAGCGATGATCTGAGAATTGGATGCAAGGTAGATCTAGGGAGGTACAAGAATAAAAGAGGAGAACATAGAAAAAGAACATAAACTAAGAATGAAGGAGACTGCAAGAGATCATAAGGTCTACACTAGGCATAGAGTGGCACTGAGTTGGATGTAAGTCTAAAGAGCCATTTACACGGTCAAACAGATTGACAAACCCGGTTTGTCAGACAAGTGTTTGAAGTGATGTTTGATCGTGTGAATGGGATATTTGGTCGTCAAATACGTTTATCGATCGTGTTTGGCAACCAAATACCCTATTCACACAGTCAAACATCACTTCAAACACTTGTTTGACAAACCGGGTTTGTCAAACCGTTTGACCGTCTGAATGCCCCTTAAAAGGAGAGAGGATACAGGAAATGGAGAGTTTGAAGTATTCAGGATCATACGTAACACGAAATGGAGGAGTGGGGATGGAGATATACTGTAGAGTGAGGAAAGTATATAGATGTCTCCAGGGAATGACAAGTGTCAGATGAAAATGTTATCAGACTGAACGTAAGTAGATGTCTGTACAAAAGAATTGTGTCAACAACACTGTATAGGGAGGAGACTTGGAATTTATAAAGGCCAGAAACGATCAACTTAAATTTGTTTGGCATCAAGTGATCACAAAGCATTATGGGAATTACCACGTAGGGCAGAGTAAGAAATAAATCAATGAAGTAGGGAGCAGTGATGGAAAAGTATCTGGCTCATAGGGTTGACCAGAGAACATTAGGATTGTATGGGCATATTGAAAAAATGAGTGATGAAAGGCCACCAAAAAGGTTGTGGAAAATAGTTGGATAGAGTAAACTTCAGGAAAAGACCAAGAATGGGAGTTATGAATTGCTGAAACGCTTTGTAATTTACAAACGTTTCTACGCAGATGGACAATCTCGCGTCACTATACTGCGTTACCTCATATTACACATACTATATGGATAAAGTAATGGCAGCCTTGGGCGGAAGGGGATTATCTAGTGAGTAGGGGAGAAGGAGAGGGAGAGAGATAGCTATGAGGAAGAGCAGTTGTCAATTGATGATAAACTGACGCTATCCGAACGGATTTCTGATTGTCTTCTCTGGTTTACTCTCGGGTGGACGATGAGGATAGGCGGTTCGTCATGTAATGATGCGCTGGGTTTAGAACGGCTTCGGGTGTCAGGCCCTGTTGTGGAGGTCCTCTGTCAAGCTGCATTGCTTCTCACCCAGGCAGTGGGTGTGAGGAAGTATAAACCTGTATCCATAAGAAAAGATGTAGAAAAAAAAAGAATATTAGATATGTGGGGGATGAGTGAAAAACGGGTGCATGCCTTGAATGACCACCACCTATATATGTACATACTGTACATATGTATGTAAATATGATATATATATATATATATATATATATGTGTGTGTGTGTGTGTGTGTGTGTGTGTGTGTGTGTGTGTGTGTGTGTGTGTGTGTGTGTGTAATATATATATATATATCTATGACGAAGACACAATAGGGAAATTAGAGAACAGACAGGAAAAACAAAGGCTGCATAATGTCGCAAGTGGGAGAGGGGCAGGGTGGGCCGGTCACTGTACCAAGATGGAGCCAACAAAATGGCCAAAAATGGTGATAGAGGTAGACGCCCTCGGAGAAGACCTAGGTACCGGTGGAGCGATGGAGTGGCGAATGACGTGGCCCGCATTAGCCCTGACCTACAAAATTGGAAGGAAACAGTGAAGGAGAAATTGATCTGGAGAGGCATAGTGAATTGCAGTCCTGATAGCAATTGGAGTAGTAGTGTATATATATATATATATATATATATATATATATATATATATATATGTATATGTATATATATATGTATTGTGTATGTATGTATATATATGTATATGTATATATATATATATATATATATATACTCTATCAAGCACAATAGGATTTTGACATGATTAATTTTTTTGCTGAGATTTAAAAATGTTTTAACAGTAGATCTCATTTCATGTAGGTGGGCAAATACAAGCTTTCTGTAATCTTCCATTTTAATTGACGTTTCGCCGTCTTTAGAATATTATACAAGAATTAAGTTAGTCATACACAGCTACATAATACGCAATTGACAATTCTGCACAGAAAACTTGGGTTTAAGTGTAGGATTCTTGGGAACACTGTAAGGTACGTGCTGACCGCCTACGAGGTCGGACAAATCGCTCAGGGTGGGGGGAAAGAGGAGGGAGAGGGGGACAGTCAGATAGAATAATTCGTCTCGCATGGACACCCCTCTGGTCATGAGGGGGTTGGTGAGGGGGAAGAGGAGGAGAGGAAGGAGGTGAGTGTTGCTGACGATGGGCTGTATGTCTAGATGAGGAAATAAAGAGGG
>NC_134808.1:36514766-36517266 GCF_046742065.1 Oratosquilla oratoria
CCCACGGAGACCCAACGAGTTACCCGTAGGTTACTGGTAAGGCTTCCTCATTGATGGATGTGAAACTTCGGTTTGTATTTGGATATTTATGACTGGTTTATCCAGACGAATAAAAATTGATTCTGCCATCCTTAATCTCCTTCTGTCATGTTCTCGATACAGAATCGATGTTTGCGTTTTTAGTTGTTGTCTGGTGAGGGAGTTTCACTCTCTTTTCTCTATTGTCATCGTTTTTTTTTTTTTCTTATTCCACTTTCTTCACTTTTTCCCCTTGTTTTCATTTTTATTATTACTGTATTTGTTTCCCATTGTTTCCTCACTTACAGATATATCCACTCACATATTTTAGTTGGTAGGCCCTGTTGCGTTGCCTCCAATCATTCAACCTTGTCAAGTTTCAGACTGTTAGTTATAACTTTTCTGTTCAGGGGAATGAAAATTGTAGATTTTTTCTTTTCTTTCTTCCGTCAATTCTTATACGGCGTGTTTCTCTAAAGTAAACTGAAGGAATCTCATGAGTGCACGTATGCAAGATCCTAAGTAAGCTTTGCAGTGGCATAGTGATTCCTTTAGTCCAATGATCTTCTCCCAGGTTTATTCGGGGGTGAACCCCCCCCCCACACACACACGCCACACTCCATATGTCATTCCCGTTTCTTGTATTATTGTGTATATCGTCTCTCATGAAGATGACCTCTGTTTGGGTCGAAAGACGTATATAGTAAAGCAACATCCACCTTGGAGATTCTATCAATACTTTGACCTGTAACCTCCGCTCTCTCATTAGAAATAAAGAGAGTACTTCATACAAGTTGAACAATGCTACTGCAGCTGTAGACTTCAACAAAACTTGTATTCAAAATGGCCTCTTTCCCAAAATGTATATATATATATGTGTGTGTGTGTGTGTGTGTGTGTGTGTGTGTGTGTGTGTGTGTGTGTGTGTGTGTGTATACACACAGAATATATATATTTACATATATATGTATATACAAATGTATTTATATATATATATATATATATATATGTATAGATATATAGATATATATAAATATGTATATATAGATATATATATATGTATATATATATGTATATATATATATATATACATAAATGAACGATTGACGTGGATGTGAATTTGTATGTATGTAAATCTAGATTAAGTTCTGGTTTATTTTGTTTATTATTTCTGTAGAACCACCGAAATCGTCTTCAGAAATAAAGAAACAGTACCTCTATCTTGTCCCTCAAAATACAAAAAGGATTTAATATGTCATGTAATCAGACCCTTCGGAGAGCTATGAACCCCTTTCCTGACAAAATATACACAGGCAAATAATCCCACTATATATGATAGAAAGGAAACAGTAAAAATAGTATACTTTTTTTGTAGACTGAAGACCACAATCTTCCTTAAACCAACGATAAACTCCATAGGAAATAGGCCTAAGAAAGAACTTCTTCTCAAAATGATGATGACTGAATAATCATCGACCACGAGGCTGACAAGACTCCAGCATAATACCTACTTAGTTGGATGGAACGTATGTTGGGCATTGCCGTGGGTTACGTCTCCGAAGATAAAAAGAACCATTTGCATATCCCTAGCCTCATCAACATGCACAACTCTAGAAGGGACGACTCCTTTGGGGAAGAGATCACGAGGAAGAGAATCAGATACTCTACAGAAATTCTTCTCTTTGGTGTCTGAATCTATAAACAAGACTTATACATGACACAGAATAGGGGATTGACTACATAAGCTCTATGTAGTCAATATTTGATTGAATCGAAAGGTATTCCTAAGAATAAGAAACACGCACGGTTATTAGAAAATTAATGAATAAACTCTACTGATAAAGAATACAATCCTGATTACTTTTAGCTTCTTATATCCTCATTTCTCCTTTTCTACATATATCTCTCTCGAATCATCTCTATGATTCCACCTCTTCAGTGCGATATTGCTCTCAAAGATAGAAACGCTGGTTATTGGTATGGAAATACTTAAATGACACTCCTTATTCACCACATCTAAATCTTTAGAAAAGTATTCTACAATTTTTCTAAAAATCAAACGAATGAAATTTGTGAATAAACAGGGAAGTTGAGAGTAATTTAGAGATAAACATTCTAAGATATCAGATAAGTCTACAAAGATTTTATAGTATCTATATAGTACAATATAGTAATTATATATGTGTAGTACTACATAGTAATTATATAGTAGTAAAAATTGCATAGTAATTATATAGTAGTAAAAATTGCATAGTAATTAAAATATGCATTTAACAAAAGACTTTGTGTTTCTATAAAGAATAATACATACATACATACATACATACATACATACATACATACATACATATACCTAAGGCTTTTTTCCCTTTACAAGGAGGGTAGCCAAAAAGAAAAAGACATAGAAATCACTCCCACCCATTTCATTTCCCATATATTCCACTCCCCTCCACCCTCCTCCCTCCTCCTTCCCTCCTATAAT
>NC_134808.1:36519766-36522266 GCF_046742065.1 Oratosquilla oratoria
CAGAAATAATTTGACGTAGCCCGAAGGGATTTCTCCTCGTCTTCTCCTTTTCTGCGTGACAGGACGCAGAGGTGGGTCGCCGAATTAATGAAGCGGCCTTGCTGTGGATGTGGTGTGTCTTGCGACACTGCTTCTCACCCAGGGCAGTAGACAGGATGCAGGGATGACCCGTCATCCAGGAGGTGCCAAGATGAGAGTGAGGGAGAAGTGTTTAGGGGAGTGGAATATGTAGGGGATGAAATGAGTGGGTGATTTCTATGCCTTTTTCTTCTTGGCTACCCCCCGTGTAAAGGAAAAAAGCCTTTGGTATATGTATGTATATATATATATATATATATACATATATATATATATATATATATATATATATATATATATATATATATACATACACACACACACATATATGTATATATATAATGTTTATATAATATATATATATATACATACATACATACATATATACATGTATATATATATGTTATATATATATACATATATATATTATACATATATATATATATTACATATATATATATATACATATATACACACATATACATATATATATATATATATAATATATATATATATATATATATATATTTATAAATGCATGTATTTAAATATATATAAATGTGTGTATATATATATATATTATATATTATATATAAATATATATATATATATATATATGTTTAAATGTATGTATTTATGTATATATATATATATATATATATATATAGTATATATATACAGTATATATATATATATATATATATATATATATATATACATTGTGTTTGTGTGTATCTGTGTGTGTGTCAGCGTGTATGCATAATAAATGCCTGTAATAATCAGATGAAATATCTCGAGCCTCATAAGTATAAGTTTATAATTCTATTATTATACCTATTGCACTATACTCTTGTGAAACTTGGAGTCTGACAAATAATCAGGAATAAATAAAATTAGGCTATGAGAGTACCATCCTTGCAAGGAATACTTGGCCAGTATTCGACAGAGAAGAAATAATTGAGAAAGAAGACTATGTAGAGTTAAGAGAGATAACATGCCAGGAGGAGATAAGAAATATGATAAAAAGAGTAATATTTTCATAGCGTGGGCACGTGGCAAGGATTCTGGAGAAAAGAATTCCAAGGACAATGATGATGGAAATATTTCAGGGAAGAAGACCTAGAGGATGTCCTAGAAAAGGTGGTTGGATAGAATAATGTAAGAATTGGATAGAAGAATGGATCAAGATAGATGGATTATAGCACAGTATCGAGGAAGATGGATGTTGGTGTTGGTACGTCAGAAGGAAAACGGGGTTCAATCCCGAAAGGAGTAGGCGAGTAAAATAGAAAGAAAAAACATATATACATATATATACATATATGCGTATATATATATTTATTCACATACACACACACACACACACACACACACACACACACACACACACACACACACACACACACACACACACACACACACACACACACACGTACATACACACACAAATAAAATCATGCATATACACTCACATATACACATTTACACACATACACACGCGTGCGTGTATTTACTCGCGCACGCATTCAAAATGGGTAATTACACATAATTAAGCAAATATTGGATTCAGGTGGGATGGCTAATATAAATTCATGGGCATAGTATATTAAAACAGCGTGCAATTTCTGCATACATCAATCATCCATGGACATTGCAGACACGAAAATAATACTCTACGCACGTCAATAATGGTTTATTTAGAAATACTGAAAATGGGTTATTATTACTATATTATTAGACTATCTTTCCAGCTTGGATAAATGTATTGATAGAATATTTTCTAAATTATTTAAATCGATCTAATAACACAGATATTGTGTGTTCGTAATTGGGATGTAAATGAAAAATACATACATACAGTATATATACGAAAGGCATTTTCCCCCTTACACTGGAGGCAGCCAAAAGACAAGGTATATACTCCACTCACCTCAACTGTAGAAATTTACGCAGAATAAATAATTGAAGTTGTATGGAAAGGGCAACTAAATAGATGCACGAGATTACATCAGGTCCACAGTTGTGCAAAAATGTTCAATTTGTTCATTTTGTTCATTTACGTTCGTTTGCAAAACTTCAAAGCTGTTATCAACTAGAATAAAAATAACAGGGCTAACACTTTCCTCAGACGCCACAGTTATCACAAAGGAAAGGAACAAACAAAAAGAATATGAAATTTTCTTTCCAAATGCTGCGTTTAAACGATGTAGTACACACAGACTCACAATTCTGTGTCCCTGGGAAGCTTCTGCAAAGAGAAGGAGCAGACTGTGGACGGAATGCACACGTTATATTGGCTTTGTTGTCCAGTACTTCAAACCTGCAATGCCTTTGCCAAATTTTATTCGAAGGCGAATAAACAGAAATGAAAAAATAAATCCTATGGCGAAAAATACATGTGAAAGGAGGTGAATGAAAGCCA
>NC_134808.1:36527266-36537266 GCF_046742065.1 Oratosquilla oratoria
ACTTACTCGATTTATTGATCACTAGCCGCGAAAGCATGGTAACTGATGTAGAAGTCGGTGAATCTGTTGCAAATAGCGATCACAACTTAGTCAGATTCAAACTCCTAAACAATTTTAGAATAGATACTTGTGCTTCTAAAATACCCGATTTCAGTAAAGCTCAGTTCATAGAACTACGTCAGGAGCTTCAGCTTACAGATTGGGAGGAAAAATTAAACGAGAGGCCTGTAGATCAGATGTGGGAAATATTTCAAAATACGCTCACTAAGATGATTCAAACTTACATTCCTTTTAAGGACAGACGTCCCCCAAATCAGGCTCGCCCAAAGTGGCTCGACAAAGAAACTGAAAAAAGTATTGCTAAAAAGAGACAGGCTTATAAGAAATATAAGTGCTCGGGTGCATCTAATGACTATGAAAGTTATGTATCAATACAGAGAGATTTAAAAAAGACAATAAGAAAAAGAAAACGACAATACGAAATGAACATCGCTGAGAAATCCAAAGAGAATCCCAAAGAATTCTATAGTTACATTAGAGATAAAAAGGTTGTTAGGAATCACATTGGTCCACTATTATCTGCTGACGGTCAACTTGAATATTCAAATGAAGGAATGTGTAATCTCTTAAACAATTATTTTAGCTCGGTATTCGTAAACGAAACACCTCAAAGTGAATTCCAAACTGAAACCTGTGAAAAGTCTGGGGTAAACTTACTCACTACGGTAAATATAACAAAAGAAACAATTAAAAGGTGTATAGACAAACTCAAAGTTAATAAAACACCAGGGCCTGACGGTTGGCATCCAAGAATCATAAAGGAAATGAAAAATGAGATTGTTGTTCCATTAGAAATTATTTTCAAGAAATCCATCATATCCGGAGATGTCCCAAGAGAATGGAAGCTAGCTAACGTTACTCCCATATTCAAAAAAGGTGACAAAAAGAAACCAAATAACTATAGGCCTATTAGTTTGACTTCGATCGTAGGAAAAATAATGGAAACTATCATCAGAGATGCTATCGAATATCATTTAGAAAGTAACCGTTTGATAAATGATAGCCAACATGGTTTCAGACGGAAACGTTCTTGCGTGACTAACTTACTCGAATTCTACAACACAGTTGTCTCGAATTTTGACAAAAGAAACAATATAGATTTAATATATCTAGACTTTGCAAAAGCTTTTGATACCGTCCCACACGAAAGACTACTTACTAAATTAGCTTTGCATGGAATAAGTGGTAGCCTATTAGGTTGGACTAGTAATTGGTTGAAAGGTCGAAAACAGAGAGTTGTTTTAAATGGAAAAACTTCTGGATGGAAAAGTGTTGCAAGTGGAGTTCCTCAGGGTTCCGTTCTTGGGCCACTTCTATTCATAGTATATATAAATGATATAGACCATGGACTAAAATCTACTGTTTCCAAATTTGCTGATGATACAAAACTGTGCGGAGTGGCAAATGATCACTCAAACCAATTAGATATTCAAGAAGATTTAGATCAATTACAGCAATGGTCTGAAAAGTGGCTAATGAAATTTAACACAAGTAAATGCAAGGTAATGCACATAGGTAAAAATAACAGTAAGTACGATTACAAGTTATTTGGAAATTCGTTAACAAAAGTGGATAGTGAAAAAGATCTCGGCGTAATTATCAGTAACGACCTCAAATCATCCAAACAGTGTATTTCAGCCTCTGAGAAAGCAAATAAGATTCTGGGATTGATTGCGCGATCTTTTGATTTCAAAAGTCCATCACTCATTAACAAGCTATATAAATCGTTAGTTCGTCCACATTTGGAATATGCTGTTTCCGTATGGTCACCGAATCTCATTAAAGACATTGACAGACTGGAAAAAGTACAACGGCGAGCCACAAAACTGATTCCAAATATCAAAAATAAATCATACGAAAATCGACTTAAGCACATGAATCTGTTTTCCCTAAAAAAGCGTAGACTCAGAGGTGACTTGATACAGGTCTTTAAGATTTTAAAGGGAATTGACAACATCAAAAGTGACCAAATTTTCACATTGAATGAGAATCAGACAAGAAACAATGGTCTCAAACTGTCCGGAAATAGATTCAATTTGGAAGTAGGTAGAAACAACTTTGCCAACCGTGTAGTTAATGAATGGAATAAACTTCCTGCACAGGTAGTGCAATGTAGTTCAGTTCGAAGCTTTAAGAATCATTTAGATAAATACCTAAGTAAGATGCTGTAATTATTATAATTTATGTTATATTATTTGTTTTTGTTTTGTTATAATTTGTCTGTCTGATTTTCATTTATTATTAGTTATATGTCAATTTATTATCATTTACTATTTACCTGTTTGTTTGTTATTCAACTATACCAATGCATTTATTTATGTATTTTAATTGTTATTTACATTGTTATAGTTTTAATTTATTATTAGTATGATTTTTTTTTTTTTTTTTTTTTTTTTTTTTTTTTTTTTTTTTGCATCCGACCTAGATATGGATCAAAAGGTCTCCTGTCGGCATGCTTTGCCTTTGTAATCCTTTGTAAAGAGGAAAAGGCAGAGCGGAGGAATGAAGAAAGAAATGAAAAAGAGGAGGGCAAAGAGAAGGAGAGGAGGAAATGGAGGAGCAAGATAGGAGGAGGACGAGAAGAAGGAAGAGGAGTTGAGGAGGGAGAAAATTGAGTAATAGGAGATGGAGGTGGAATAGGGGAAGGAAGGGGAGAAGGAGGAGAAGGAAGAATGGGAGGAGGAAACGGAGTATGAGGAGAAGGATAGGGAGTAAGGGAAGGAAAACGAGGAGGAGGGGAAGGAAAAGAGGAGGAGGAAGAGGAAGAGAAGGAGGAGGAAGAGGAGGAAGAGAAGGAGAAGGAGGAGGAAGAGGAAGAGGAAGAGGAAGAAGAGGAGGAGGTGGGGGAGGAGGAAGATGAATAGGAAGAGGAGGAGGAGGAGGAAGAGGAAGAGGAAGAGGAAGAGGAGGAGGAGGAGGAGGAGGAGGAGGAGGAGGAGGAGGAGGTGGTAAAGTAGGTAGAGTAAGTAAATTATGAATGTTTTGAAGAGAGGTCGGATGGTTGCATGAAAGGAAATAGCTGCTGAAAAAGACAAGAGAGAAAAATGAAGGCAAAGGACTTTGACGCCTTAGAAACGGGTTGAGCAGAAGAGAAAATGGAATAGAAGGGGAAGAGAGATGGTGGGAGATAGAGAAAAAATAGAGTGGAGAAATTGTTAATGATGAGATAGATCAAGACACGCATGAATAAGATTTTGGCTTCCAAAAGGCTACAACTGAATAAAATGACATGAAGGTCATCACTTTGAGAAATTGGTAATGATGAGATAAATCAAGACATGCATGAATAAGATTTTGGCTTCCAAAAGGCTACAACTGAATAAAATGACATGAAGGTCATCACTTTGAGAAATTGGTAATGATGAGATAAATCAAGACATGCATGAATAAGATTTTGGCTTCCAAAAGGCTAAGACTGAATAAAATCACATGAAGGTCATTACTTTGATTACCTTCACGTTATCATCATCGACCACGTCATTATCGTCTTATCTACGTCATCATTGGCAATGACGTTGTCTGCACGACGCCATCTGAAAAAACTCCTTTCCAATTCCCTTCAGCTCTCGTGAGCACGAAGGAAATTTTCCTCCTTGCCGCTGAAATTACAAGGAAAAAAATATATTTGTATTCATAGATAGAGTAAAAGAGGCAGAAACTCGGCGGGGATTTTGCAAAAAGTTTGGAAAAAGTTCATTAATTTGATGACCGTGGTGAAGCATTTATATACAAATCTCTTGCACGATTTTCTACAAATTGAATATGTGCGGGGGGGCTTTCCTTAAAAAAACTTGTATATTCAAGTAAATATGCCATAATTCATTTGAGAAAGGTAGGCATCTGTGTGTCTCTGTGGGCGTTTGCTTAATGTAGATAATTTAAAGGGGGAATGACACAGCTAAGAAGATTACGACAAGCAAAGTATTTTTTCACTCTAGAGCAGCATTTCTTAACTTTTTCCGATCCTAGCACTCCTTTAACCAAGTCTAGATAGTCCGACAACCCCTAACTCTGGTTAATATCTAATTACTAGAAGGGTATATGAAAAGGAATTGAAGTACCATCATATTTTCAACACTTCCCAGCATCTCAGGTTAAGAGACGGGGCTCTAAAGTATATACAACACTCAGTTGTGTTCATAGTTATGAAATGCACTAAAGCCAAGCTATTTTTCATAACTAAGTTAAATGCAATATTCGTAATATCTTAAAAATTGTCTTAGAACATTTCTCGATATATATATATATATATATATATATATGGATAAGTATTTTAGACAAATGATTTGGATGATGGAGAACATAAACACAGGGGAAGGCTTGGAACCCTAAACACTAACGTTTTGTTCGCATAGAACTTCTTCAAGAAGAAGTTCTACGCGAACGAAACGTTAGAGTGTTTAGGGTTCCGAGCCTTCCCCTGTGTTTATATTCTCCATCATCCAAATAATATATATATATATATATATATATATATATATATATATATGTATATATATATATATATATATATATAAATATGCAAGTACTCAACAAAGTAACTACCAACACAGCAGGGTAAAACATAGCGATAACTGAGAAAGTTGATTTAATAACAGGTTTTTGTTTTTATCTTAAAATGAGATTTCAAATAAAATTTGAATAATATCATCGGAGAATATGGAGGCATAGCAAAGGAAAGGTATGTATGGACTACGTTTCCACGCTAAATTAAGCTGTTCAACAAGGAATAAGAAGTGCTACGTGAAGATTTTTGAAAAGCATTGGAAATAGAAAAGTATCATGAATGTACCGGAGAGTTCCAGAATTCTCGAGCAGACGAGTGATTTGTTGAGTGTAGTAAAAGGTATATTTGAATATGTAATTGATACATAAATGTATATAGAGAGAAGTGGTTCAGTTCATTGCGTCTAAACGTTCTTATTCTCACTCAGTTCTTTTCTATTCTGTTTATACATGTCGGTTTCTTTCTCCCTCTTTCTTCAATAAAGAATCACATACATACATACATACATACATACATACATACATACATACATACATACATACATACATACATACATACATACATACATACATATATACATACATATACCAAAGGCTTTTTCCCCCTATACGGGGGGTAGCCAAAAAGAAAAAGGCATAGAAACCACTCCCACCCATTCCATTTCCTATATATTCCACTCCCCTCCACCTTCCTCCCTCCCTCTTATCTTGGCCCCTCCTGGATGACGGGTCATCCCTGCATCCTGTCCACTGCCCTAGGTCAAACGTGCACCCCGGGGTGGTATAGACCAGTCTATTGGTATCCATGTTCAAAGGGTAAGTACCAAAGGATAGATAGGGGATGAATCGAGAAAGGATATTAGGAGTGATGTACCTACGGGAGGAGGCGTTTAACTGCGGTCGAAGCCGTCACCTTTGTCCTATTTTGCACTTGGACTGTTGGGGCAGGTAACAGTCACTGCTGGGAATTGGAGATATGTGCAGGATTCGAACCCACAACTAAGCGAATGCGAGGCCAGTATGTCTCCAATTACTTTACCAGCGCATGACGATAGGAAATAGGTCTTTTGTAACTAAGTAAGCGCCACATAGGTGGATGTAACAATGTAACATGACAACAGCTGAAACAGAGGTGTGGATGATGATGGTTTCCTTTCTGTGAGGAAATATTAAACTGCTGTCTGTTGTTTTTGTCGCGAAACTTTATATTTCATCAGTTTAATGTAGAGGTGGTACAAAGAAAGAACTCATGGGTTGTCAGCTCTTGAGTAAGTGACAGAAATGGAAAGTTTGTGGAGAAATATCTCGAGCTCAGGTCAAAGGGCAAATGTCAGTCCCTCTGGGATGCACCTCGAGATGGAGGTAGAAATATTGTCTGGTTTTGGAAATGAAAGAAAGCAGTATACGAGTACAGTATCTCTCCGACGTCCGTCACGAAGAAGAAGGCGAAGAGATTACACCAAGAAACGTTTAGAGGCTCCCGAAGCCGTCAACTTTTCCCCAATTATGCGCTTTGGGAACCTTTAGAGCAGGTGACAGCCACTGTTCTGAGTCGCAGAGGAGTAACGTACTCGAACCCACGGCTAAGCAAATTCGAGACCAGCGCGCTTCCCAATACACCACCAACTTAACGATGGAATACCCTCGTATACCTTACTCACCACGTTCAACAAAGTAATCCCTTTAAAACTACAAGATCTACAATATTTTTTGTTTGTTTGTTTCCTAACATGATGACATTGCGATTGAACCATTTTGATCACACGGGCGTCATTACTTGCGGCGAAGGTCCATGAGATGGCGGTTCGAATCCTGCCACCGGCGAAGTTGAACCATCTCTTTATCTATTTCCTTTCATTATATCTTCATTTATCTCTTTACTTATCTCTCTGTCTTTCTAATTATCTATCTCTTTATCTCTTATCTCTTTATCTCTCTATCTCTCTCTCTACCCATCTCTCTCTGTCAATCTATCTCTCTATTTCCTTATCTATTTCCTCCCTTTACCTCATTATTTATCTCTACCTCTCTCTCTGTATGTCTATATCTCTACCTTTCTTTTCTCCATATCTATTTCTCTATCTACATATCTATATCTCTATCTATCTATCTATCTATCTATCTATCTATCTGTCTGTCTATCTATCTATCTATCTATCTATCTATCTATCTATCTATCTATCTATCTATCTATCTATCTATCTATCTGTCTATCTATCTATCTATCTATCTATCTATCTATCTATCTATCTATCTATCTATCTATCTATCTATCTATCTATCTATATCTATCCATCCATCTGTCTATCTATTCATCTCTATATCTCTCCATCTACTTCAATCTATCTCTCTATCTCTCTATTTCTCTTTCTATCTCTTTATTTTTATCTCTCTACTCTCCTTATATCTATAATTATGTATCTCTCTGTCTCTTTATCTCTTTGTTTCTACATCTCTTTGCCTATCAGTATGTCTGCCTATCTGTCAGTCTGTCTATCTCTCTATCTCTTTATCTTTTTGCAAAGGATTACAAAGGAAGAGTATGCCGACAGGGGATCTTTTGTTCCATAACTAGGTTGGATACAAAAAAAAAAAAAAAAAAAAAAAAAGGATAAATGAATAAATAAATAGATAAATGAATAAATAAATGAATAAACAAATAAATAAATGAATAAACAAATAAATAAATAAATAAATAAATAAATAATTTAATTAATTAATTAATTAATAGATAGAAAAATAAACAAATTGATAGATAATGATGTATAATAAACAAACAGATGAATAATGATAATTCATAATAAGATAATAATAAGCGAATAAATGAAATAGAATAAGATAAAAGAAAGGCATTAAAGCATATTGCTTTGGTGTTTATCTAAATGAATCTTAAAACTTCGAGCTGTACTACATTTCAATGCCTCTGCAGGAAGTTTATTCCATTCATTAACTACACGGTTGGCGAAGTTGTTTCTACCCACCTCGAAATCAAATCTACCTCCTGATATTTTGAGACTACAATTTCTTGTCTGATTAGAATTCAGGGTGAATATTTCGTCACTTTTGATGTTATCAATTCCCTTTAGAATCTTAAAGATCTGTATCAAATCTATGTTTTTTAAGAAAGATATATCTATATCTTTTAGTCGATTTTCGTATGATTTATTTCTGATAATTGAATTTAGTTTGGTAGCTCGCCGTTGTACTTTTTTTAATCTGTCAATGTCTTTAATGGGATTTGGTGACCATACGGACACAGCATATTCCAAATGTGGAAGAACGATTTATATAGTTTGTTAATGAGAGACCGACTTTTAAAATCAAAATATCGAGCAATCAGTTCTAGAATCTTATCTGCTTTCTCTTTACCTCTCTATCCTTCTATTTCTCTATCTCTCTATCCTTCTATTTCTCTATCTCTATATTCCTCTATCTTCCTATCTCTCTATCTCTTTATCTCTCTATCTCTTTATCTCTCTATCTCTCTACCACTCTATCTCTCCATCTCCCTATCTCTCTATCTCCCTACCTCCCTATCTCCCTATCTCCCTATCTCTCTATCTCTCTATCCCTTTATCTCTCTATCTCTCTATCCCTTTATCTCTCTATCTCTCTATCCCTTTATCTCTCTATTTCTCTCTCTATCTCCCTATCTCCCTATCTCCCTATCTCTCTATCTCTTTATCTCCCTATTTCTCTATCTCTCTATCTCTCTATTGAGGAGGGGCGGGGGTATGGATAAGAAGGAGAAGGAGAAAGAACAGAAGATGCGGGGATGTTGCGTCAGGAAAGGTTAATATTATCTTTGTTGCTCCCCGAGGACACGTCGTTGAGCCCGAAGTCGGACGAGGAGAAGAAAAGAAGAAAGCAGAGCTCTCCTTTGTGGAGACGGGGGGAGACTTCTGCGTGGCCCGGAGTTGGGACATTTCGTTTTTGATCTCAACAAGCTGCAGACGCTATCCACTGGAGAGTTGAATCAATTAAGCTCAGGACGACGACCTGGCCTACTGATGTACAGTGGGAGACAAAAGTCGTGTCGCATCTCCCGAGGTTTAGCTAATGCAGATAGAAATTCAGAAACATTTATCAGATTAATATAATTTCATTTTTTTTCCCGTGATATGTGTTACTTGCTCGAGTTGAGTAGTTGCGTGAGTTGATTAGTTGATCGAGTTGTATTAGATATCTGTCAACTTAAGTTAGGTTTCCGTAATTAGAATCGGTAGGAGATTTTTTTTTTTTTTTTTTTTTTCAACCTCCTGGAAACATAACCGTACAAAGGAGATAAGAGCACATCACTATATTTCCTGCGATATTGTTATCAAACCAAATAACAATATTCATCCACATGTTTATCATAGAGGCTACAGGAGTTTGACAGAGATAATCATTACTTACTTTTACTCTTACTCCAATGGCTATGAGGACTGCAGTCCCTTTGCAGCTTTCACTATGCCTCTCCAGACCAATCTGTCCTCCGCTATATATATATATATATATATATATATATATATATATATATATATATATATATATATATATATATATACATATATATATATATATATATACATATTTTTCGTAGAATCAGTAAAGAGACTGAGAGGATCTGGAAAAAGGATTAGCATCCATCATATATGTTTTTTCAGCTAAGACCAAAATATTCAATCTGAAAGACGAGCTCAAGACTGAATGTGGGTCATGAGCCTTTTGAGACCCGGTTAAGCTCCTGGTCTAGAGAAAATCATCTGGTCTTAGATAGAACAAAACCCTTAAAGTACGGCACTTTACTGAATAGGATAAAGGTGGAGAGACAACCAGACCTTTTGTCAAGACGAAGGCAGTGGAGGAGGTGGAAGCTATAGAGGGGGGAGTCTCAAGAAGAGATGTTCTTTTTTAGAATGTAGTTTACCAGTACTTCTATGCATGTGGGCAATCTTTCTGGTGGTGGGGTAGCTGGCAAAGAGTTTAGAATAGAATTTGAAATTATATCATAGACAGAAAATATAAGTCTCCGTGGCCGGATCAGAAGACTCTCTGGTCTTTGAACTAGAGAATAGAGTAAGAAGAATACACCAGGAAGAGCGTAGTTGCGTCCGAAGCTGTCACCTTTGTTCTATACTCTTTAGGAACTGTTGGAGCAGGTAACAGTCACTGATGACATTTATAGAAAAGTGTGGGACTCAAACTCATGACTAAGATAATGCGAGACCCCCACGCTTCCCATTGCACCAACAGAGGTAAAGGAGGACGAGCCGACGCAAGAAATAATGAATTTGGAGTAAGAGTTGGTTAGCTGGAAAGAAAACGGTCTGTCGAGGGACACGTGCTAATGGATAGTGTCTGAGAAAAGAGTTATCTGTTCTCTAGCCTCGGCTCTCATGCATATCCGGGACCCCGAGGTACCCGGCAACGTTGAGAAAAGATTAGGAAG
>NC_134808.1:36562266-36567266 GCF_046742065.1 Oratosquilla oratoria
CCAGGGAACTAGTTCCAGACATGTTCGGGTTTCCAGGCAGAAGTAGAAGTTCGGAAAATTTCTGGACTTCAGAAAAAGTTGGTGATGCAAGTGATTATCATGTCAAACGCTGGCAGTATGAAAATAGTTGAATTTGGCTTGGTATGTCTCATCCTGTGATGTGTAGAAGAAGTTATATAGGAAAGGATATATTGCGTGTAGGTGGAAACATAGATAAACACTTGGAAACACATACACGCACTCACACGCACGCACACACACACACACACACACACACACACACACACACACACACACACACACACACACACACACACACACACACACACACACACACACACACACACACACACACACACACACACGTGCGCGCCCGCCTGTATTGTATTACGTAAATGTATTGACCTAATTGTACATTACAGGAAAGGAACAGGTCTCGTTGGATCCTGTCTGTTACTCTCAAATTGATAATTCCTGGCTACACACACACACACACACACACACACACACACACACACACACACACACACACACACACACACACACATATATATATATATATACAAATATATATATATATATATATATATGTATATACATATATATAGTATGTGTATATACATATATATATATACATATATATATGTGTATATACATATATATATATATATATATATATATATATATATATATGTGTGTGTGTGTGTGTGTGTGTGTGTGTGTGTGTGTGTGTGTGTGTGTGTGTGTGTGTGTGTGTGTGTGTGTGTGTGTGTGTGTGTGTGTGTGTGTGTGTGTGTGTGTGTGTGTGTGTGTGTGTGTGTGTGTGTGTGTGTGTGTGTGTGTGTGTGTGTGTGTGTGTAAAATATTTAAATATCTACTGGGAATATGAACATACAAATACATGCTTGTTGTTGCCATTGTTGTTTGACGTCATGCACCATCCTGATATATGAATTACCCGAGATTGGTTGAGTTGCAAATGGGCACAATGGGAAAATGAGAACCTTGTCATAGAAGAGGATCTCTTGTGTTGCCATGGAAACAGTAATACTAAACCCGGAAGAGAAGCTAGCTAGATCATGGCGTAATCATTAAGGAAGATGCGTAGATTTTTTATTATTATATTTTTTTTTACTTGTATTTCTAACAGAGAAGTTGTATTTATTGCTAGTTTAATCAAATGTTTTTCAACAATACTCGTACATAAGCTTATGTAGTGCTGGACGAGATCTTTGGAAATTTTACCACAATATGCCTACACAATTCAAAACCAACAAGCAAGAGAATAGGTTTCTTCTTACATAATGTAGCATTCTATGCGTGCATGCAATGGAATGGAACGCAAATAGAAATAATTTTTGCCATTTAACATTGCTAGATACAAAATAAATGTTTAGAAAACACATGTATACATATACCAAGGACTCTTTCCCCTTTACAAGGGAGGTAGCCAAAATCAAAGACATAAATTCACTCCCCCCCGTTTCATTCCCATAGAAAAACGAATGAGAATTAATTGATGAATTTGGTAACTATTAGCTAAATCAAGACAGAATAGGATAAAGTAAGATGAATATGAATAAGATACAATAAGATATCTTAATTAATGGGATCACAACAGCATTTCATGGTCAGACATGTTTTCATTATTATTAACTGCCTCTGAGCGCATTATCCTTACCACTTCATCATCAGCCTTTCCTCTCTCTCCTCTCCTTCTTCCCCTCCTCTCTTCCTCCTCTCACTCCCCTTCTTCTTCTTCTTCTTCTTCTTCTTCTTCTTCTTCTTCTTCTTCTTCTTCTTCTTCTTCTTCTTCTTTTTCTTCTTCTTCTTCTTCTTCTTCTTCTTATTCTTCTTCTTCTTCTTCTTCTGCTTCTGCTTCTTCTTCTTCTTCTGCTTCTTCTGCTTCTTCTTCTTCTTCTTCTTCTTCTTCTTTCTTCTTCTTTTTCTTTTTCTTTTTCTTCTTCTTCTTCTTCTTCTCTTTCTCCTTCTTCTTCTTCTTCTTCTTCTTCTTCTTCTTCTTCTTTCTTTTTCTTCTTCTTCTTCTTCTTCTTCTTCTTCTTCTTCTTCTTCTTCTTCTTCTTCTTCCTTCGTCCTCCTCCTTCTGCTCCTCCTCCTCCTCTTCCTCTCCCTTCTAAATCACGTGGTACAGATCCTTTACAAATATGACTATAATCCCCAACAGCTTAAGGACCGAAATGGAGAAAGGGAGAGCGGAGGTGGAGAGAGGAGGTGATGGAAGAAGGAAGGAGGGGACAACAGTGGCAGGGTAACTGTTGGAGCAAGATTGAGGGAGATCCACCGACCCCACCACCACCAACAATGTCGAGGCTTGGGAAAGGAGTAGAGGAAGAGAAAAGGAAATTGTAGTAATCCAAAAGGTTCTTTGAATTTACGTTGGTCTTAGGCTCGTAATTCTAAACAATATTTTTCTTGAAGAGGATCTTCTGGTAATCTTCGAACCAAAATTTTGGTTCAAACTCCCCCCCCCCCAAAAAAAAAACTCGTGTTCTGTGAGTGTACAAAACTCTTTGGATCGTATTTTCAAACAAACTCTTTTTCTTAAAGGGGATCTTCGAGTAATCTTCGAGTCAAAATATTTATTCTAATTCTCAAAAAAAAAAAAAAAAAAAAAAAAAAAAAAAAAATCCGTGAACCACCACTCAGACTTATGGCTGAGTCGTAAGAGACCATTAGAGTGATACTGTAAGGCCCTTCGAGTACTTAAAACCCAGACTGGACTCAAAAACTACTTGAAGTCATTCTTCAAGAAAGGGAACTCGAGAGTACAGACTCCTTTAATCCAGGATCCTCTTTCACCCGTCCTAGCTAGCACCTGAGAGTCTTCTTAGGATTAGGAAGGTTCTGTGGACTAGAAGAATGAACAAGATCAAGGAAAGTTTGCAGTGGACTTAAGCTCTAAAGCCTTCCGGTATAGTTTATAGATCCTTTACTAACTTGGAACAGTGACTTTGTACTAAGAAGATAGTTTTATTGTGCTCAGGGGAAACCGGAGCTAGAAGGATGAACAGGATTAGGGGAAGTTTACAGTAGATTTAAGCCTTAAAATCCAGTAGCACCCTTTGTATCAAATGATATTATATTATATTATATTATATTATATTATATTATATTATATTATATTATATCATTATATTATATTATATTATATTATACTACATTACATTACATTACATTACATTACATTACATTACATTACATTACATTACATTACATTACATTACATTACATTATATTATATTATATTATATTATATTATATTATATTATATTATATTATATTATATTATATTATATTATATTATATTATATCATATTACATTACATTACATTACATTACATTACATCATATCATATTATATATATATTATCATTATATTATATATTATTATTATATTACATTATACCATATTACATTATACTATATCATATACATTATATTCTATTATATTATGTTATATCATATCATATTATATTATGTTATATTATATATCATATCATATTATATTCTATTGTATCATATTATATTATATTGTATTATATTATATTAGATAATATTATATCACATTATGCTATATTATATTATATCATACTATATTATATTATATTGTATCATATTATATTATATCATATTGTATTATATTATATCATATTATATTATAATGTATCATATCATATGTTATATTAGATTATATCATATTATGTTACATTATATTTTATCTTATCATATCATACCATATTATATTATTATATTATATTATATTATATTATGTTATATCATATTATATTCCATTATATTGCATTATATATATTATATTACAATAAATATTATATTGTATTATATTAAATTATATCATATCATATTACATTATGTTATATCATTTTATGTTATATTGTATCATTGTCATATTATATTATATTATATCGTATTATATTTTTATTATATTATATTATATTTTATTATATATCATATTATAATGTATTATATTATATTACATCATATTATATTACATTATGTTGTATCATATTATATGATATTATATTACATTATATTATATTATACTATATTATATTATATTATATTATATTATATTATATTATATTATATTATATTATATATCATATTATATTATATTATATTACATTATATTATATTATATTATATTATATTATATTACATCATATTATATTATATTATATTATATTATATCATATTATATTATATTATATTACATTATATTGTATTATATTATATTATATTATGTTATATTATATTATATCATATACTACTATATCACATATTTTCATATCATACAATATCACACCATATCATATTATGATGTATATATATAATTTGCTATAAATGTAAATACATAATTTTACTATATGTTATTTTAATGTTATATTTCAATAATTTATATTCTTATTTTTTCTCATTTTGTTTTACATATAGGTAATTACAATTTCTTATAAAAAGTGTTGCGAGCTGTTGAAATGAGTGACACTTCTAAGGGGTGATATTACGGTAACAAAAGTACATATATATATATATATATATATATATATATATATATATATATATATATATACATATATATATAAATATATATATATATATATATATATATATATATACATATATATAAACATATGTATATATATATATATATATATACACATCTGATAAACATGTATATATATATATATATATATATATATATATGTAAGCGGAATAGGAAAACACAGGAGTCTTAAGCTTGAGTTTATTCCTGACTAGTTTCGCAGGTATGCTTTTTCATACCTGCAAAACTAGTCAGGAATAAATAAACATATGTATATATATACATATATATATATAAACATATGTATATATAAATATATATATATATATATATATATATATATATATATATATATATATATATATATATATATATATCCCTGGACCAAACCGAACTATGAGTATTATTCTGGCTGCCA
>NC_134808.1:36572266-36577266 GCF_046742065.1 Oratosquilla oratoria
GTGTGTGTGTGTGTGTGTGTGTGTGTGTGTGTGTGTGTGTGTGTGTGTGTATGCATGCGACTGTCATAAGAATTATCGGATTGATGTCGCTGTTACTAGTGAATTTCTCTCATAGTTACTATGGCGAAAAGCGTGAAAGGGATTTGTTCTGATCCTTACCCCTTGCCAACTGGTGCACTTGGGCCTTGTGTAAAACAGGAATTGGGTTCGCAGATTAGTGATCTTTCCTATCCTCGGTAAATCAGTTCGATTCCAGGTTTCAAGACTTCTAAGTGTCTGTTGGTGTAGTGGGCTAATGCACTGTTAAGGTAATCGTACGGGTGGCCGATAGCAGTGGGTTCGAATCCTGCAAGCGACTGTCATAAAATTTATTGGATTGATGTCGCTGTTACTAGTGAATTTCTTTCATAGTTACAATGGTGAAAAGTGTGAAAGGGATTTGTTCCTATCCTTACCCCTTGCCAACTGGTGCACTTGGGCCTTGTGTAAAACAGGAATTGGGTTCGCAGATTAGTGATCTTTCCGATCCTCGGGAATCTGTTCAATTCCAGGTTTCAAGACTTTTAAGTGTCTGTGGGCGTAGTGGGCTAAGGCTCTGTGATGGTGATCTTACGGGTAGCCGACAGCAGTGGGTTCAAGTCCTGCAAGCGACTGTCATAAAAATTATCGGATTGATGTCGCTGTTACTAGCGAATTTCTCTCATATATATATATACATATACATATACATATATATATATATATATATATATATATACACATATATATACATATATGCATATATACTGTATATATATATATATATATATATATATATATATATAATGTGTGTGTGTTTGTGTGTGTATGCATATATATATACATATATATATATAATATACATATATATATATATATATATAATATACATATATATATATATATATATATACATATACATATACATATATATATATATATATATATATATACCTCTCCTAAGAATGTAATATAAAATAGTCGTATAGCTTACACAGGTGCTATTTTGTGGGAATTTTCCACAAATTTCCTAAGAATATATTATAAAATAGTCATATACCTTTTATCACAGGTGACATTTTGTGGGAATTTTTCTCAAATTTCCTAGGGACATAAATAAAAAGTAGTCGTATATCTTCTACCACAGGTGCTATTTTGTGAGAATTTTCCACAAATTTGTGTGAGAATATTTGCTAACATTGAATGTTTTGTGATAAAATTATATGTTGCAACGAACTTATTTGTATATATAATAATTCTTTCTTTTTGTTGGAAAAATGTGGAAATCCAGATTTTCGTGTGGGAAATTTTGTGGTAAAAATTTCATTCATTTGTGGGAGTTAGCATAGATCACAGTGGCAACACTGCCTTTTACCTCGATGCGTCCTTCTGTTCTTATGGAAATGGGTCTTACAAGAAAAGCGTCAAGGATTTCATTAGGTTTCTGACTGTTTACGACTTATTCTCTTGTTCTTTCATTCAGCGGATAATTCTACTCAGTCAAGAGAAACTATTCACTACTTAGACAATTATCCTAACTGCAGCCAAGCGATTTTATTCAGCTTCGAAATAGTATTAGATTATAATCATGTCTAAACTGGGAAAGAACAACTGAGATAAAAACCAAAGATATATTATAACTACTTACCAATAACCACGAACAATATATATATAAAAAGTCATAGCCTAAGCTTAAAAGCAAAACCAACCGACAAAAAAAAAAATAATGATAATAATGATAATAGTAAAACAAGATGAAATATAATAAAACGAGGCCAAGTAAAAATGAAAAGAAGTAAAAAAAAAAAAAATTAAAATACTTGCCACCATTTCGTCCACCATTTTGAGCGTTATATCTCGCAGGACGCGAGGTCAAAAGATGACTAACGTCTCTACCTAAAGGAGACTATAGGCTCTCGTCAGCCTCTCTCGTCTTATACAAACTCTCCAATCCTTTGCCATATGCTTCCCCTCACCTCCCACTCCCTCCCACCTCCTCCTTCTATACTTCTTTCCCTAAGAAACTGTGACTTCCTTATTACATCGTTAATATTTTCTGACGTGTCACTTTCATCTAGAATTACTCAAATATTTTCGTTTCGGAAGCCAGATACCTATTGAATTATATTGATATGCGTCAGATAGAAAAAAGACTGAATAAAAAAAAAGGTATCATAATGTTCAATCTGCAATGGAAAATTTGTTTTACAATAAAACTAATCCACACACAGGGGTAACATCGATTCATGTCAAGGAATGGATATATCAACGATGCTTGTCAATTCGCTGGAAACACTGTGTTCTCATCCCTCCTTAGTTCCCTTATCTTCACTTCAACTCACTTCAGAGTAGAGATGGAATTCTTCTGCGGTTCTACCATCTTTGGAAAATCGATTTCTCTTTTGTTTTGTCATTTTCACTATTTTCCTGCTTTACCATATTTTTTCATCTTCCCTCCAAGCTACATCGATACTACATCTAACCTTTCTTTAACAATCATCTGTATCTGTTCCCCTTTCTTTCTATTTTCCATTTCCTTCCTCTCTGTCATGAGCTCACTTAGTTGCACTAATACCTTCTCTCAGATTTCTCTTTCAGTTTTTGTCTACTCTCTCTCGCTCTGAATATATATATATATCTATATATATATATATATATATATATATATATAGATGAATATGTACATATATATATATATATTAACAGTATATATTTATATATATATATATATATATATATATATATATATGTATGTGTATATATATATATATATATATATATGTATGTATATATATATATATAAACAGTATATATTTATATATATATATACATATATATATATATACTGTATATATATAAATATATATATATATGTGTGTATGTATATATACATATATATATATATGTATATATATGTATATGTATATATATATATATATATATATATATATATATATATATATATATATATATATATACATATATATACATATAATTAAACAAACATATATACAAATGGGCAAAAACCTAGCAATCATATATGCAAGCTTTTAAGTTTTTATTATTGTTTGACCATTTCCGTTTTGTATCATTTCCCCTATTCTGGCATTCATACTTCAGGCAATCACCCCTTTACCTCTTAATCCTAAAGTTGCCATTCACCTACTCATGTATGTATAAGCCTTCTTTCCTTTTCATTCCGCTTCGTTCGAAGTCCATGCACATGCACTCGTCGTCTGTCAACCCATATATCTTCGTATTTATTTCTTTACATATCGTTTGGTCTATTTGAACGTTACTTGTTTCCCCTCCGCCTCTCGTACATACGTTTAAGCATTCCTCTTTCCTTTCACCTTACAACTTGTTATTCTTTTGCTCTCTCTCTCTCTCTCTCTCTCTCTCTCTCTCTCTCTCTCTCTCTCTCTCTCTCTCTCTCTCTCTCTCTCTCTCTCTCTCTCTCTCTCTCTCTCTCTCTCTGTGTGTGTGTGTGTGTGTGTGTGTGTGTGTGTGTGTGTGTGTGTGTGTGTGTGTGTGTGTGTGTGTGTGTGTGTGTGTGTGTGTGTGTGTGTGTGTGTGTGTGTGTGTGTGTGTGTGTGTGTGTATGTGTGTGTGTTCCCTCCTTTCTTTCTCTTGGGCCATTCCTATTTTTCTTAAATTGTTACTTTACAATTCTCTTTTTATACCCTTTTCGTATCTCTTCTCTTTGTTTTTATAACTCTTCGTATTTTTTCTTTGTATCTTTTTTTACTTCTTCTATTCATCATCGTTTTTTGTTTCACCACATGCCCTCCCCACTCTTTTTTTTTTTTTTTTTTTTTTCTGTTGAGTTTCTTCGCCATTCAATGTCTTGCATCTATTTCGTTCTCTCACTCCTCCTTTCTCCTCTAACTTCTATCTCTACTGCATTTCCTAATTAATTTACCTTTTCTTTTATTTAACCTCTCATTTTCCATCCTTTGGTTTCACTGCCTCTTTCGCCTCCTCTTTCTTCCTTACCTGCTCAATTTCATATCATATTTCTTTACTCTCTCAATTCTCTCTCCTCTTCCTCTTCTCTCCTCCTCCTTCTCCCACAATGCCCTCCCTTGCGGTTCATTATCTCCACAATATGACTTAATCTCCGCTGTCCGTCTTCAGCCTCTTCCTCCATATCCTCCTTGCATTCAGCCTCCTCATTCTTGTCCCCAAAATACAACAGTTTCTGATTCTCTCCCTCGACTCTCTTACATTCCTTCACAAGAGGTTACTTAACACGTACAGTCCACAGTTAACTGCACGGACATTGGGTTTCTGTTTAACAATCTATATTTCAATACAATTGAAATGTATTTAGACACAAAGCGAGCTTTTGTTGTATTTCTAATTACACTCGGTAGTTGGTAAACACTAATATTTACCATTTCTTCTATATATCTTAGCTGCTACAGGTTCTGCGAGGTAGCTAGGTATGATAGCCTTTGTCGGAGTTTAAGGATTTAAGTACAGCTTATTTTGGCTGCCGTCACGCGTTGACTCCAACGGGTTCGAACTACCTCTGGCTAGTCACCTCCAGACGTCCCCTTGCTCTCCACTTTAACATCCCTATCACATAGTAAGGTCGTTTTCAAAACTTAAGTTTATGTTGATATGTCATAATAGTGCACACATGCAGTACATAAATACTAGAATATCAATTCTCTCTCAACGATGGCTCATCACACACCCTTTCTTTTCCATTTATTTTCGTTCCCATCCACATCTATATTTTCCCATTAATTTTCGCTCCTTATGGATGAGGAACCAATTTCTAGACCGAGCCTGCTATATGGATTAGAATCAATGGAGCAAGGCACGGGTAAATCATCCTCAAATTGTCAAACAAGGTACCTAGGCATATAACGGAGATGATCGATATCAAACTGTTTATTTATGTAATGTACATAATGTAATTGCAAACGAAATCAGGCAGATATAGTCTTAGAAGCGAAAATCCTAATAAACGC
>NC_134808.1:36579766-36584766 GCF_046742065.1 Oratosquilla oratoria
TGATGAGAGAAGGTAAGGTATCTGGGTTGGATGGATACCATGCAGAATGTCTGAAAAAGGGAGGTACAGTTATGGTGGACTGGCTGGTGAGGTTATTCAATGTTTGTTTAAGAGAAGGTAAAGTGCCGGAGGACTGGAGGATTGCCTGTATAGTTCCACTTTACAAGGTAAAGGGGGACAAATGTGAGTATAGTAGTTTCAGAGGGATTAGCTTGTTAAGTGTAGTTGGGAAGGCTTATGGGAGGATCTTGATTGAGAGGATTGAGAGAGGAACAGAGGGAGTAATTGATGAGGAACACTGTGGGTTTAGGACAAGTAGGGGTTATGTAGATCAGATATTTGTGGTAAGACAGATATATGAGAAAGCTATAGGAAAAAGTAAGGATATTTTTTGGGCTTTTATGGATTTGGAAAAGGATTACGACAGGGTAGACAGGAATGCACTGCTGGAGGCATTGCAGATATATGGGATAGGAGGAAAGTTGTTAAGAGCAGTCAAGAGTTTTTACGAGTGAAGTAGAACTTGTTTTAGGATTAGAAATGGAGAGAGTGAATGGTTTGAGGCAAAGGTGGAACTTTGTCAGGGATGTGTTATGTCGCCCTGGCTGTTCATGGATTGGGTTCAGAGGTGAATGCAAGGGCGGAGGGTCATGGGTTGGAGATGGTTAAAGAAAATGGAGAAAAGTGGGAAATAAGCAAGTTGTTGTTTGCTGACGACATTGCGCTTGTAGCAGGATCAGAGGAGGGATTGAGGAAGTTAGTGACAGAGTTTAAGAAGGTGTGTGAAAGAAGGAAACTGAAGATAAATGTGGGCAAAAGTAAGGTGATGAGATGTACAAGGGGAGGTAGTGGCATTAGGCTGGAAGTGAGTATTAAGGGAGAGAGACTGGAGGAAGTGGATAGTTTTAGATACTTGGGTGCGAATGTGGCAGGAAAGGGAGGAGTCGGGGTGAAGATGTGTGAAAGAAGAAAACTGAAGATAAATGTGGGCAAAAGTAAGGTGATGAGATGTACAAGGGGAGATAGTGGCAGTATGCTGGAAGTGAGTATTAAGGGAGAGAGACTGGAGGAAGTGGATAGTTTTAGATACTTGGGTGCGAATGTGGCAGGAAAGGGAGGAGTGGGGGTGGAGTTAGAATGTAGATTGAGAGAAGCGAGTAAATGTCTTGGTGGATTAAAAAGTGTAATGAGAAATAGACATTTGGGAATGGATACTAAGAGGAGGTTATATGAAGAAGTGATTGTGCCGACAGCATTGTACGGGACAGAGACATGGAATATAAGAGAGGAAGAGAGGAGTCTGAATGTGTTTAAGATGAAATGCCTGAGAAGTATGAAAGGGGTTACTAGGCTGGATAGAGTGAGAAATGAGGAGGTGAGGAGGAGAATAGGGGTGGAAAGGGAGTTGGGAGATAGAGTTGATGAAAGATTATTAGGATAGTTTGGACACATGAAAAGAATGAGTGAAGAAAGATTACTAAAAGTGGTGTGGAAGGCAGAGGTGGAAGGAGTGAATATGAGGGGGCATCCTAAGATGAGATGGATGGATGGGGTGAAAGGGGCATTACGAAAGAGAGGAATGTCTGTTGAGGAAGGACGGGAAAGGACAGAAGATATGGGTGAATGGAGAAGGGTTGTGTATGGATGATGCTATGATGCATGGGGGTGAGGGAGTATACATGAGAAATAAATGGACGCAGCCTATAGGGATTTCTCCCCATCTTCTCTATTTCTGTACGAGGGGACGGAAAGGGGGGTCGCCAAATTATTGAAGCGGCCTTGCTGTGGATGTGCTGTGTCTTGCGACACTGCTTCTAACCCAGGGAAGTGGACAGGATGCAGGGATAACCCGTCATCCAGGAAGTACCAAGATGTGTGGGAGGGAAGAAGGTGGAGGGTAGTGGAGTATGTAGGGGATGGTATGGGTGGGGTTGGTTTCTATTCCATTTTCGTTTTGGCTACCTCCCATGTAAGGGGGGAAAGGCTTTGGTATATGTATGTATGTATGCATGTATGTATGTATGTATGAATGTATGTATGTATGTATGTATGTATGTATGTATGTATGTATGTATGTATGTATGTATATATGTATGTATATATATATGTATATATATATGTATGTATATATATATGTGATATATGTGTGTGTGTGTGTGTGTGTGTGTGTGCACACACACACACACACACACACACACATATATATATATATATATATATATATATATATATATATATATACATACATATATTTACTACAGATAAATGTAGTACCACATTTGTAAAACACATACGAAACCCACATTCGAAGGGCAAGAGAAACTTGGGAGAACGTTAACTTTTATGATTCAGCTACCAACTGCAGCCATCTTCAGGAAAATATAAAATTGGTGAAGTGGTTTGAGAGATTTATACTCCTCTGGTACCAGGGAAAGGTGATATAAAGGAACTCGGATAACCTACATGACAGGCCAGCTGACCTGGATCAAAAGTCCGATGTGGAGACGTGCGCGGGGACGGAGACGGGGTCTGGAAAGACGCAGAGTGCGGGTGATCTAATAGAGGTGTTCAAGTGGATCAAAGGCTTTAACAAGGGTGATCCAAACAAGGTCATCATATTAAAACAAAAGGGCAGGACACTCAGTAATGGTTATAAACTGGACAAATTTAGATTTAATAAGGAAATAGGCAAGAATTGGTTTACTAATAGGGTGGTTGACGAATGGAATAAACTTAGTAACCATGTTGTAAGCGCTGAAACTATCAGTTGTTTTAAGAAACGGTTAGACAACTTTATGGATGGGGATGACAGGTGGTGATGGATACGGAGCTGCCTAGTGTAGGCCTTATGGTCTCTTGCAGTCTCCTTCATTTTTATGTTCTTATGTTATGAGGAAGGTAATTACTGACCAGTAGACTAACCACTAAACGCGAAATAATGTCCGGAGACCAATGTCCATTTGGAGATGTTGAAATTGGGACATTCTTTAATAAGTGCTGATTAAACAATTTTCTTCCTGGAACTAAAACTATACTTTAACACTAGTTTGGCATTATCCCAGTCATACCAGGGGTTATGATTACTAATTTGTTGGAATACAGCCGATCTTTCTTGAGTATGTTTGATGGAACTCTTGTGCTTGATCAATTTAGACTTCAAGTTTCTCCCAGTTTGGCCTAGATACACCAGATCACAATACCTAACCATTAAATATTTCTTAATAATTTGCTTATGAACTGTGTTGGGATAGTGGTAAACAAATGTGAGACGATCATTAGAAATTAAATTGACAGAAGAGTTGATGGTGTTGTTGTAGGAGATTTAAAAAAAAATTATCTACATGCATACACACAAACACACATAGACACACACACACACACACACACACACACACACACACACACACACACACACACACACACACACACACACACACACACACACACACACACACACACACACACACACACACATATATATATATATATATATATATATATATATATATATATATATATATACATATATATTTATATATATACGTGTGTGTGTGTGTGTGTGTGTGTGTGTGTGTGTGTGTGTGTGTGTGTGTGTGTGTGTGTGTGTAAGTGTATGTGTGTGTGTGTAAGTGTGCCTGTGAAAGTGTGTGTGTGGATATTAAATTACTGTTATTCACTTAATTCATTTACATTTGTTTCTTTGTTTCCCATATTCAACATCTCCTTTTTTCCATCATCCATTAATCAATGTTTAAATGTTTTCATGTACATTCATCTGATTATCTCTCCTGTTTAATAATTTTATCAGCTAACTATTTCTTATCACTTCAATCTCACCATCTCTTCCATCTCATTTTCAGCACCATATCCCTTTTCCTTCCATGTCTTTCCAGTTTTATTTTCCTTTTCACACCCACCTCTCCGTCCTGCCAGTTGGTGCATTCATCAATGCGGGTGCAAACGTTAGCATCCTGACCAAGGTAGCGAGCACTTCAGCCAAAGCCCAACAAAAACTCGGCGTTCCTAATTTCCCGTTCAAAATACTGGAGTTACCTCGACCATCCTTTCAGACTCTCATTCAGACGCACTCGCTCGCTCTCTCTCACTCCTTCTCTCCTTCTTCCTCCCTCTCCATCTTGCTATTTCTCTGTCTCCCTCTCTCTCTATGTTATTATATATATAAATAATATATATACATATCATATATATATACATATATATATATATATATATATATATATATATATATAAATACATATATTATATGTATATATATATACATATCATATATATATTATATATATATACATATATATATATATATATATATAACTGCGTAAAAAAAACGCGCGCCAATACCTATGACAAATTAATTACCAGTGACCCTTTATAAAAAATTAAAGAAAATGACAATGGAACTGGCGTGAGAGCATGAGGTAAAGTGAATGGTGCTTAAGTGGCTTTTTGTGCATTGTTGGGTGATGCTACGAGATCCAGAGTTGACAAAGAACCAAGTTGCACCGATATCATCAGTCTGTGTGGTAGGAAAGCGCAATGAATATATTTACATCTAGAATGGCATAGCACTGCTCAGTGTCCAGAGATGGACAGGGAAATGTAAGGCCGCGGGAGGTGATGACCAGCCACTTCAGGGCAAGAGTGCTGGCTAGGAAAATTTCTAAATTCTTAAGGTGCTTCAGCGATATATAGAAGCTGAATGTTGAATCACAGCAAAGGAATTGAAAGAAAAAACCCGCAGCTCCCGGGTTACCCAACACCGCCTCAAGGACGTTTTCAGCTATGAAAATCGGGCGCCACGACGTAAACAAATCCATTCTAACAGAAGCCAAATTATGTGCAATTTTGTAAAAAATATCTGAAGTAAGACAGTGAGAAGTGGAAGAAGGTATTGTGGAGTGACGAGGCTAAGTTTAACGTTACTGAGAACCGAGGAGGCAAGATGAGGTTACGACCAGGTACGGAACCAGGTACACACAAAG
>NC_134808.1:36594766-36597266 GCF_046742065.1 Oratosquilla oratoria
ATACTTTTTCCTTTTCGAATAGTTTCCTCTATCTAATCCATGTTTTTCTTTCTTTTTTTTATCTCTGCCTTTTGTTGATAAGCTTCTTTAGTTCTACTCTTTCTATTTCGTCTCTCCTGTTTTTAATCTGCATTGTCCTTCTTTTAATTAGGTCATTTGTAGCTTTGGAATATTTGTTTTCTCTAAAACTTTTTGTACTTCCTACTTACTCTGCCGATTCCCTAACAATATTCACTAAATTCAAATTCATATCTTCGACTGTGTCTTCATTAGTTCTTAGAGCTTCGAATCTATTTTTAATTTCTAACTATAATTCCTTCTTATTATCTTTAACCTTTGGTAGGCTAATTTTCTTTTTAAAAACTAGTTTAGTTCTCTCGGCTCTGAAAATGAATTTAGCTGTGCAACCTACCATACTATGATCACTACCATTGTTGACTTTTTGTTACCGTAACATTGCTAATGCTCTTGCTCTCATCTCCTAATACGAAGTCTCCTTCGTTCTTTGTTGTTCCATTTGGACTTCTCTAGGTCCATTTACGACCTACGCGCTTTTGGAAGCAAGTGTTCATTATCATCATGTTGTAGATTTCTGCAAAATTGACTAACATCTCGCCTCTGTCATTTCTTTCGCCTACTCCAAACTTTCCAATGCACGACTCGTCTCCCATCTTCATTCCATTTTTAGCATTGAAGTCGCCTAATACCAACGTGTACTTTTTTCTTGATCCATTACCTGACTTAAATCATCATAGAAGGATTAAATTTCATCGTCTGTACACTGTGAAGTTGGTGCATAAACATGAACTATTTTTAGGGTTTACATTTTATATATCCTAATCATAATCCAAGCTACCCTATCTGATAAACTACTGAACTTAACCACGTTACCAGCAACTTCTCGGTTGATAAAAAATCCCACTCCACTAGATGTTTCTTTGTCCTTACCTCTATACTAGAACAGGTGGTGACCATCTTGTAATTGTATCGGCTTTTTTTTCCGGTCTTACGATGTCCCACTTGATGTTGTCTAGTTCTTCCATTAGACTCTTCAGCCTGTGGTCTTCTGAGAGCGTTCTTATGTTGCAAGTATAGATCTTCATTTTCTTCATGCTGTTTAATGCCCAAGGCTTGGATCTGCTTGGACTGTGCTTACTCATATTCGGTGGCACACTGCCCGTAAGCACATGAGGCATATATATATGTATACTGTATATGTATATGTATATATATATATATATGCATATATATGTATGTATATATATGTGTGTGTGTGTATATATTTATATATGTATATACATATATATATATATATATATATATGTATATATACAATTATATATATATATATGTATATATATATACACACATATATATATATATATATATATATATATATATATATATATATATATATATATATATATATATCCACACATTCATGTGGTGTTCATGCAAACGCCGGCAACGGGATCCTGACCCGGAGGGTTTTAATTGATTTGTTTGATCGCATTCTGATAGTTTGTTAACTTGTTGGGTAGTTTGATTGTTCATCGGAGGGCAACGGTTATCCTCGATTTGTCATTTTCGATTTAAAAATGAAAAACCGTTTGATGCTTCAGACCATAAAACAAAAAGTTGTTTGTGTGGATTCCAAGTTGAAGGTCACTTTTCACAGTTTTATATATTGGATCTGTTAAGCACATATATATATATATATATATATATATATATATATATATATATATATATATGTATATATATATACATATATATATATACATAAACATACATACATACATATATATGTATATATATGCATATATGTATATGTATATATATTTTTATATATATATATATATATTTTTGTGTGTGTGTGTGTGTGTGTGTGTGTGTGTGTGTGTGTGTGTGTGTGTGTGTGTGTGTGTGTGTGTGTGTGTATGTGTAATAAAACCAATTGGAAAATAAAATAAAAGGTGACCGAAAGTTTTCGTCTATTTAAGACATTTTCTTAAATAGACGAAAACGTTTGGTCACCTTTCATATTTATTTTCCAAGTGGTTTTATTACACATTTTGTGAATCACGTATTTTTGTGAGTTATTCGTATATATATATACATATATATATATATATATATATATATATATATGTATATATGTATATATGTATATATGTATATATGTATATATTATATATACATATACATAACATATACACATACATATACAATACATATACATATACATATACATATACATATACATATACATATACATATACAATACATATGTATGTATATATGCAACAATACAATAATCACATTAATGGCGTAATTAGAGAATTTTGCAAAAGCCATAAGGAAATCACCAGATCGAAATACTAAACGTGCTCGTCCATCAACATATGTTATTAGATTAAAACGTTTAGTATTGCGATCTTATGATTTCACTGATGTTTTTAAAAAGGAATGATATACATATGTATATATACGCATATAT
>NC_134808.1:36604766-36614766 GCF_046742065.1 Oratosquilla oratoria
CGTAATATTACTCTGTTTGGTTTGGTATATGTTTAAGTGGTGTTTGAATTTCTGACTAGAATGACTTCTACTGAAACTGTGTATGTAATTAAACATATTCATATACGTGGGAATCATGAACACAAGCATACAAAGATACACATATACACACATACACAGACATACAAATACACACAAACACACACACACGCGCGCGCGCGAGCACACACCCACCCACAAACACACACATACACACACACACACACACACACACACACACACACACACACACACACACACACACACACACACACACACACACACACACACACACACACAAAAGCGCAGTGCGGTGATTTTGGAATATGTTCCAGTTATGTGTAATATTTCTTGGATGATATTCTTCGTTTGTGTTGGTCAGATAATCCTTGTTAATGTCATTACTTTTAGCTTTATGTAAGATTTATCAACCAAGTTCACATTGCTTTTTGATAGTCTTTTCAGAAAGTTACAAATATATAGTCAATTTTTCTCCATTTAAGTATTCTATCTACTTTGATATTGATTAATATTTTTTCATATGGTTGTAATTTCAGCTATGATTACTTTTATCAATTATTTTACATTTTTGACAAGTTGAGATTAGAGATAAATTGCAGGGAACTGCTCATACATATATAAAAGCACACACACACACACACACACACACACACACACACACACACACACACACACACACACACACACACACACACACACACACACACACACACACACACATATATATATATATATATATATATATATATACGTATATGTATGTATGTATATATATATATATATATATATATATAAATATATATGTGCAGATATATAATTCATACATACATATATATATATATATATATATATATATATATATATATATATATATATATGTATATATATATACATATATATATACAGTATATATATATATATAAATATATATATATATATATATATATATACATATATATATGTATGTGGAAGGTAATTTGAGAGTGGAGGATAGATGGAGAAAGAGGAAGGGGACAAATGGTAGGGAGGTGCTTAGAGTGAACTCTTTAAATGAAAAGAAAAAGGAGAAGTACAAGAAGAAGCTGAAGGAGAAGCGGGAGGGAGTGAAGGATAGAGTAGAGCTAGGTGTGGAGGAGGAATGGGGATTTTTCAAGGAGGGAGTCACAAAGTGTGCAAGGATGGTGTATTGAACAAGAAGGACAGGAGGAAATAGAAGGAAGGGTAGTGAATGGTGGAATGAGGAAACAAAGAAGGTTGTAGAAGAGAAGAAGCGAGCTTTCACAGATTGGTTACAAAGTAGGACGAGGGAATCATATGAGAGGTACAAAGAAAAGAAAAGAGAGGTAAACCAAAAGGTAAAGGGGGCAAAGAGGAGAGCAGATGTGAAGTGGGGTAAGCGTATGACAGAAAATTTTGAAAGTAATAAAATGATGTTTTGGAAAGAAATTTAGAGAGGAAGAGGAGGCGAATCAAGTAGAGAAGAAAAGGTAAAAGGTGCAGATGGAGAGATGATAATGGAAGAGAAGGCAGTAAGAGGAAGATGGGCAGAATATTCTAAGGAGTTGCTAAATGTGAGGAAGGATAGGGAGGATAAGATTGTTGTAGTGGGAAATGCTAAGAAAATGACCGTGATGAGTGAGGAAAGTGGAGAAGAAATAAGGAAGGATGAAGTGAAGGCAGTTGTTAAGATGATGAAAGCAGGTAAGGCACCTGGTCTGGATGGATGCCATGCAGAATGTCTAAAAAAAAGAGGTACAGTGATGGTGGACTAGCTGGTGAGGTTATATAATGTTTGCTGGAGAGAGGGTAGAGTGCCGGAGGAGTGCCTGTATAGTTCCACTTTACAAGGGAAAAGGGGACAAGTGTGAATGTAGTAGTTTCAGAAGGATTAGCTTGTTAAATGTAGTTGGGAAGGCTTATGGGAGGATCTTGATTGAGAGGATTGGGAGAGGAACAGAGGGAGTAATTGGTGAGGAACAGTGGGGATTTAGGACGGGTAGAGGTTGTGTAGATCAGATCCTTGTGGTAAGACAGATATGTGAGAAAGCTATAGGAAAGGGGAAGGATGTGTTTTGGGCTTTTATGGATCTGGAAAAGGCTTACGATAGGGTATACAGAAAGGCACTGTGGGAGGTTATGCAGATATATGGGATATGAGGAAAGCTTCTAGGAGCTATTAAGAGTTTTTATGAGAGTAGTAGAGCTTGTGTCAGGACTAGAAAAGGAGAGAGTAAGTGGTTGGAGGTAAAGGTGGGACTTCGTCAAGGATGCGTTATGTCGCCCTGGCTGTTCAACTTATACATGGATGGGGTAGTGCGAGAGGTAAATGCAAGGGTAGTGGGTCAGGGATTGGAGATGGTGAAAGAAAATGGAGAAAAGTGGGAGGTGAGCCAGCTGCTGTTTGCGGACGACACTGCGATTGTGGCAGGATTGGAGGAGGAATTGAGGAAGTTGGTGACAGAGTTTGGGAGAGTATGTGATAAAAGAAAGCTAAAGATAAATGTGAGTAAAAGTAAGGTGATGAGATGTACAAGGGGTGAAAGCTGCAGTAGACTGGAAGTGAGCATTAAGGAAGAGCGACTGGAGGAAGTGGATAGTTTTAGATACTTGGGTGCAAATGTGGCAGGAAAAGGTGGAGTGAAGGTGGAGATAGAATGTAGATTGAGAGAAGCGAATAAATGCCTTGGTGGATTAAAGAGTGTAATGAGGAATAGATATTTGAGAATGGATGCTAAGAGGAAACTGTATGAAGGAGTGATTTTGCCAACAGCACTGTATGGGGCAGAAACGTGGAACATAAGAGAGGAAGAGAGAAGGAGTTTGAATGTGTTTGAGATGAGGTGTTTGAGAAGTATGATGGTGGTTACTAGGCTATACAGAGTGAGAAATGAGGAGGTGAGGAGGAGAACAGGGGTGGAAAGGGAGTTGGAAGATAGGATTGATGAAAGACTATTGGGATGGTTTGGACACATGGAAAGAATGAGTGAAGACAGACTAGTAAGAGAGGTATGGAAGGCAGATGTGGAGGGAGTGAACACGAGGGGACGTCCTAGGATGAGGTGGATGGATGGGTGAAGGGGGCTTTGGGGAAGAGGGGAATGTCTGTTGAGGAAGGACGGGAGAGGACAGAAGACAGGGGTGAATGGAGAATGGTTGTATATGGAGGATGTTGTGATGCATGAGGTGGAATGGGGGTGAGGTAGTATGTGTGAGCAAAATTTGGCGCAGCCCAAAGGGATTTCTCCCCATCTCCTTTTATGCATGAGGGGACTGAGAGGGGGTTCACCGATTTAATGAAGTGGCTTTACTGTAGATGTGCTGTGTCTTACAACACTGTTTTTGACCCAGGGCAGTGGGCAAGATGCAGGGATGACCCATCATCTGGGAGGTGCTAAGATAAGAGGGAGGGTGGAGGGGTGTGGAGTGTTTTCAGGGATGGAATGGGTGGGAATGATTTTATGCTTTTTCCTTTTTGGCTACCTCCTATGTAAGGGGGAAAAAGCCTCGGTATATGTATGTATGTATGTATATATATATATATATATATATATATATATATATATATATACATATATATATATATATATATATGTGTGTGTGTGTGTGTGTGTGTGTGTGTGTGTGTGTGTGTGTGTGTGTGTGTGTGTGTGTGTGTGTGTGTGTGTGTGTGTGTGTGTGTGTGTGTGTGTGTGTGTGTGTGTGTGTGTATATATTGGGTAATTTATCGGAAATATATGGTACAGTATTTATCAAAAATGCTCGTCCATTTTTTGTGAATTCCATCCACATTATCAAGAGTTATACATTAATGATATGATAATGGATTGAATATTTGTGTAAAATAATCGAGGGATATTGTCTCCCGTGCCACTTTTTTCTACTCCCATTTATTAATCAAATTATTTTATCTGAATATTCATATATCTACTTATCAATTCATCTATATATTTATTTTCTTACTCATTAGTTTATGTTTCTTTATTCATATATATATCTACTTACATATTCATTTATCTATTTATCTATTCATTTATTTATTTATCTATTTATCTAATTATCTATTTGTTTATTCTTTATGTATTTAGTAACTTATTTAGTTATCTTTCATCTACTTATTTACTTCTGTATTCATCTAATTATCTGGAAATTCCTAAACTAACGAAGGAGTTGAACCCAGCTGCATGACTATTTTCACAGTTGTTTTATATTTGTAGATATTTACTCTAACTGATACAAGTTCACTTTAATTAACTGAGAAAAAATGTTTCACAGTAATATATTGTTGTGATTTTTGGATTGTTTTTCTTTTATATTGTGTAAAGATAAAATCTTTCTCTCTCTTACAGTATCAAGAAAGAACTTATAGCTTTAGGTACTTTGACTATTTTGTTCTGGCTAAAGCTAAATGATTTTATTTCGATTATAAGAGCCTCTGCAAATTAGTTCCTTACCTTATGCCACGTTTTCTTTGTTTCAGTCTGCTGCCATGCTATTTCATTCTTATTCTTGCCAAATAATCTTTTTCGTACCAAATTCATTTTCTTTTTTTTTCTTTTTTTTGGGGGGGGGGTTGTCACTGAGTGATTTTATTCACCACAATAGAATCCTTTTAATGAGTGAACCTCTGAACATATAAAGAAAAAAAAAATACATCCCACAGAGCTCCATGTCTTTCATGTCTAGACCAGGCAAGACCAGATTGCCTGCAGGTTGATATTGAGAGGTTTGCTACCAGAGCTTTATCTACCAAAGACTCAGACAAAAGTAAAAGCCTTCGGTTTTCTTGTCTCTCATTTTGATTCTATTTATTTTTGTGGTTTTCGTACACATACAGCGTACATACTCACACAGTGATACATATCACCAAAGGAATAGAACTTATATGAAACATTGACAATCGTGTGGACCAAGTAGATATGTTCTTGTACAAACCGAACAAACTTCATTCGAGAAATTCGCAGGTCCACTACAAAAACTTTATGATCATATGAAAATTTAATTACAGGAACATTAACAGGGAAATTTTAGTAGATCAAGAAGTGCGAAAAAATCTAAATATGATATAAGATAAATTCCTCAAACAAATGATTACTAATCCCACACGAGGGTGAGAATACTCCAGACTTCTAACTAAAAATGAGTATCTAACGACAAACGTACAAATGGGTGACAGTCTAGGCTCTAGCGATTATCAAGAAATAAGATTTGATAATACAAGGGAAGAATTGATTAAAACGAATAACATTCTGGTATTTGACTTCAAGAGAGCCAATTTCGAAAAACTGATGAAATATCTAGGATAACTGATCACATACGAGGCTAACCCGAATAGCAGCGACAGGGTCAGCTGTCTAGATTAAAAGTATAGTGAGGTCAGGTGCGAGCTGAGCGTCATTAATATAGTTGGCGGTCTAGACCAAGGTCGGTTGGGTCACGGAAGAAGCTATGCAGACCTCAGGTCAGGTCTCTTACATGCCAGAGTTCAATAGCATGACGAACGGACGAGACGAAATGTACAGTAACCTAACCGCTATGATTTTGCAAAATAAATCTTTTCCCATCAAGGCAACTAGGAAGATGTGTGGCAGATAGGCTGGAAATGAGAGCGGAATAAAAAAAAAAGGCATTAAGTCATGATCAAATTAAAGGAGAAACAGACCTTAGATCTGAATGCAACGTTATGGATGGACTGGTTACGTGTACAGCGAAACGTAATTACAAAATTAAGGTTGCCAGAGAAGCGAGACCCACCCTAAAGGGTTTCTACCATCTCTACAGAAGAAAATATGAGGAAAGGATAAGCCTAATTAAAAACTTTATTCCTGTTTTCAAAAAGAATAATAAATCATCTGTGCATAACCATAGGCCAATCAGTTTGACGTCGGTAATAGATATAATGCTAGAATCAATATAATAGTTAACAGAATCAGAGATCACATCGAAAGACATAATTTGACAAGTGATTCATAGGATTACATGACATAAATTCACAAGACAAAAGCTCACACCCATAATGGAAAAACGACAAAAGCTCATATCTTTTATATTTTCTTGATTTATTCTATATCATACATACAGAAGCTCCCATTTTTATATATTCTTTATTAAACTATTTCTATATCATTCAACATACATCAAATGATACAAATACAAAATTACAGATGTAAAATATTCACTCCAATCTGATGCAGTGATCCATCTAGTAATACATTTAGTCTTGAGATAACTATGGAGGATATCCTGAGTGCTGTGGGCCACTGCATCAGATAAGAGTGAATATATACAATCTATAATAAAAAGTATACAAGAATAGAATATGAAAATTATGAGTTTTTGTGTGTATGACATGAAAAAATTATTTATTCAAGAAAATATAAAAGAATGAGCTTTTGTCGTTTTCTCCATTAAGGGTATAAGCCTTTGTCTTTTGAGCTTTTGTCTTATGAGCTTATGTCATATGAGCTTTTATCCTGTGAGCTTATGTACGTGCACCGACTTATAACATAGGTTCACCTGGCGTAAGTCTTGTATAACTAATTTTCTTTTTACACTAACGTATACAAGGCGTCAGATAACAATGACAGTTACAATATTATTTACCTTGGCTTTAGAAAAGGGTTTGACAAGATGCCCCACCAGATATTACAAAATAGATTCAAAGCAACTAGCACAGGGGGATAAATAACTGAATGGATTAAATCATTAGAGCACGAATCACTGACAGAAAACTACGGGTAACCACTAACGGGGTAAGATCCAAATTGGGGAGTGTTGCTAGTGGAGTTCCCCAAGTCTCGGTTTTAGGTTCCTTGTTGTTCATTATGTACATAAATGACTAGGAAAATAGAATTAGTAGTGATGTAGTTTGCAGAAGACACTAAAATTGAACGCGTTTCAGGTCAGTAGAAGACGCCAGGATATTGCAGGAAGACCTTAATAAAATGTTCACACGGTTGGTAAAATGACAAATGGACTTCAATATCTCTAAGTGCAGTGCGATAAAAATAGGTTTACACAATACAGAAAGCAGATATAGCTTATATAATACACTTCTAGAGAAAACTAAATGCGAGAGGGACTTGGGAGTTCTACTGATTCCTAACCTTAAATCCAGAAAAAAAAGTGCTTATGTGGTTATCAAACTCTACCTGGCGTTACATAGACTCATCCTTGACTATGCGGTACCGTTTTGGTCTCCGTCTCATAGAATATATATAGATTTACAAGAATCAGTGCAAAGGAGAATGACCAAAATGATTCATGGGTTCAGAAATTTACTTTACGAGGTAAGGCATAGGCAGATTAATCTGCCCTCCAGAAAGAGGGCAGAGAGCGGGGTGATCTAATAGATGTGTTGAATTGGATCAAAAGCTTTAGCAAAAGTGATGCAGCTAAGGTTATCATATTAAGACAACAGGGCAGGCCATGGCGGACTTGACCATACCCGACTGACCTTTTATGCTCGTTCAGCCTTGTCAATCAGGTGTGATCAAGAGAGTTCAGCTGGGTTCCAAAACGTAAATACATATACCAAGGCTTTTTCCCCCTTACAAGGAAGGTAGCCAAAAAGGAAAAGGCATAAAATCATTCCCACCCATTCCATCCCTGAATACACTCCACACCCCTCCACCCTCCCTCTTATCTTAGCATCTCCTGGTTCCAACACGTGAATAAACTAAATCATCAGATGGACTGGTGCAGGTCAGAACTTATTTACAAATCTGGTTGTGGTTTCAGAAAGAAAATAGTGTAATCCACTTTAATAGGCTATCTGCCCACTATGAATATTTCGAAGGGTCAATGGACCCCAGAAATTATATCAAGACTATTTATTGCAAAACAAATTGTTAACATGTATCCTACCCCTCCCCCTGACCTGACCTCTGGTCATCCTCAGGTCACTAGAGAATGAGGATAGTGATATTTATTCCATTCCTAGCTCCTGTTCTATTGTAAGAGAGTGCAATTTAAGATAGAATTCGCTTCCTAATTTGTACTACTAAGGAGGATTACAGTTAGCAACCAAAATATGTAGATTTGCTCATTAAACTCTTTTTTCCGACTGTGGTGTTAGTTGTGATCTACAATTGTGCTACTGCATGTTCACCACTTTTATATGCATGTACACGCACATACACACACACACACACACACACACACACACACACACACACACACACACACACACACACACACACACACACACACACACACACACACACACACACACACACACACACGACTCGGTGGGGTGGTTGGTAGAGCCCCAGGCTGTCAGTACGGTGGTGCCGGCGGTACCTGGTTCGAATCCTGCCCAGGGCTGAAATTATTTCAGTATCGCAATATTTCAGTAACCCAAGGCGCATACATTGAACACCTTTAAAGATAATGATAATCTAATTTCTTGGACATTTGTATTCATATTTCTTGTATAATAAGTTGAATTTATAAGCTTCCAAGATAAATAGATTGACTTTTGTTATCCTCAATAGTTATTAAGATAGCAGATGTTGTAATGTGACATTTACTTTTAAAACACTTTATATATATCTATATATATATATATATATATATATACATATATATATATATATATATATATATATATATATATACATGTGTGTGTGTGTGTGTGTGTGTGTGTGTGTGTGTGTGTGTGTGTGTGTGTGTGTGTGTGTGTGTGTGTGTGTGTGTGTGTGTGTGTGTGTGTGTGTGTGTGTGTGTGTGTGTGTGTGTGTGTGTGTGTGTGTGTGTGTGTGTGTGTGTATGTGTGTGTGTGTATGTATGTATGTGTATATATGTATATATATATATGTATATACATATATATATATATATATATATATATATATATATATATATATATCACAGAAACGGAGAGAGAGAGAGAGAGAGAGAGAGAGAGAGAGAGAGAGAGAGAGAGAGAGACGATAGTTATTCCAATAGTTCCTACATCTGACCTTGTTATAGACCTCAAGGTCTCCTCTTGCCAGAGTTTCCCACTGCAGACCATTACAATTCATCGTGAAGGCGATGCTCGATTCAGGCCGTAGGACATGGGAGCAACAGGAGGGGAGTTTTAGATATCCCAAGCTGTTGATGTCCGACTCTTTCCTCTTACCATTTAGGTCTGGATCGAATCCCTTGCTTCAATAGCTGGATTTTAGTTCTCCTACCACATAAGGCAAAGTTGATGCATCTTGCTATATATAAGCACCACTTGTCTTAAGAATTTTGTTGCTGCTATTGTTTGTTATAATAAAAATGATCATGCAAATTACAATATAGAATAAAAGTAAAAATAGAACAAATTCACAAAATGTCCCTATACAGGATATGCAGAAAATATCTACAGTTTATCATTACTTACAGCACAGATGTTTGTAATATGTGTTTATTTGTATCATTTGATTAATTATAGTATATACTAGCATGCCAAATATGCTGCTTGAAATGAATCTTGATTAAAGCAATAATTTGCCTGTAGTATTTTGTTGCTTGCAGTATATGCATGTGTATAGTACGGTTATATGCTACCTTGTGGCTTATGCTTGAAAGATATTGTGTCTATATAGAACTCATACATACGTCCATCATATGCATACCTACGGTATATGCTACCTTGTAGCTTATGCTTGTAAGATATTGTAACTACATGCAGTACACGCGTACTTACATTACATACGAAAGCTTCCAACACATGAATCCATGGAGCTTATGCTTACTTGAGCTAACACGTGCTTACAGCATATGCCAATCAGAAAGAGCTTAAAGCTGCTCTCTCACTTCTGTAAGAGATGTATGGATCCAGTGGACTTCTATCACCCAAATGTACTATTTAGTACAAGAGAAACTGCCTCAGAGACTATTCAGTCTCATTCATAGGTCATTGGATGACCTGAAGATTAGAAATGAAAATTAGTAATAATTGGTTCATGCTTGGAGATTCTCTTCAGCAACG
>NC_134808.1:36629766-36634766 GCF_046742065.1 Oratosquilla oratoria
ACTGTTGTTGCTACTGCATCATGATTATCGTAATAGAAGAACAGGGTGATGGAAAAAAAATAGAATACATTTGTAATATATTTAGAAAAATTTAGAAATTTCATCTTTCTTGTTTTATCATTGTTGTATTGCTCTCATTAAAACCATTATAATCATCACTGTTGTTGCTACTGCATTATGATTATCGTAATAGAAAAACAGGGTGACAGAAAAAATAGAATACATTTGTAATATATTTAGAAATTTATCTCAGAAGAAATAACAAAAAATAAAAAGGAGGAGGAAGAAATGATAAGAAAAGAAAACGGAAAACAAGACAAACTCAAGACAAGGAGAGAGAGAGACAGAGAGGAGACAACGTAGGGAGAAAAATAGATGGAGAGAAAATAAACATAAAAGAGAAGTAAGTAGACAGAAGCAGATGAAAACATAAGAAGACGGTTACAAGCTGCATAAGAAAGATCAGAGAGAAATGAGGCTTGAAAAGTAGAAATGGATGTGAAAAAGAAAACGCCCTGGTCATCATGAGTCATGGAAGAGTGAATGGAAGGGAATAGAAGGGAGGTGGTAATGAAACCGAAATAAAAATCAAAAGAAAGAGAATTTAAAAGACGAGAAAAACTCTTTAAAGAAGAAAGAGAAGAATAGCTGAAGAACCACAAAAGAAAAGAAAAAGAAAAAGAAGAAATATAAATAAGTAAAAAAAAAAAGGCCAAAAAGTATTACGCACGAAAATGAGATTAAAGAGAGGAAGAAGAGAGAAAGAGAGGCAAATAAGACAGATGTGCGGCTATATGCTCTGCCATGGTCCCAGGCGATGACACATCGACGTCGTCCATCCCAGACAGTCTAATCCTCGACCACACTTTCGGACATATCCGAACACGCCCGAACACATTTTTCCTTATTTCAGGTTTGTTGTTCTTACCCATGAATGGATGCATTCGGGAAACTGAAGTCATGAGATATTTCTCGACCTTTGCCACCTGAATTCTGAATAAAGACCTGATACCTTCATGCATTCCTTGGTTCTTCCTTTTGATATATATATATATATATATATATATATATATATATACATATATATATATATATATATATATATATATATATATGTGTGTGTGTGTGTGTGTGTGTGTGTGCGTGTGTGTGTGTGTATATATATACATGTGTGAGTGTGAATGTGTGTGTGTGGGAGTGTGTGTGTGGGAATGTGTGTGTGGGAGTGTGTGTGTGGGAGTGTGTGTGTGTGTGTGTGTGTGTGTGTGTGTGTGTGTGTGTGTGTGTGTGTGTGTGTGTGTGTGTGTGTGTGTGTATTAGGTTGTGCCATAGTCGGGGAGGTCAGCTGAAACAAATACTCCTCTTTTTTTTTGGTAGATTTTAGTGTATATGAACAGAAAATAATTTTGGTTTCAATATTTTTTAACCTTTCAGCAAAAAATGTTTCGAAAATCTAACGTACAACTGAATTACAATCAAAAAGTGAACATTGCTTTCCGACTTCATTCTTTAACAAGCAACTAACAAATTTTCTTCCTGTTTCAGACTCCAAACCATTTATAAGTTTATAATATTCACAATGACTGCTGCTGTTAGGACGATGGACCAGAAATCCAGGCATCTGAATCACTATCTTGGGACTAGGAGAGAGCTCCTGAAGTCGGGGTTGCTACACAAACACAGGGTGGTAGGGGAGGAGTCATGCAGCGGATAGAGTGGAAGGTTGGGAAGAAACTGGTCTGAATTTTTGTGACTTCCACACCCACGAGTTGCCACTCAGACATCTGATCCAGTATGGCAAGACTCTTTCAAACAACAGATGGTCTGGTTCTCCTGGCAAGATTCTGGACTCTGCCACTGAGTTAGAAGATCCGAGGTCTGAAAGAATCACAGTTGGCCCTCCACGCGTTGAGCTTGCACAGACTGTGATTGACGACCTGAGTTTGACCAGTGCAATGGTTACAGGACTTGGGCCATGCCAGATATACTTGCTTACCTGTAGATAGGTCCAGTCTCACATCCTAGGTGGCTCACAATGACTCTCAGGTTCTGCAGAATTTGGGTCGCTCATCGTAGACCTGAAAAGAAGCCAGCTTCATAACATGAGGCCTATTGTCCAGTTCATCGTGGGTGTCTACTTGACAAATTGGTTCTGCACCAAGGTCAGATCATCGTTCTCTGAAGGTACAAGACATGTTCTCTTCCAGCTTGAAGACCTCAGGAGTCAGCCAAGAAAGTTTGTTCAGATTGTGAAGCAGAATAAGATCTTCCTAGTATGCTCATTCCGAGGCATTTCTGCAGACAATGCTCTGTAGTAAGGATGAGGAGGAGAGAAGAGTGGCAGTCAAGAAAATCTTGGAAATGAGACATATGAGAGAAACTGGGCATGACGAATCTGTTGGTGATGATTCCTTCAGACTCAGGTAGAATCCTGAAATCAATCTAGATGCCAAGGCCCTTACTGATCCCATAGATCTGGATAACATCCAAACTGGCAATGAGCCTCCTCTCACTTGCAGCCTCACTAATGTTCAAGTCAGACCTTTCATGGAGAACCACGTATGTACCTGCCTGGCCCTCGCACACCTAGAGTACAGAGCGTTGTTTGCAGCAAGTGATCGAGGCCAGCAGTCACGTGTACAGTCAGGAGAGGAGAGTAGGCTACATCCGAGCTCAGGTGGTCAGCAGGGATATAATGAGAAGGAAAAGAAGCAAGATGTGCAGTAAAATAGGATCACGTTATTAAAACCGGTTATTGTATTTGATGATTTTGTTTTCTAAAGGAAAATTAAATGTATCAATTGTATCACGATCATTCGTTTCATTATCATGGATCCATTTTCATCCTACAAAATTAATCTGATGCATTTATTCTACTCTAAATTAACTATTTAGTGGTGTTGGCAAAGGGCTGGGAACACTGGATTTTTTGTAGAATTTCAAGTTAAAGTATACCTATCAGATACTAAAAAAATTCTAATATGAAAATCTCCCATGATTCTGCACATAAAGCTACATCATTTATTCTATGGGCCGATTTTTCAAACTCATTTTTTTCGCCATCCTATGACACGTCCTAATATGTATGTATATATATATATATATATATATATATATATATATATATATATATATATATATATATATATATATATATATATATATATATATATATATATACATGCATATATATGTATATATATAATATATATATATATATATATATATATTTATATATATTTATGTGTGTGTGTGTGTGTGTGTGTGTGTGTGTGTGTGTGTGTGTGTGTGTGTGTGTGTGTGTGTGTGTGTGTGTGTGTGTGTGTGTGTGTGTGTGTGTGTGTGTGTGTGTGTGTGTGTGTGTGTGTGTGTGTGTGTGTGTGTGTGTGTGTGTGTGTGTGTGTGTGTGTGTGTGTGTGTGTGTGTGTGTGTGTGTGTGTGTGTGTGTGTGTGTGTGTGTGTGTGTGTGTGTGTGTGTGTGTGTGTACTTTTTGCACTGAAGATGTAATATACGAAAGCGCTCTGCTTTGTTAGTTTCTTTTTCCAAGTGGTCTACTTTGCATATGTATATATTTACATATACACATATACGTATATATGTACCCGACCATTTTCCAACGACATTGGTACAGTATGTAATCATGATTTTTCAACCTTTATTCAGGCGAGCTATCCAACAAGTGTGTAAATTTATTACAAGTGGATTTATAACCCAGGCTACAGGGATTCGATCCCTTGACTGTGCAGCTGCTTCCCACAGGACAAGGCTATCATCTATTACGCAACGGTCTATGAGATTGTGTGTGTGTGTGTGTGTGTGTGTGTGTGTGTGTGTGTGTGTGTGTGTGTGTGTGTGTGTGTGTGTGTGTGTGTGTGTGTGTGTGTGTGTGTGTGTGTGTAGTCTCGTGGTCTTGTGGTGTGTGTGTATGTGTGTGTGTGTGTGTGTGTGTGTGTGTGTGTGTGTGTGTGTGTGTGTGTGTGTGTGTGTGTGTGTGTGTGTGTGTGTGTGTGTGTGTGTGTGTGTGTGTGTGTGTGTGTGTGTGTGTGTGTGTGTGTGTGTGTGTGTGTGTGTGTGTTTGTGTGTGTAAGAATTCTTATGTGTGCTTGTGCGCCTTTGTATGTGTGCGCCTGTGCTTGTGTGTATACATTACATATTCTACGAAAACTCATTTGTATCTTCGATCTTTATGGCATTGTATAAAACAGTGTCAGTTTTAACTATAAGAAACACGTGAAGCAATATTCTATGCCTCGAAACATCCCCAAGAAAATAGTTTAGAAATATTTCTGAAGACGTTGCAGGTGAAGACCATTATCTGTTGAGATAAGTCAAGCCTTGCCACTAGATGGAAGGAAGGAAGTAGAAAATCTGAGAGGAAAATGATAGCGATATTGAAGTTGGAAATGGCGTCAAAAATCGACATAATATCAAGGTCAGCTAAAGTGTTAGTATAAGAAAAGAGAGGTATGAATGTGAACCTGAGCATACCGTCCTCACATACGGCTTATACCGTTCCTTGTATACTTGTGGCAAGTCTATATAACACTGCTCCTTATATTGATATGCTAGAAATGTCCTTTAGCAATCAGATCGCATATCAGATAGCAATCCCACAATATTTAACATCTACAAAAAATATATATATCTAAATCAAATAAGTCGGATTTAGATAAAAAAAAATTATTTTTTTATATTAAAAAAAAAAAAAAAAAAATCGCCAGCCTTGGTGTCCACTAACCTCATACAATAATACCTGTTAAGTCCGGCTAAAAATGGCATTTCAAAGATCAAAAGTTCCTTAGAAATAGTTCTTTTTTCACTATAAAAGTTTATATTAACTTATTAGGCATTGAATAAGTCAATAGTTGATATATTTGTCCTATATACAATGTTAGATTTGTAGTTTTGATATATTTGTCCAATGTAAAATATTAGGTTAGCGGAACCAGGGATCTGGGTGAGCACGTCCTGTGTAATAGTAGTCCTTGATATACAGTAT
>NC_134808.1:36649766-36652266 GCF_046742065.1 Oratosquilla oratoria
CTTACTTGCATTGCTTGCAACCGTGCAGTCAGGCTCTGCCATTTGCAATATTTGCAACGTTTACTCTGATTTCGAAACGATGTTAATAGCATTAGTATCATTCAGAGTCACGCTGAAGAGAAAATTACATTATGGTAATTACCAAAGGACGGTCGGGATTGATGCTTACACGTCATATTGATGGCGAATATTCTGTGCTTATGAAAACAAATATGAACCTTATGGCTACATCCCTTATATGGGGGAAAGGTCTTTTATACACACACAAAACATACACAGACGCAAACACATACATACACGCACATACACACACATACACACACACACACACACACACACACACACACACACACACACACACACACACACACACACACACACACACACACACACACATACACACACACACACATACACACACACATACACACACACACACACACACACACACACACACACACACACACACACACACACACACACACACACACACACACACACACACACACACACACACACACACACACACACACACACACACACACGAACACACTATTTTAACTTTTTTAATTTTTTGCGTATGTTTTATAATCATCTATAATCTGAATTAGCAGTTTTGTATTATCTAAATATATTAACATTTTTATTATCATTTAGGCTTATGTTCTGACTACTACCAGGGTGTTCTATTCTGCTGAGATAACGACATCACCAAGACATAATGTAAATAATTTTTGTTATGGCGATGTCAATGATGACAAAGAGGACAAGTAGTAATAAGTAGAGACTTGGAAAGGGAATGGGAGGAAGACAAGGAAGATACAGAAAAGGAAGAGGATTAGGAAAGAGAAATGGTAGAGAAAGAAGATGAGGAGGAGAAAGCGAAGATGAAGAAGGGGAAAGGAAAAGGAAAATAAGGAAAAGAAGTGTGATGGCTTTGGAGAGGAAGAAGAGTAGTAAGTTGACGAAAAAAGAGCAAAGGAGGAAAAGGATTGGAAAGATGATGAGGAGGGAGGAAGAGGAGTAGGAGTAGGTGGAGAAGGAATAAGGAAAGGAAGAAAGAACCAGGAGGTAGAGAAAGAAGAGCAGAATGATGTGCAGGAGAGCGTATGACGAAGAAGCAGGTGATATTGAGTGATATGAAGATGAGAATGAAGTTCATTCCAACAGACATGGAGGAGTTGATGGTAATGATGTTTGAAGATGTGGTTGTGATGATATGGAGTATGGTGGTGGTAATGGTAATAGAAGTGATGTTTGTGGGTGTGGTAGTGATGTTGATGGTAGGAGTAGTGGTGGTGGTGATGTTGGTAGTGGTAGTAGTTGTGTGACTTTGGTGGTGGTGGTTGGGTTAGTCAGGAGATGAGATAGTAATGAATATTGTGGCAGTTTGTGATGTTAGTGGTGCTGGTAATGGTAGAATGGATGGTGGTGGTGGCACCTTGGGTACTTTTTGTTTTATTGGTGCTTGTGTTGGTGTATGTGGTTGCAGTTGTAAGGTAGAGGGAGACAGGTAGGTAAATAGAGAGATACATACCACAACACACACACACATACATACATACATACATACATACATACATACATACATACATACATACATACATACATACATACATACATACATTCATACATACATACATACATACATACATACATACATACATACATACATACATACATACATACATACATACATACATACATACATACATACATACATACATACATACATACATACATACATACATACATACATACATACATACATACATACATACATACATACATACATACATACATACATACATACATACATACATACATACATACATACATACAAATACATACATACATACATACATACATACATACATACGACTGGATGGCGCAGTTGGTAGAGTTCCCGCATGCCATCACGGTTGTCAATTCCCGCCCAGGGCTGAAATAATTTCAATATCGCTGCGCTGCAGGTCGTTACTCCAACTCTCGTGGGCAGTGAGTTCGGTGTGTGTGCACGTGTAAGGTCACAGCATTACCCATAGAGTGATCATATATGAGCTGTCGATCACGAGTCCAACACATGATCTAAGACCATGATGAATCACAAATATACATACATACATACATAGACATATAGATAGAAAAAGAGAGAGAGAGAGAGAGAGAGAGAGAGAGAGAGAGAGAGAGAGAGAGAGAGAGAGAGAGAGAGAGAGAGAGAGAGAGAGAGAGAGAGAGAGAGAGAGAGAATACAACGTCATATCCTGTTGTAAACATGATGCCACAGATTCGTTGGAAATTGAACTTACACCTCAATTTCCAGAACCAAGAGGCTCTGGTCGACCCTATGTTCCTGGAAGGAGGACGTGGGTCGCAAGTGATATTCTTTGTCGCGTCTTCGACAGCAAAATAACTTTTCCTTAAAGTTTCAAGGAAAAAATGGCGCTATTATTGAGTCCAACGACGCACGTAATTTGGCTGAAAAATCCATTTATCCTCG
>NC_134808.1:36667266-36677266 GCF_046742065.1 Oratosquilla oratoria
TAACCATAGCATATTTTCATGACCAGCAAACGTCTTTTTAGAATCACAAGTTTTGGAGACAAAGGAAAATTAGTAATAATAATATACAGAATCTTTTCAATGGCTACCTATTTTCATCACCCGCATCCTCTTTTTCTTGATTCACAATATTTTAGTTAAAAAAAAAAAAAAAAAAAAAAAATCCCGCAAAGAATTGTCTTAATCTGAAAGCTCTTTTATTCAACAGCAACCTTCCCCAATGACCATAAAACTATTTTCTTATGCCTTAACCTCTTTTCTTAACTAGTAATTTCATTTCTAAACCAATAGCACTTTTCTTAATCTCTAACTCTTTTTATCGCCCTTTTTTTCAAAATTAACAGCAACTTCTATTTTTAACCTGCAGCCATCTTTTAAATCAGAAACCTCTTTTCTTAACTCAAATCCTTGCCTAACCCTCAATCTCTTTTCTTAAGATGCAATCTCTTTACTTAAATAGAAATTTTAAACTTCTTTCTCGACTCACAGCCTTTTTATAAACCGCAATCTGTCTTCTTAATCAATACTTTAAGCTGCCTTCTTTAACCGTCACCTCACAACTCCTTTTCTTGGTCCGCAATATATCACATTGTTCCATAACCTCTTTTTTGGGTTCGCAACACATCATTGTGTTCGATATCCATAACCTCTTTTCTTGGTCCGCAATATATCGTTGTGTTCCATAACCTCTTTTCTCGGTTCGCAACATATCATTGTGTTCCATAACATCTTTCCTTGGTCTGCAACATATCATTGTATTCCATAACCTCTTTTCCTGGTCTGCAACATATCGTTGTGTTCCATAACCTTGTTTCCAGAACCGCAACATATCGTTGTGTTCCATAACCTCTTTTATTGGTCTGGAAAATATTGTGTTCCATAACCTCTTTTCTTGGTCCGCAACATATCATTGTATTCCATAACCTTTTTCTTGGTCCGCAACATATCGTTGTATTCCATAACCTCTTTTCCTGATCCGCAACATATTATTTTGTTCCATAACCTCTTTTCTTGTTCCACAACATATCACTGTATTCCATAACCTCGTTTCCTGGTCCGCAACATATCGTTGTGTTCCATAACCTCTTTTCGTGGTCTGGAAAATATTGTGTTCCATAACCTCTTTTCTTGGTCCGTAACATATCATTCTGTTCCATAACCTCTTTCATTGTTCCGCAACATATCGTTGTGTTCCATAACCTCTTTTCCTGGTCCGCAACATATCATTGTGTTCCATAACCTCTTTTCTTGTTCCGCAACATATCACTGTATTCCATAACCTTGTTTCCTGGTCCGCAACATATCGTTGTGTTCCATAACCTCTTTTCGTGGTCTGGAAAATATTGTGTTCCATAACCTCTTTTCTTGGTCCGTAACATATCATTGTATTCCATAACCTCTTTCCTTGTTCCGCAACATATCATTGTATTACATAACCTCTTTTCCTGGTCCGCAACATACCGTTGTGTTCCATAACCTCGTTTCCAGAACCGCAACATATCATTGTGTTCCATAACCTTTTTCTTGGTCCGCAACATATCGTTCTGTTCCATAACCTCTTTTCGTGGTCCACAACATATCGTTCTGTTCCATAACCTCTTTCCTTGCTCCGCAACATATAATTGTGTTCCATAACCTCTTTTCTTGGTCCGTAGCCTCCCCATCCACCTGGCAACCCCCATCAGGGCCAAAGCAAGAGCCATAACTCTCTGTCCCGGACGCTGAGAGCCCCACGTGCTCCGTTGGACGTGGGCGCCATTGTGAATAGGAAACGTAATAAGAGGAGTCGATATTTCACTTAATGCGATCAGATTCCGCCTCAAGATGGCCTGAAGGCGTCTCGGCAGAGGCCCGGAGGCAGTAAGGATGGGAACGCATTCAGCACCTTTTATTGTCCCATCTCGCTGGTGGCAGTCAAAAATGAAAGGAAAAAAAAAGAGCTGTGTATGCCTTTTGTATACCCTCAACTGTATGTGATGGAATATAAAACAAATAATACTCAGTGTATTAGAAAATAGACTATGACTCCTTCTATGTGGGAAACATATTTGATACTCTAAAATAATATTTCAACATTACTCATGCTCGTAATAATCTAATAAAACAAAGCGAACGTAATCCGTAGACTTTTGAAACGATTCTAAGATAATGGTCAGTAGATGGCTACAAAGATCTTGTGATAATGAAATAATAATGTATTAATTTTCAATGACATACAATCGTAAGACAAATATCAATCCTTTTCAAATTACATCACCCACTGTATCATATTATTTGATACGACATCATTATGTATTAGAAGTTGAAAAATTCTTCGTTAGTATATATACCTGAAAAAGAGCCTGCACAATAGAACCATTATAGCTGATATCAAATGTTTTAAAAAATACTCGTTCAAGAGCAGCCCTTGCTGTATTTCATGAGCGAAATGTTTTGAAATTTGTGACAAAAGTTCTTTGAGCGACTATACAATATATTTTTTTTTCTCGTTTAAATATCCAGTTTGCAAACGACCTACTTATACTCCTTCAGAAGAGCGTAGATACATTTAACCGCACAAAAACTATATATGTAGAAATTATTTTTAGATGTCATAAACAATGAACGATGATTAGTGTGGGCATGTGGATGTGCGTGTGTGTATCTGGGTGTGTATGTGTGTGTGTGCGTGTGTATGTATATGGGTGTGTGTGGGTGTGTTAGTGTAGGTATGTGCGTGTGTATGTGTGTGTGTGTGTGTGTGTGTGTGTGTGTGTGTGTGTGTGTGTGTGTGTGTGTGTGTGTGTGTGTGTGTGTGTGTGTGTGTGTGTGTGTGTGTGTGTGTGTGTGTGTGTGTGTGTGTGTGTGTGTGTGTGTGTGTGTGTGTGTGTGTGTGTGTGTATGTATTATGTATGTATGTATTTCGTAAACTGTCATTAACAAGCCCATTTTAGAGCACCAGTAACATGCTACTAATATAGGGTATATGAATATTTTCTATAACGTACTACGATTCAAATAAAACAAAACATATATTGCTTTTAAGAATATACAAACACATCATGGTTTGAACCCCAAGGAAGCCGTTAAAGTCAATGAAAGGTGGACTAATTGTTTGCCTCTCCTTGGCCGAAGAAACATTTGCTTACAAGCGAGAGACGAGCTCTCTTTTTCCCCGTCGTTAGGTCGTTTACATCCTCTGACTGCCAATCGATGATGGCGAGGAGGAGCCGATGAGATTCCTCTTTATTTTGATCACCTCTCTTTACTCTTTCTCGAGCCGGAAGAGAGGTTTCTTTGTAGCTTTCATTAATTTTGTTGTTGTTGAGGTGCTGTTCATGTTATTTTTATTGGTGTTGGTGTGTTATGGTTAGTTTAAGTTACTTTAGTTAGGTTAGGTTAGGTTAGGTCAGGATAGGTTAGGTTAGGTTAGGTTAGGTTAGGTTAGGTTAGGTTAGGTTAGGTTAGGTTAGGTTAGGTTAGGTTAGGTTAGGTTATGCTAGGTTAGCTTAGCTTAAGTTACGTTAGGCTAGGTTAGGCTAGATTAGATTAGGTTAGGTTAGGTTAGGTTAGGTTAGGTTAGGTTAGGTTAGGTTAGGTTAGGTTAGGTTAGGATATGTTAGGATAGGTTAAGTTAGGTTAGGCTAGTTTAGGTCAAGTTAGGTTAGTTTAAATTAGGTAAGGTTAAGTTAGATTAGGTTAGGTTAAGTTAGAGTAGGTTAGGTTAAGTTAAGTTAGTTAGTTCAGGTTAGGTAATGCATGAGTTTGTTTGACACAGACTTTCTTATCATATTCTATTTACCATTTCCCATGCAATGTATGTATGAGATAACACCACCACTACTGATGAGGTTGTCTTGAAAATAAATCATATAGTGTGATACTAACCAGGGTAAATGTAAATTTATGTTGAAGATATTTATTTAGTTGAATATTATTTCTCTGATTAAAAAAGGTTCCTCAAACTGAATTGTTTTCTTGGGCTTTTGTGTTCATTATAAACTAAACACACTTACTGCAATCGTAATACATTTAAAGTTTTGCTGAAATTAGATCATCTTGTTAGACCGTAAGACAAAATGAAAATAAAAAAAGTCTGGTTTCAAACTAACTAGATAATTTAGAAAATCTATTGTGTCTATTCTGTGTATGAAATCACATACAAAGTCTTACCATTACTTTCCTTCTTTCTTTTTCTTTTCTATAATTTTCTTTTATCATTTTCTTTAATTCTCTTTACCTTCCTTCTATCCTAACGTTTTCTCTTTTTCTTTGTTCATATTTCTCATTGTTTTCTTACACTTTACTATCATTTTTCTATGTTTCTTTTCTATGTGTTTGTTTCTTATTACATTTTATTTTGATTTTTTCACCTCATTATCTCATTTTCCTTTCTTTAGCCTACTCATTTCTCTCTCCATCCAACTTTTAGTGTGTTGTCCTACATTCACTCCTTTTGTCCTTCATTCTTTCCTCCTCACTCATTCTCTCTGTTCCCCAGGAGGACAAAAGCGCTGGTAAAATACAGTTCATGAAAACAACAATTCTTCTCTACCCCCTGCTTCTTTTTCCTCCAAATCTTCTTCCAACTTCTCTTCCTCTTCCCTTCGTTCCCTTTATCACTTCACCTTTTCTTCCTTTTCTCTCCCCTTGCTACCTCTTCCCTCCGTTTCTTCCACCATTTCCACTTCCACCTTCTTCCATCTTCTCCTTTGCCCATAACCATTCTTTACTTCATCTCCTTTTCCTGTTCAAACGTCGCCTGAGTGATATTGTCTTTAAGGAGTTACGCAGTGATCAGCCACTGACCATAATAGTAACAATGCACTCTCCCTCTTTTCTCACATTCTCTATCTTCCACCTTTTTATTGTCTCCACATCCTCTCCTCTTCCACCTTTTTATTGTCTTCACATCCTCTCTTCTTCCACCTCTCTTCTTCCACCTTCACATCATCTCTTCTTCCATCCCATCCTCCATCTCTACTCCGTCTTTTCTCGATCTATTCAGTCTTCTTCTACTTCCTTCACGGCGTTCCTCTCACACTCTATTCTCCGTCTCCCTCCTCTTTCTCTTTTTCTCTCTCTTCACTTCTGTGACATTTGTCCTGTCCTTTCTATAGGTAAACTCCTCATCTATATTCATTTCACTCTTTTTTTTTATCTCCTTTTTCTTTCGTTCTCTAAGTCAACCTTGTTTCCGTCCAATTTTTCTTTTCGTTTTTCTCTTTTCATTCGTTATCGGTTTGTTCGTTTTAGTGTTGCATTTTCTCTCTTCCCATATTTTCATTTCTCTTTACTGGAATTTGTGATTACTTTTTTCTCGTCTATTTTTTTTTATTCTATTTATGATGTTCATTGTCAGTTTTTTCTTTTTTCTTTCTTTTCTTGTTTTTTATCATTATATTGATCAAATTAATCAAGTCTTCCCTTTTTTTTTCTTATTCTTTATTTCATCTTTCCTCTTTTATTTTTTCAGCTCTTTCCTCTTTTTATTTCCTCTTCTCTTTACACTTTCTCTCTGTTACTCTTCTTTTCAAAGACGATAGTTTCTTTCACACATTCCTCTTTTTTATTTTTCCCTGTATATTTTCTCTTTTTCTTATCAAATTTTCTTTTAGTGCTACTGCCTTTTTCTGTCTTCCTTTTCATTTTATTTCCCACCATAATCATCATTACCACTTATGTGTCTTTTTTCTATAACTGAATACCTATTTCCTTTGCTATTTCTGTTTCTCTTTTCTTTCCATTTGCTTTATTCATTTGGTCTGTTCATGTATTTTTCATTTCTTTTTATGTTTGATTCCGTATTTTTCTTTCCTTTCCCTCACTTTTTTTTCATTTTTCATCCCACAGTTATTCCAAATTCCTTTTTCATATTTTTTCGATATATTTTTTTATTTGGCCCTTATAGTTATTCCTCCATCATCCAGTTATATATATATATATATATATATATATATATATATATATATATATATATATATATATATATACATATATATATATGTATGTATATATGTATACATATATATATACATATATATATATATGTATACACATATATATAAATATATATATATACAGATATATATATATATATATATATATATATATACATATACATACATATATATATATATATGTACATATATATATATGTACATATATATATATATAAGTATATATATATATATATATATGTATATATATATATATACATATATATATATATTTATATATATATTTATATATATATATATATATATATATACATATACATATATATACAGACATGACAGAATTGAATAGAAACCAAGGGAAATCGTTTAATTTATTAGACCAGCAATTTATACAAATAAAATTCTTATAAATTGTCACAATGTGAATAACTACTACTTGGTTGGTATCCCCTTTGCTTTTTTTAATGCAAGGATCCTTCTAGGTATGCTATTGATTAGTTTCTTTCCTTCTTTTTATTTTTTATAATATTTTCTTTTAAATGGAGGAGACAGGGTACAAAAATATATATAGTAAAGTAAAGTGAAATGAGGTATAATAAGATGAAATAAGAGAAAATAAAGTAAAATAATGAAACAAAATAAGATTAGATGAAGTAAGACAAAATAGAATTAAATGAAATAAGAATGCTGAAATAAAACAAAATAGAAAAAAATAAGATATAACATAAACGCATAAATAAATAAATTAATAATGAACAATGAGATAAAGAAGTAAATAGTAAGTATATAAGATGAATAAGTCAATTAACAATTAATAAATTTATTAATAAATGAATAATTTATACAATAAACAAATAAATTAAAAGATAAATAAATAAATAGGTAAATAAACAAATTAAATATATATATATAGATAAACGAATTATAGATCAATAAATTGATGACCAGATAACTAATTTGATAAAAAAAATTATCAATCCTTTCGAATTTCCTCCACTCATGTTAGTCACTCCTTATTTCTTACTTAAATTAATTCCCTTTTATATCTCCGCAATGCTACCAGTTCATCCCGACTCGTCGTTGCAGTAGAACATATCCGGAAGGGAGAGATAGAGATGGTATCAATACTTCTTTATATCGAGTGTATCCATTAACTGTACGAAACCCTCTTCTACTCTTTGACCAATAAAAATTGCTTGAGTTGAATACGTACTTGATGGTATCGATGTGAGCTCGGGGAAAGACGTATTGTGTATAAGTTCATTAGTATTAGTAAGAACCTCTGTATGGTGATAGCAAGAATATAGTTTATTATATGGCGGTATGGTGAACTCACTATTCCATAGAGAGAGTTTCTGTAAGTTGAATATAAGGGCCTGAAGTTAGTCAGAATATAATTCTTTTCTATCTATATGCTAAGTGCCTCTTTCCCCTTATAAGCAGGGTAGCCAGCCAAGGTACGATCCACTCCCAACCATTCCATTTCCATCCACTATCCATTATTTCCCTCATCGTAGCTCTTTGTAGATGAAGCGTTTCCCTTGTCTCCTCATCAATTCTTCAACTGGGTAAAATCATTTGGAGGATAAATTGGGACAGATCCTAGAGTTGTTACAACGTTTATGTTGTGATTATCTATTTCTATGATTTTATTCTATAATTTTACTTCTCGTTTACTATATTGGCTGTCAGACCTTCAGTCCCATTAACATAAGAACATAAGAATAAAGGAGACTGCAAGAGACCATAAGGCCTACACTAGGCAGTTTAACTATGCCTCTTCAGGCTGGTCTCCCTTTAGCCGTTACTTTCCAGTCTTGCAGGTCGGGATTAATTCGGACCGAGTCTCTCGCTAGAAGATTTTATTCAGTTGATAAAAGCCTCTGGTACTTGAATAGGTATCTCTTGTTGATATATGCACTACATGATTAATTCATTCATTCTTAATATGAAGAAAACCCATTCAAATTAAAGCTAAAACCAAATCTAATATAAGTTTCTCATTGCCTTGCTTAATCTCTGTTCTAGTGACCATCATGTTATTTACATCGAATCTTCGTTCTTCAAGAAAAGTCTTTGCCCTCAACTCACTCTGTCGTGAATCATTCTTCATCTCATTTTAAGACTTAATCTCACCACAGAGGCGTCATTTATGATTTACTGTTGTCAACAGATGTCAAAGATATGTTCATAATTCGCCAGATACGTTAAAACTCACCAATCAGACTTATGTCTTTGAGAGATAGACTTTATGAGAAAAGTCTTTCATTTGCCCTTGCTAACCTAGACAACGAAGGTTCAACTCCCGCTATATGATATGGATTTTAGAAAGGACGAAACCAGGAGTAATTCATTGGAGTCTGAAATCCTTTGAAATATGTCATAATATTTCATGTGACAAACATGTATTTCATGAAAATTATGAAAACCTGATCAACAACAGAATAGTCTCGACCAATCGTGATCTTTTTCAGACCAAGGAGCCCACACTTATCATCGTCATCGTCATCGTCATCGTCATCGTCATCGTCATCGTCATCGTCATCGTCATCGTCATCGTCATCGTCATCGTCATCGTCATCGTCATCGTCATCGTCATTGTCATTGTCATTGCCATTGTCATCGTCATCGTCATCGTCATCGTCATTGTCATTGTCACCGTCGTTGTCCTCGTCCTCGTCCTCGTCCTCGTCCTCGTCCTCGTCCTCGTCCTCGTCCTCGTCCTCGTCATCGTCATCGTCATCGTCATCGTCATCGTCATCGTCATCGTCATCGTCATCGTCATCGTCATCGTCATCGTCATCGTCATCGTCATCGTCATCGTCATCGTCATCGTCATCGTCATCGTCATCGCCATCGCCATCGTCATCGTCATCGTCATCGTCATAGTCATCGTCATCGTCACTACCACCACTACCTCCTTACGCGTGCATTGATACAGAAATATCTGGAGCTTGTTGACACATTCTATTAATTGGATCATAGGACTGGAAGTTCAGATAATGTAGAATAAAAACATATGTTTATTTTCAACTAATATTCAAAGATTCAATAACACAGTCCTAGAACATTATATAAATGCATATTAAAAAACTGATATAACAATATGTATTTTGTGCAACATCACTATAGAATATTAGGAGGAAATGAAAAAAAAACTCCTAAATTTATATTTTTCAGATTAGAATATGTAATATTTCCTTTGCTCATAATTCCACATGTATTGTTTATCAAAAACAAATTAGGCTGATACAACCTATATCATATTCCTTATCTTAGATATTGGAATTACATAAATACAGTTGGGTAAATACACAATTATCATTCTTACATCCACTCCAGATATAATCGTGGCTATAAATATATAATTCATAATTTTTTTGTGCCAATCAAATTGATCCACTCTAAAATCGAAATCTAATGTTTATGAGTTATATATATATCACAAACATTGTACGGTTGAGTTCAATGATTCATGGGAGGGGCATGTCTACAGAACAAATTGTCATGACGACGGAAATTACGCCAACGCGGACACACACACACACACACACACACACACACACACACACACACACACACACACACACACACACACACACACACACACACACACACACACACACACACACACACACACACACACACACACACACACACACACACAGACACACACACACACACAGACACACACACACACACACACAAGTATTTATACACAATACAATTTCATCGAACATCCCTTATATATATATATATATATATATATATAAATATATATATATATATATATATGTATATATATATATAAATTTATATAATATATATATATATTTATATATATATATATATATACATACATATTGTGTCGACGGAAATTAGTTGACAATTATTCATCATGTATGTCAACCAGTTCCTTTTTTAAATCCAAAATGAATGTCACAAAACTAACCCATAGATTTCTCCTCAGTAATGACTATAATTATTTATATTACCATTTGCACCCTCATTTTATCGTAACTATTCCTTTTTTAATAATTTTA
>NC_134808.1:36684766-36687266 GCF_046742065.1 Oratosquilla oratoria
CTCGTGAATAGTCCATGGATAAGACTTATAGTTCTCTACTAGCTTTAGGACTGTAATGTTGAAACAGGATGTCAAACTTTGGTCATTTTCTTAGAAAGAAAATGACACGCATTGTAATATCAACCATTGTTACTGTCTTCGTTATCGGCATGTTTGTCACATAACGTGTATCAATGAAAATTCAATGACTAATCGTATCGATGTGTAATAGAATAATTCCTTAGGCAGATACTTTTCTTGTCAATAAGACATGTTATAGTAATTAACCATCCTATGTATTTTCCACGCATAACAATTGGTGGACGTTCTTGATATCTTCCTTTATTCATCACATTCAAAATCAAGTCTTTAGTATTCCATTAAATACACGGTTGATTGCATGAAATCCAAAGTTAACACCTTACTTCTTAGACTATTTAAGATAACACCAGACAATTTTACAAAAAAAAAAAAAAAAATCATAAGAACTAAAGTTTTACAGCAAACTTGCTTGAACATCATTGCACCTACCAAAAGGTATCTCTCTTCTTATGTGAGATATAGCCACCCAAAGCATGTCCCTACTCTTCTTTTTCCCAGACCTATCCAATATATATATATACATATATATATATATATATATATATATATATATATTTATATATGTATATATATAAGTTTCTATATATATATATAGACCATTTTATATATATATATATATAAACATATACATACATATATACATACATATATATACGTATATATATACATATGTATACATATATATACATATATATATATATATACATATACACATATATATATGTGTGTGTATATGCGTGTGTGTGTGTGTGTGTGTGTGTGTGTGTGTGTGTGTGTGTGTGTGTGTGTGTGTGTGTGTGTGTGTGTGTGTGTGTGTGTGTGTGTGTGTGTGTGTGTGTGTGTGTGTGTGTGTGTGTGTGTGTGTGTATTTGTGTGTGAGTGTGCGTATGTGTGTGTGTGTATGTGTGTGTGTGTGTATGCGTGTGTATGCATATATGTATATATATATATATAGTATAAATATATATATATATATATATATATATATGTGTATATATATATGTTTTGAATGAAGGTAGATGATATTATTTTGAGTCAGTATTAGGTGAAGAAATTACATAATTTTTATTTCCATATGGTTTATACAGAACGATGCATATAAGTCACAAACAGCTAATGCCTAGCTGACTGAATTGTACTATATAAGTATCAGCTGCCGAAGAAATTATATATTTTTTACATCCATGCAGTTTATGAAGAGTGATACGTATAAAGTGTCTATATTATGGTTTTGCATCGTAAGTAGTTTTTTCTCTATTTTTTTTATAACAAAGTTACTAATGACATGTGTAGTAAAACTTAACGTTCAAACCATTGCATTATAAATAATTATTTTATATAGTCTTTTATATAGTACAAGATGAAATGACACATTTACAACTTCTACCAAAAGTATTTCTATGATGTATCGCTATTTATATCGGTCAGTTTTATAGTATTAGTATCAATAACACACGTAAATCTACAGCTACATACGTTTGTGTAGTGAATAGTCCTACATACCACGAAAGACTGAATCTACAGGAAGGCTCGAGGTCATAACGAGGATAAATGTCTGTAGGATTGGCAGGCTTGTATCCAATTTTCTACGTAGACAGGAAATTGATCGTTCCAACCATCTCCCGTTTTCTGTTATCTATGATTTCATTTCCCTTAAACATTGGGGGGAAGAGAAACTACCAGATTCCTTTCTAGATACGTCTCCTGAATTCAATGTTCTTGAATTTACAGTTTTACTTTATTTCCAAAACTTATTTGTCCATTTGAGGACGTTTTCTTTTATTAATGTATTAAATCTGAATATTCCTTAGTACGCTGGTGGCGTAATCGGAATCATGGTGCTCTCGTATTTTCTTGGTTATGGGTTCGAGTCCCGCACTTCTCTCCAATTTCCAAGAGCAACTATAACCTTCCTCAGTAGTCTTTAAAGGGCAAAGGCGATGGCTTTGGCAGCACCAACGCGCCTCCTGGACTAGGAACCTCACCTTCCCTCCTTCCTCCCTTTGGTGGATGGGAGTGGAATGGTTGGGAGTGACATATGTGGGAATGGGTATGTGCCTTTTGATTTGGTTACCTCCCAAGTAGGAGGAAAAAGCCCTTGGTGAATATACATATACATATACATATACATATACATATACATATACATATACATATACATATACAAATACATGTATATATATATATATATACATATGTATATATACATACATATATATATATATATATATATACATATATATATATATATACGGAAATCAAAAGTATTTCCTTTTGATCTTAATATTTTCTCTGATAATTTACATTTTTTCTTAAGTTTAAGATAAAATACTGCCTAAGAAAAGGTTTTCATTATTCAAAAAACCTGGATTATTGTTGTCGGGATTTTTTTATTTTTTGCATACATATATATAAAAAA
>NC_134808.1:36709766-36717266 GCF_046742065.1 Oratosquilla oratoria
TTTCTCATAACCAGTCCTAACAAGGTACGAACACGGCTTTTGTGTACTTACTATAGCTTTCTGCAGTTTGCTTGTCGATTCATACTCCTCCACTAAACATTTCCATAATTTATTTCTTGGAACGGAGTCAAATGCTTTTGCTAAGTCTATAAAAGCACAATACATTTCTTTTTATACTTCCAGCATTTTTCCATGACCATTCCTAAAAAATCTAATAAATTGAAAAATTTAATAAATAAACAGAAAAATTTATATATAAAAAAATGAATATATATGGAAATTTATTTCTTAGTTGATAAACAAATAAACAAATAACAAATAAATGATGAAGTTTATCATTCAATAAATGAATGAATAACAATTAAATATAGGTAAATAAGAAAAATAACTGTGTAGGTAAATAGACAGCTAAAATCAAGACTTATGATGCTCTTACATTTTCGATATTTTCATATACATTTCGTTATAAATCTAAGACGTGATATTTATTGTTCTGTATATAGAAATCGAAAAATACAAGAATAATATTCTACAGTAGGAAAAATACAGGTTTTGATAACATATGGCTGGAAAATACGTGCCAACTAAGCCTCTTTCATAACGGAGGAAGACATAGAGATGAGAAGAATAATCTGATGGTTTTAGAAATAAGATGAAGAGGCACTAAGTATACAAATGTTGAAAGGATAGTTACAATAAAAAAGCTAAGCCTCTTTCATAACGGAGGAAGACATAGAGATGAGAAGAATAATCTGATGGTTTTAGAAATAAGATGAAGAGGCACTGATTACATAAATGTTGAAAGGATAGTTACAATAAAAAAAATCTATGTATTTACTAGTTTAAGTCTATAAAACACAAACTCATCTCCTGAATGACTGAGCAAGAGCTAAAGATTCAGGCAAATCAGAATGTTTGCTTAACAGGAATGTAATTCAGTCATGTTTGATCACAGGTGTGTACAGTATACAAGGAATGTAAATAGAATATTTGAGAGTTTTTGATATGCTAGATTGGCCTTGTTGAGGTCAGGTAAAGTAAGGTCGGATAGGGTCATTGCACCTTTCTGAATCCTTTGCTATGGTCATACACACACTCGCGCACAAACACGCAAACACGCAAACGCACACACACACACACACACACACACACACACACACACACACACACACACACACACACACACACACCACACACACACACACACACACACACACACACACACACACACACACACACACACACACACACACACACACACACACACACACACACACACACACACCCACACACACACACACACACACACACACACACACACACACACACACACACACACACACACACAACACACACACACACACACACACACACACACACACACACACACACACACACACACACACACACACACACACACACACACACACACATATATATACATATGTATATATATATATATATATATATATACTGTATATATACATATATCTATATTTATATATATATATATATATATATATATATATATATATATATAAAGATAGACCTACGCATAATGATAGGTACAATTAGACAGGTGGATCGATAGGCTACAAAGGATTAGAAAGGAGGAGCATGCCGACAGTAGACTTTTTGGTCTATAACTAGGTCAGATGTTGAAAAAGAATATATTAATGATAAATAAATAAAAGAATAATAAGCAAAACTATAATAATATATATAATAACAAATGAAATGAGTAAATAGATAGGTATAGTTAAATAACAAACAAACATGTAAATAATAAATAATAATAAACTGACAGATAACTAATAATAAATGAAAATCAAGCAAATAATAAAAAAATAACAAACAAATAAACAAATAACATAAAATAAATGGCAGACGTTACAGCATCTTCCTTAGGTGTTTGTCTAAATGAGTCTTTAAGCTTCGAACCGAACTATATAAGTTTATTCCATTCATTAACTACATGGTTGGAAAATTTGTTTTTACCCACTTCCAAATTAAATCTATTTCCTGACAGTTTCAATCTATTATTTCTTTTCAGATTCTCATAGTGTGAAAATCTTTTCACTTTTGATAATGTCAATTCCCTTTGCAATCTTAAAGACCTGTATCAAGTCATCTCTGTGTCTACGTTTTTTTAGGGAAAACAGATTCATATGTTTAGTTGATTTTCGTTTGATTTATTTTTTATATTTGAAATAAGTTTTGTGGCTTGCTGTTGTACTTTTGCTGTTTTTTCAATGTCTTTAATAAAATTTGGTGACTATTCGGAAACAGCATATTCCAAATGTGGACGAACTAAAGATTCATATAGCTTGTTAATAAGAGATGAACTTCTGAAGTCAAAAGATCGCGCAATCAGTCCTAGAATCTTGTTTGCTTTCTCAGAGGCTGAAATACACTGCTTAGATGATTTGAGGTCGTTAATGATAAATACGCCGAGATCCTTTTCATTATCCACTTTTGTTAACGAATTTCCAAATAACTTGTTATTGTACTTACTGTTATATTTTCCCATGTGCATAGGCTTGTATTTACTTATTTTAAATGATATTATCCACTTTTTAGACCATTGCTGTAATTCATCTAAATGTTCTTGAATATCTAATTTATTTAAGTGATCAGTTGCCATTCCGTATAGTTTTGTACCATCAGCAAATTTGGAGACAATAGATTTTAGTCCGTGGTCTATATAATTTATATATATACTATGAATAGAAGTAGCCTAAGAACGGAACCCTGAAGAACTCCACTCGTAACATTTACCATTTAAAACAACTCTCTGTTTTCGATCATTCATCCAACTTCTAGTCTTACTTACTTGGCTACCACTTACTCCTTATGAAGCTAATTTAGTTAGTAGCCTTTCGTGGGGGACGGTATCAAAAGATTTTATAAAGTCTAGATATATTAAATCTATATTGTTTCTTTAGTCAAACAGTTACTTTCTAAATGATGTTCGATAGAATCTCTGATGATAATTTCCATCATTTTTCCTAAGATTGAAGTCAAGCTTATAGGCCTGTAGTTATTTGGTGTTCTTTTGTCACCTATTTTGAATATGAGAGTAACGTTAGCTAGCTTCTATTCTCTTGAAACATCTCCGGATATGATAGATTTCTTGAAAATAATTTCTAATGGAAAAACAATCTCATTTTTTTTCCTTTAAGATTCTTGGACGACAACCGTCAGGCCTTTGTGTTTTATTAATTTTGAGTTTTTCTATACTCCTTTTAATTTTTTCATTTGTTATATTTACCGTAGTGAGTAATTTTACCCTAGAATTTTCACAGGTTTCAGTTTGGGGTTCGATTTGAGATGTTTCTTTTACGAATACTGAGCTAAAAATAATATATACAGTATCTTTAAATCTTATTATTGCAAAAATTAACAAATTAAGTTATAGATTTCCTTAAACTATATTTTTCTACAGTATCAAATCTGAGTAATCATGTTCTCTTGTTATGTGTATATATATATATATATATATATATATATATATATATATATATATATATATATATATATATATATATATATATGTTTATAGGTTGATGGATTTGAAACATAATAATAGTATTGATATAGATGTCAATATTGTTTCAGCTGTAATGCATCAGGATCGTTCTTTATAAGTAGGAAAATACAAACTCCGAAAATGCATGACTGAAATCTTATTTTTCTTGTATAGTTGTAGGTATACTAAGGTTTTTAAATTGGAGAACATAAATTTCTTTACAAATGGATATGATTTGTGTTGTGAAATCCATTCACAAAACAGCGTTCTTTTTTCTTCGTTTAAGATCATCTATTTACTTGATTTTCAATGTCATTCACTTTATGTATCATTTTATTTCGCAAAGTCGTGTTACTGGGAACCTGTGTATTAGTGATCATTATTTTCAAGAAAGTCGACGCCAAACAAACAGCCACTTATTTTCTCTGAGACTACAATGCCATGATAAGGAACAATTGCATTTTATCCTCAGGAACATGAAACGAAATTATATACCTTTAACAACATCCAAAAGTTCTTAGATTCTTCCAATTCATATCATGACGTAGAAAAAGAATGAAATGAAAAAATATTTGAAAATACAATGGACGTAAATATACCAAAAGTTCCTGGGTGCAAATTATACTTACTTTAATTCAATGAATTACAATAAATTAAATTTCCCTGACCTATATGAGTGATGGAAACAGATGAATATTTCCGGCAGTGGAACACCACTTACATTTTATAAATTATTCAAAGATCATTATACAACAAAATGCAAACGCATTTCATTCAGATCACTATTGAAAACATTTCAGGATATGTAGTTTTCCATTTGTTATCCTTAATGCCGGCGAGTATGTAAAACATCATATGAAGCTTCACTTTTCTCTCAATAGCAATATTTGTAAAATGCGACAGTGAGTCGCTACACGAGGAGTGGAAGAGTTCTGAGAGTCCAAACCGGGAGAATAGGAGGCTGAGTTAGACTATTAAGAATAAAGGAATTTAAGAATGATAAAATAGAGTTAGTGGAAATGTAAAAGAAAGAGTGGAAAGTGTATTGGGTATTGGGATATTCTTACAAAATTTTGGGTGTAAATGTGAATGAGAGAAGAGAATAGAGAGTAAAATGTGAAGAAACAGAGTTGGTTTGTGTACGTCGCTAGATGGTGAGAAAGAACTGTTGTTGAAAAAATAAATAAACTAAAACAGAAAGAAGAGAATACAGTGAGTGTTGACGCAAAAGTTTATATTAACAGGAAACATGGAGTACAATTTGTGTCTTAATTTGGAATAGAATAAGAGTAAAGATACATGTCTATGTATGTAATTATAGTACATGTAATTTCGTAATTTAACATTAAATTTGTTTCTGATGTTAATGATATTTTGACGTGGCCCGAAGGGATTTTTTCTTGTCTGCTATCTTTCTACTTGAAGAGTCGGAGGGTGGGAGGTCACTGAATAAGTGAAGCGGCCTTGCTGTGAAGGTTCTGTGCCTTCCTGTACTGCTTTTGACCCAGTGCAATGGGCGGGATGCAGGTATGACCCGGCATCAAGGAGGAACTAAGATGAGAAAGAGGAGAGGTGTTGGAGGGAAGAGGAGTAGGTGGGGATGAAATGGATGGGAGTGGGTATATGCCTTTTGAGATTAGCTACCTGCCTTATAGGGGGAAAAAGCCGTGGGTATAAAGATATAGATATTTGTATCCTAGCCGATGATGCCTGAATCAAGTGAAAAAATATATATATATATATATATATTAATGTTATTTAAAAAAAATTCAATATTTATTTTTGTGATGCTGACAAAACCCCAGCGATGACAAGGACAGAACCCTACTGGAGTTGATATAACAAAACCCCAGCAGTGATCAGTAAGACAAAATCTCAACGGATCAGATGTGATTACGGATGAACTGTCCTCAACTCCTCACAGGTCCATGTTCCCTGATGCCTGGATATATGTTTACCTTGATTTTTTTATAGTATTATTCCCCGGAAGAAGTCTTTTTGTGCGGAACTTGTCAGGAATAGACTTGAATTCTAATTCGTGTGTGCATGTGCGTGTGTGTGTGCGTGTGTGTGTGTGTATGTATGTATGTGTGTGTATGTGTGTGTGTGTGTGTGTGTGTGTGTGTGTGTGTGTGTGTGTGTGTGTGTGTGTGTGTGTGTGTGTGTGTGTGTGTGTGTGTGTGTGTGTGTGTGTGTGTGTGTGTGTGTGTGTGTGTGTGTGTGTGTGTGTGTGTGTGTGTGTGTGTGTGTGTGTGTGTGTGTGTGTGTGTGTGTGTGTATTTGTGTGTAAGTGTAAAGGATCTATATCACTGACCAGAAATTAGTTCCCAAGTTATGGGACGATACAAAATTTTTCTCAATTACAGACGTTTACTAACTTGTAATATGTATTAAACATAGACTAACAAGTGATTTATGAATTTACACCCAATAAAGTATTACATATTTGTGGATAAGCATTAGAAAGTAAAATTACAAACTATTGAAAGTACTTTTACCTTAAGAGATAAGGCTACTGTTAATATCTGCAAATAATATACTTTCGTTGAAAGCATAAAAAACCTGTAACTAAACGAATAATCTTTAGACTTGAAATGAGTAGTTGTTGGGAACAAACTAAATACATATATATTTGTGTCCACATCTCATGGCTTTGTATTTCAAGTACATATTACCAAACTATTGAAATATATCAGAGACAAATTGAAAAAAAAATCACTGAAATGTTTAAATGTGTTTTCTTTTACAAAAATGATATACGAAAGATTGACACAGTCAATCATATTTGGAAAAAAATATGGTAGATATGAGTTGAAAATTATGTGAAAGAAAAATGACTTGGGCTAACTGATAAAAATGTTGGACCAGATATGCAAACGCCACAGTAAGGGTAATCGTTCTTGAACTGAATAATATATTGTTTTTTCACCACAACAAAATCAACAACATTTGCCATCAGACTGAAGAACTTACAGGAATAATTCCAACGCATTTAACTCCAAAGATACTACAAGAATGAGAATAGTATTAATAAACAAATAAGATCCACCCTACATAAGAGCATAAGAAAATAAGAGTGAAGGAGACTACACGAGACCTTGAGGCATACACTAGACAGTTCCAAATTCATTACCACCTGTCATCCTCATCCAATTCGAAATGACGAAAATGTCATTATAGAATCCGAGGAAAAAATAAACGAGGCGCTAAACAAGTATTTTCTTTCGGTGTTTACTAAAGAGAAGTTACATAAGGTACCTGACTGCAATCCGATTTTCAGTGGGGATGAAGAAAGTAGACTATCTAATATCAGCATTAGTAACGTAGAAATAGATAAGCAGATAGAAAAACTTAAAGCTACAAAATCTCCGGGTCCAGACGAAAATTTTCTGATAGTGCTTAAATTAGAAATCTGCGATCAGATTAGAGAAATATTTGATAAATTGGTAGAATTTGGTTTTGTGCCTTTTGCTTCGGGCAGGCAAACGTTGTTCCTGTTTTCAAAAAGGGAGATAAATCACCTATATACAACTACAGACCAATCAGTTTGACATCAGTTATAGGTTAATAGTTAATAGACTCAGAACATACATTGAGAAACATAATTTGATTCGTGACACACAGCATGGTTTCTCCAAGGGTAAATCGTGTGTGACTAATCCTCTATCCTTTTACACTAAAGTATATAAGGCGTCAGATAACAATGATAGTTACGATGTTATTTAACTTGACTTTAGCCCAGCGTTCGACAAGGTGCCCCACCAGAGATTACTAAATAAAATCAAAGCCCATGGCATAGGAGTAAAAGTGTTAGAATGGATTAGAGCTTGAATTAGTGACAGAAAACAGTGGGTCACCATAAATAGTGTAAAATCCAGTTGGGGGGAGTATTTCTAGTGGAGTCACCCTGGGCTAGGTTTTGGGTCCCTTATTGTTTATTATTCACATAAACGACTTGGACAATGGGATTA
>NC_134808.1:36729766-36732266 GCF_046742065.1 Oratosquilla oratoria
AAGATATGTTTATATTGCTTTCACATATCTTGTATCAGATTCGTACGTCGCCAACAAAACCACCAGACGCATGAATCCCGGGCGTATCTTCCGCCCACTTCCTTCTGGTGGTCGTATCCTCCGGTCGTCGTAATCTACGACCCCGGCCACGTAGCAAGCCACCATTTCAGATCTCGTAGTGGCGGGGGTAATGAAAAAAGCGAAGTAGACCCTCACGACAGCGGGAATAAAACATGTAAATGAGACATTAGGTCTTCTTTACGATCTCAGGCGAAGCTAGAACGACACGAATGAAGGTCGGGAATCATTGCGTCTCTCGTGGTTTTATGGATTTCTATTGATACTGAAGAGGAAGTCCTTCGAGGCGGTGGTGTTAGCATAGTGTTGAGACCGGATACAGTTAATTTCATAAGTTATGTTTTCTTATTTATTTATTTAGTTAGTTATCTATACGTTTATTTATTTACATATATTGAGTGATTGATTAATTGATTGATTGATTGACTAATTGGTTGATTGATTGATTGATTGATTGATTGATTGATTGATTGATTGATTGATTGATTGATTGATTGATTGATTGATTGATTGATTGATTGATTGATTGATTGATTGATTGATTGATTGATTGGCTGACTGGCTGACTGACTGACTGACTGACTGACTGACTGACTGACTGACTGACTGACTGACTGACTGACTGACTGACTGACTGACTGACTGACTGACTGACTGACTGACTGACTGACTGACTGACTGACTGACTGATTGATTGATTGATTGAATCACTCATTCATTCATTCATTCATTCATTCATTCATTCATTCATTCATTCATTCATTCATTCACTCATTCATTCATATCTATTTCTTTTTGACAATTGTTTTTTGAAGATAGAATATGGAAACAGAGATATGAAGAAAAGCAGAAGGCGCCATGAAATTTGTCATAAGTAAGTGGTAAGTATGAGTCAGCTCGGAAAACGTTATCGATTACAGAACAAAACATAAGAAGTATATATACAGTATATCGAAGAAGAGCCTTATGGGCTCATTAGGGTTAAAGAAACGGCCAGTATAATGTTTTTCCTGTAAATTATCACAAAAAAGGCCATTGGGATATACAAGGTCGTCTAAACCTGCTTTATAGACTTTGAGAAAGATTTTGACACGATGAGATATGAGACAATGTTGGTGCTAAATAATATTGAGCTAGACGTTAAGGAATTTAGATATTATTTCTGTAGGGACTTAAAGAGTAATGGAAACGGCCAGTACAATGTTTGTCCTATAAATTATCACAAAAAAGGCCATTGGGATATACAAGGTCGTCTAAACCTGCTTTATAGACTTTGAGAAAGCTTTTGACACGATGAGATATGAGACAATGTTGGTGCTAAAGAATATTGAGCTAGACGTTAAGGAACTTGGATATTATTTCTTTAGGGACCAAAAGAGTAATGGAAACGGCCAGTACAATGTTTGTCCTATAAATTATCACAAAAAAGGCCATTGGGATGTACAAGGTCGCCTAAACCTGCTTTATAGACTTTGAGAAAGCTTTTGACACGATGAGATATGAGACAATGTTGGTGCTAAAGAATATTGAGCTAGACGTTAAGGAACTTAGATATTATTTCTGTAGGGACCAAAAGAGTAATGGAATGTAACAAGTTTGGTTGGATAGAAGTCAGTACAGGAATCAGACAAGGATACGCGTTTTTATAATTTTATTGTGTTTTTTCGGACGAAAATGCGTTGAGAAAGTGGAGGAGACAAGGAAACAGAATAAGAAGAAGGAATATAAACAGCACACAATACATTGATAATACAGTCCCTTAAGCTAAAAAAAGAATATGGTCGCTTTAGGCAGGAAAAAAAATTCAAAATACGTCACGATACACATCTTTAAACTCGAGAGTTTCTCTAAACCGAACAGAATCGTCCATATATCTAAATAAATGTCATTGTATGAATTTAGTCGAAAATGTGTCCAATATCGCTACTGTAGATGACGTCAGCGCATAATCAATTCAACTTTTATTGTTACACACATTTCTTCAACTTTTATTACATACATACATATACCAAAGGCTTTCTCCCCCTTACACGGGAGGTAGCCAAAAGACAAAGACACAGAAACCACTCCCACACACTCCATCCCCTACATACTCCCCTCCCCTCTACCCTCCCCCCCCTCTTATCTTGGCACTTCCTGGATGACGGGTCATCCCTACATCTTGTCCACGGCCCAGGGTCAGAAGCAGTATTGCAAGACACAGCACATCCACAGCAAGGCCGCTTCATTAATTCGGCGACCCCCCCTTTCCGTTCCATCATGCAGAAAAGAAGACGGGGAGAAATACCATTTATTTCACAAACACAATAATAATCTTTGTTGATAACCCATTGACGCAACATTCATGGTACGGAATAAGTTGAAAATGTAACCCATATCACAAGATGACGTCAGCGCTTAATCAATTCAACTTTTATTACAC
>NC_134808.1:36744766-36749766 GCF_046742065.1 Oratosquilla oratoria
AGTAAGACCATAAGACAGCAAGACCGCAGGGCAGTAAGACCGCGAGATATCAAGACCGCAAGACAGCAAGACCGTAAGGTAGCAAGATCACAGAATCTTTAGACCGCAATAACGCTAGACAAAAAGACAGCAATCCAACAACACCACAAGACAGCAAGACCGCAGGGCAGTAAGACTGCAAGATAGCAAGACCACAAGACAGCAAGACCGCAAGGCAGCAAAACCGCAAGGACTCAGCAAGCCGAAGAAGCGAGATAGAGTCCTTTGAGTAAGTGAAAGGAAATTCCATGTTGCTTCGGACAGACTGACAGACGAACCAATCACTCGAACTTCTTTTCTGTCTGTTAGCTGTGTCCGCTTGTCATGCTGTCTGTCCGACTGTCTTGATATAGATGAGAGACGAGCGACAAGGAAGAATATTTATGCGTACATTCCATCTCCATCTGCCAACATAAAAACATAAACAAATGTATGGGTAAATATGTTTATATCAGTAGGCAAATCTATATTCTGGACGTTGTTGTCAGAAGTATTTCTACCATCATCTCTCTTTGTATTCTACTAAAAATGGTAATCTCTTAATCACCAGATCATTTTCATGAATGAATTAGACAATTTTCTTAGGTATCATTAATCTCCATGATTTAGTTGATAAGTTTGTTCAGTGTAATATGGTGCCAACATTTTGAAGAAAATCCAACTATTAAATATCTTTCTGTGGCTACATATATATCTGGAGGGTGATTTTTTTATTTTTTATTATTACATATTAGATTTGTATGCTGTACAAATTATCGCTGACATCTTTTGTCGAGATTTACAAACCCTACTTCTCATTCAATTTCGCAAACCAATGTGATGAAATTTGAATAAGCCGATTAGGTTTGGAAAGATACTTAAATAAAGCCAATACATCGTGGTTTAATTTCTTCTTTAATTTTATAAGACTTCATAATAAACAATACTTCATATATGTTTTTTTTAACATCAAAGAAAAAAACTCTAGGATTTCTTATTCTTGAGCATACAACATACAGTTGGCAAAAATTCGAATTTTCTGAAGCGTTTGGCCTTGTGATTTATTTAGAGTTCTTGAAAACATAAAACGTGATGGACACGTATGTCACAGGATTTTATGTATAAGATAAATCGCGATGTAAAATTGAAGTCACCCCTAACAATGTCTAGTTTTCTCTGACGAGAGTGTGACGGACACCATGAAATTTGATAAGAGTATAAAAACATAAGTTTCATGCTTGACACGTGTCATCCGGATCCATAAATCTATTTTATCTATTCTTCAAACAACCAACTGTTTCAGCGCTCAGTCAATAAATAAATAAATCAGTCAATCAATCAATCAATCAATCAATCAAGAAATAAATAAATAGACAATTAAGATAAATAAATAAATGAATAAATAAATAAACAAATAAATAAATAAATAAATAAATAAATAAATAAATAAATAAATAAATAAATAAATAAATAAATAAATAAATAAATAAATAAATAAATAGATAAATGAATAAACAAATGAATAAATGAATATATAGATAAAGTAAATAAACAGATAAATAATTGAATAAAGAAATAAACGAATCGACAAATCAATATGTATATATATTTATATATGTATATATATATATATATATATATATATATATCAACATATAGAAAACAAATATATAGATGAATGGATAAATAAATGGAAAATATATGAATGAATAAATCAATAAATGGATAAATAAGTATATAAATGAACAAACATATATGTATATATAAATAGATGAATAACTGAATGAATAAATAAATAGATAAACAAACAAATGAATAAACAAATAAATAAATACATAAGCCTTAGAATAAACTAATAAGTGAATAAGTAAAAAAGAGAGACGAGTACGAGTGTTTATCATTCCAAAGAGAGACATATGAGGTATATGGTGTATATGTAATGCATATGGGTTATGTCTCAGAAATATGGAATAATCATGAAAGTATCTTTGTATATTATTAAAAGAAAACGTGTATAACAAATAGTTTTATTTATACGTAATGAAAGATTAATTCCTCATTCAATAAAAACAGATATATGCACACATACACGCGTTAACGCCCGCCCGCACGCACACACGCAAAAAACACACACACATACACACAGACACACACACACACACACACACACACACACACACACACACACACACACACACACACACACACACACACACACACACACACACACACACACACACACACACACACACACACACACACACACACACACACACACACACACACACACACACACACACACACACACACACACACACACACACACACACACACACACACACACACACACACACACACACACACACACACACACACGCACGTACGCACACACACACACACACACACACACACACACACACACACACACACACACGCACACACACACACACACACACACACACACACACACACACACACGCACACACACACACACACACTCACACACACACACACACACACACACACACACACACACACACACACACACACACACACGCACGTACGCGCACACACACACACACACACACACACACACACACGCACGTACGCCCACACACACACACACACACACACACACACACACACACACACACACACACACACACACACACACACACACACACACACACACACACATATACAAACACATACATGCATACACGCACGCACACACACACAGAAACACACACAAAGGATTGCAAGGGATTACAAAGGTGGATCATGCCGTCAGGCGTCAGGAGACCTTTTGGTCCATATCTAGGTCAGATGCGAAAAAAATCATAATAATAATAAACGAATAGATAAAAACTATAATAATGTAAATAACAAATAAAATGAATCAATATATGCATAGGTATAGTTAAATAATAAACAAACAGGTAAATATTAAATGATAATAAGTTCACATATAACTAATAATAAATAAGCATCAAACAGAGAAATGATAACAAAACAAAAAGAAATAAGTAGTAAGGTTCCCCATTCCCACCTCATTTTCATGAATGATACTGAACAGACATAAAGTCTATTTTCCCTTGTTATTTCCTTATCATGTCACAACAACTATACACTAACACTGACCATTTACTCTTTTACTAGTAATGAAAAAGATTAAACCAATGAAAAATTAAATTAATAATAATAATCATTTCCAATAATAGTTCTTCAGAAAACCGAAACGTTGAAAATGTTTTGTGTAAAAATAAACCGATTGACATTTCCTTTTTTAACGCGTTCAAGGGAAAAAAAAATCAAAGACTCAGTAAGTGTTTCTAGTAACTCCAATCATATGATAAGTAATCCATAAAATTATATACAAAATTTAACACAAGAAAATCAAAGTTAGATTTTTATTAGTTCTTTCCCAAGCTTTTTCCGAAGTTTTTCAAATTTCCTCAGATTTCTTTCTCTTCTGTTCTTCCCTTCTAGAATTCCTTCTTATGAAACTAACATTCTAGTTTTCCTTATTCCTTACCCATCCCTTTCTCTGCCTCTGAACACCTCTTAAGCAATACCCTCACGCTTTCGCTCCATCCCGCGTTGATGAGGTAATCGTCTGCAAGATTCGAGACATGACGTCATCATAGCGCCTCCTTAAGCTCCGCCTCCCTGCGCAGCTTCCTGCGCAGAGCAACACAACTGAGTGTCAAACGGAAGAAGAAGAAATTTACTAAGTGGGCCTGTGACGTGAATTCAGGCTTAATCGTGGTGTTAAATGTTATTGCTTTAATAATTGTGATGAAGAAGGATCTATTCACGAGCGAATAACGTTTTGCAGGTAAAAGGCGAGGCAGAACATATGGAGAACTGTTTTGGTGGCTAAACGTTTTGAGAGTAAGCGAAATAATTGACTAATTCTGGTCTAATATAACAATGAAACAGTTCTATAGAAACAAAGTTTGTGTCATAGGAGGTAAAGAATATTCTAAAATGACCAGAGGATAAAACAAATGCGCAAAAAAAAAAAAAAAAATCATTAGGAAAGTGTTACACATAAAAGAAAGCTTAAATGAAGAAAGGAATTTTTTTAAATATGTACGCTGACCTTAAAAAAATAATAATAAAAATCCAGAATAGCAATTTTATAATTAATCTTGTTTCTCAACTCAGAATATATGTTGAAAAAAAATCCAGGTTCAAGAGTTAAAAAAAAAAAAAAAAAAAAACCAGAAATATAAGATATGCCCAATTGCTGTTAAATGATGAATGAATTGATAGATAGATAGATAAATAGATAAAGCGATGAATATACAAATAAATCAGAAAATAGATAAATTAATTAATAGGTAAATAGTTGAGTAAAAACAAACATTTAAACTAACAATCAAAAACAAATAAATAAATAGATAAACAAATAAATATATGAATATATAAATCTATGAATAAATGAATAAGTATGTAAATAGATAGATAGAGAAAGAGTTAGATAGGCAAATAAATAAATAAGTATATAATGAAATAATTAAATAGATAAATGAATGAATAAATAATCAGATAGATAAATAAGCAAACAACTAAATAAACAAACAAATAACTAAATGAATAAATAAGTAAATAAATTATTTTAATAATTTATGAACAAATAAACAAATAGATAAATAAAATATATATAAATAGATGAATAAATAAATAAATAAATAAGTAAATAAATAAATAAATAAATGAATAAATAAATTAATAAATAAGTAAATAAATAGATGAATAAATATATAAATAAATAGATAAAGTGTGAATGAATAAATATATGCACAAATAAAATATTTAATGAATTAATACATGAAGAAACAAATAAGCAAGTGGATAAATAAGTAAAGGAATAGATAAATGAATAGTTTCATTCATTCATTCATTCATTCATTCATTCATTCATTCATTCATTCATTCATTCATTCATTCATTCATTCATTCATTCATTCATTCAT
>NC_134808.1:36759766-36767266 GCF_046742065.1 Oratosquilla oratoria
GATACGGTATATACATACATTATAGAGGTGACCTTATCAAGGCATACACCTACGTTTCACTCATCATACTAGAATTAGATATTTATTGTCCTTTCCATCCTAGCTCTTTATGAATGGAGGGACATCTACTTCGTCTACTTATTGCAGTGGAAGAAGACACAGTTGAAATATCAAAAACGGAATTGAAAATGATGGAAACCCGTTCATTATGTCTTAGACAGAATAAAAAAAAGCTTCTAGTATCAACTGGAACAAATACTATGGTATTGAAATGCAACTAGATGTCTGGAAGAAGGATCAAGAATTCGGTGTAAGTGGAGAGTTTTCGAATTATAGAAGTGAATGGACGTATAAGAGAATAAATGAATAGAGAAGTACTTCTCGGGAAAGAAGGGCGAGGGTAGCTCGAGGGATATGTTGGCGCCAGCTATTGGGGAGGAGAAGATGACCCGAAGAAGAAGAAAGAGGAAATGAAAGGGAGGGACTGAAACACAAAAAAGAAGAAATGAGATAGGAAGAGGTCTGGGATATTGGAAAGAGAGGATGAGGAAAGAGTAATACAGCAAGAAGTAGGGATGAAGTGAAAGGGAAAAATATGAAATTTATTTATGTTCTTTATTTGTTATTTACATTATTATAGTTTTTATTTATTATTTTATCAAGAAATGAGATAGGAAGAGGTGAAGGATATTGAAAAGAGAGGATGAGGAAAGAGTAATACAGCAAGAAGTAGGGATGAAGTGAAAGGGAAAAATATGAAATTTATTTATGTATTTTATTTGTTATTTACATTATTATAGTTTTTATTTATTATTTCATTATTATTATTATGATTTTCGATTTTTTTTTTTCGCATCCGACCTAGATATGGACCAAAAGGTCGCCTGTTGTGACTCTTTTTGTAAGAGATCCATGAGAAATGAAAGAGAGAGAGAAGAGGAATGGAAAAGGGAGTGGAAATTCTGGCTTAGAGTTCAGGGGAAGAGTGGGATAAAAATTCGATTATTTGGACAAAGAAGGAAAGGAAAAATAATAGTGTGTGTGGGGGAAAAAGAAAGAAAAAGTGAGAAGAAGAAGAAGAAGAAAATATATTGCGGAGATATAACGACATAGTGATAAGAGAAGAGAGATATGTACATAACTAAGCATATCAGAAAATGAGGGAGATGAATGAAAGTGAGAATAGAAGATGTAATAAGAAAATGAGTATAATGTGTGAAGAAAAGAAAGAGAAGGAAAAAAAAAGCGAGACGAAGAATTATAAAGACAAAATTTTGGAGCAGATATAGAGGCATTGATATAGTGAGAAAAGGAGGAAAAATAAGGAAAAGGGGAGAAAAGGAGGAAGAAAAAAACAAATAAGATAAAAGCCACAGAAGACGAGGAGGATTCATGATATAGAGAGCGAATTTGTTATATTATATTGTATGACTGGGAAATTAGAATGAAAAGAAGATAGAGAGAAACATATACATCAGTATCTTCTGTTCTTTGATTCCCTTACCAGATTTTCAGCACACACACGCGCGCGCACACGTACACACACGCGCGCGCGCACGCACACACACACACACACACACACACACACACACACACACACACACACACACACACACACACACACACACACACACACACACACACACACACACACACACACACACACACACACACACACACACACACACACACACACACACACACACACACACACACACACACACACACACACACACACACACACACACACACACACACACACACACACACACACACACACACACACACACACACACATGCACAAACAAGGAAAAAAGAGGAAGTCAGGGTTGGAGACGAGCTACATCATCTAAAAGAAGAGATCACTACCAGAAGTGTAGGAGTAAAACTAACACAATAGCAAGCACTATAATTTTCTTTATCTTCCAACATCAAAATGAACTGGGAAACATACATACAGTAGATATAAGGCATGGCAGAGAGGTTAGTTTAAGGCCTCCCAGGGCAACCTAGAGCGCGCCGGAACCCATGAAAGAGAGAGAAAGAGAGAAAAGGAAATTTATGTGACACGTCCATGGAGAAGAGTCCCGTGAGGTGCCAATTTCTTTTCATGAAGCGACAATTGTGGGTCCGGCCGAACTCTGAACCAGAAATCCTGGACTTGAAGCGTTATACAGCACTGTGTATACAAAGGTATATACGCTCGCTCTAATGTACCCGTTTGTATGAACATATACACATATATAGGAGAACGTAGTGTTAATGAATATTTTTTATGTGTCGATTTCAGCGTTTTATTTGTTTTGTAACATGAGCACCCAATGTGTTCTTTACATTGTCCGTTATCAAATTATAAAGATTGAATATTGTCTATAATATCGATATTGATTAATGCATAAGTTACAATGTATGAATGACTGACGGCTCAGTGTCTTCTGAATTCTTACATGTATGATAATATGATAGATTTCGAGTATACTATCTGTTTAGTGTGTTTAATTATCGTATCTAATTAACATAGATGGACGTGTATTGGAGTTTAGTTTCATGGATGTTTTATCAACGAACGCTGACTCTGCTTACATTGGCTTTTAATTTTTATTTTTGGAGTGATGTTGTGATTTTTCAGTTTGTTTGTTTGACAAATCGGATAGACTTACTAGGAATCTGGATATTTATATATGGCTAGAATTTTCAACAATGGCAAAACTGGGTGGTTCCTGTGTGCACATAGAATGAAAAAAGATTCTTTATTGTAGAGTTGATGTAGAAAATTTAAAGCTGCAGGAAACGAATGAGAATTTTTGAAGAGAGAACCTGAGGATGTCTGAATAGACGAAAGCGCTTGGTGGTTTTTCCGCATATTTAGAATCACGAGTTTATGTGGTGCAGAGGATAAAGGGAGACCATCTTTGTTGCAATTGTGATGCATGTTGCACTCAAAGGTATTTGGTGGGATCATCTCATGTTAACGCAACGTAATGTAGTTTCAAGTGGGCAATTGTCAAGATTTGACACCTCAAAAACAGAAAACCAGACAGGAATAGATAGGAGTAGAATACAGACAAGAATCTCAGACCTTGAACTACAAGAAGAGATGTGAACGTACACTTAAATTTTCGACAGAAATCATCATGGGCACACCTTGCAATGGCTTATGTTTTTCTTTTAAGATTACTTAATAAATTTGCCTACCATAACATTTTGTGATTCATCGTAGACATGATTACGCCAGCTAGGTCTATGGACGTAAGTTCTGCCATGTTATAGACTGTACTTTCCTTGTTAGTCTCGATTCCCATCTTGTTGGACTCAATCTCATTTACTTTTGGTTCATGGATGCAAAATTAAGATATAGATTCTTGGAGGACGAGAAGGAATTTAGGGTGAGAAGGACGTCGATAATGTAGCAAGAGGCTCTCTTCAGAATGAGATCTCGATAGCCAGGGACCAGTAGAGTGAGGGTCAGGTGTTCCCGAACATAACAAGGAAAGCAGACCCAAATCATGGCTATAGATACGATTAGATATACTACACCTTGCGTAAACCTCTCTATCTATGTATTTCAAGGAGTGTGATGAAATCAAATTGATTATCCGTAGAGGAATTATAAGGAAATAAACGAACAAGAATTTCGCCGATTCGAAAACGATGGTTTAGAGGTGTCTTTAATTTCTCTTTGAAATAATCAAGGAACTATTTAAGTAGTGAAATTGAATGGCTAAACCTTTTCATTAGAAAATAACTCCAACATCCTGAGCCTTACTTTTGGTGCAATCCCTTCGGCCCAAACAACTAAATGTGATATGAAAAAAGAAAAAAAAATGAGACCCGTTAAGAGAGAAAACTCCAAACCTTACACTTTCAGAAAAATTCCTCCCAGTAGAGCTAAGAACCACACTACCACAACTGTGTTCATTTCACCATCCATCACTTAAATAATACCTACAGAGACAAAGTGCCCCTGATGCGACATCACAAAGAAGCCACCGAACATCTCATATTAGGCTATTCTGCACTGCCCATACCTAGATATCATCGAGAACCTTTGGTCATGGTTGGCCATAGATAAGCGCCGTGCCAAGTACCAATACGAATGATAGTAGGTCTGGATTTAACATTACTCTTAATTTTGTTTGGTGCATTGTGTTACGGGTCACTAGGCCCATGCACCCAATAAAGCAGGTAAAGTGTAATGGTAGATTTAAATATTCCTTGTGTATTATACATACGTACTTGTAGTATTGTATATTTATTATTGTATATTGATTTTATCATTGTCACTCTATATTTATTTGCGCCTTTTTGTAGGAGAACCAAGACGAATTGTGTATTCCCGCACTAAGTAAGCTTGGCGTCAGTCAGTCTTGGCCTCGTCTCCAACGTGAGCGCACGTATTGTCTTTGTAGTGCTGTACAAATACTAATGTATTCATACTCAGTGTTTCACTTACCACCTCTATTGGCTGCTCGGCTTGGAGCAGTCGGTAAATATCCAACGGAGTCAGAAGACTCATACCACTGTCGACGGTGGCCCCTAGAGTCATACTCAATGCCAATGACTTATTGGTAAACTGGTTGTTCCCGATTACCTTGGGGCTGTGGTTCTCCTACAAGAGAGATGTGGGTCAATGGACTAATTGGTTGATAAATGTAGTATATGACGATTTTAAAGGGAATATGTACCTCTCCTAGTAGAACGAGAATAATCTCACCTTGGTCAACAAGGAAAATAGTTGGAACTGACACAGATCAGATGCATCTCTTCATCTGAATAAAGGCTCAAATGCATTTATAAAATAATAATAATGATGATAATAATAATAATGATAATAATAATGATAATGATAATGATAGTAATAGTAATAATAATAATAATAATGATAATAATAATTAATAATAATAATAATAATAATAATAATAATAATAATAATAATAATAATAATAATAATAATAATAATAATAATAATAATAATAATAATAATAATAATAATAAAATAATAATAATAATAATAATAATAATAATAATAATAATAATAATGATGATAATAATAATAATAATAATAATAATAATAATAATAATAATAATAATAATAATAATAATAATAATAATAATAATAATAATAATAATAATAATAATAATAATAATAATAATAATAATAATAATAATAATGATAATAATAATAATAATAATAATAATAACAACAACTAGCTGAACCCGTGTAAATTACACGAAAGAGAAGAGGGTAAATCATTGCATCAAGATGGCAAGTGAGGTAGGATATCCTCTCCCTCTGTTGTCCTTCAGGGTACACTAATGTCACGCTGGACAGGAGGTGCTCAATCATCACCGACAAATATTGCTGCAATTTCATCATTTGTTGGATTATTATCGAGAACTTCGGCAGCTTCGAGAACTTCGACACCATGGAAGGTCGTTGCTTTTGATGTAAGCGTGACATACTTTCGAGAACTTCGGCACCTTCGAGAGCTTCGGCATCTTCGAGAACTTCGGCACCTTCGAGAACTTCGGCACCTTCGACAACTTTGGCGACTTCAAGAACTTCAGCGCCTTCGAGAACTTTGGCACCTTCGAGAATTTCGGCACCTTCGAGAACTTCGGCACCTTCGACAACTTCGGCGACTTCGAGAACTTCGGCGGCTTCGAGAACTTCGGCGGAACCCGTGTAAATTACACGAAATTATATTTTCAATATTAATCTTCTTGTTCCTAACCTATACAAGATTGAATAAAATGTGATAAGATTTGAATTGTATTTTAAAAAATGAGCAATACATGAAACAATTTACAAAACTTCTTTATATACAATATTTCTTGTGAAGGTAATGTAGCTCTCTGTTGCTCTTCAAGTTCGACAGTTCTCATGTTTTTATATGCCCCTACATAAAGATTATCGACCATTGCTTGAGATCTTTTTTATCGAAAACTGAATATAAGCAATTAGAATTTTGATTAGCATTTGACCTCAGATTTAATGCTTCATTTGTTTCAATTATATAGAGCTGTCCATATTTTCTTACTTCATTTTCATTTGATCTTCGAGACCTTCCAGAACTTCGAGACCTTCCAGAACTTCGAGACCTTCCAGAACTTCGAGACCTTCCAGACCTTCAAGAACTTCGGCACCTTCGAGAGCTTCGGCACCTTCGAGAACTTCGGCACCTTCGAGAACTTCGGCACCTTCGAGAACTTCGGCACCTTCGAGAACTTCGGCACCTTCGAGAACTTCGGCACCTTCGAGAACTTCGGCACCTTCGACAACTTCGGCACCTTCGACAACTTCGGCGCCTTCGAGAACTTCGGCGCCTTCGCGAACTTCGGCCCCTTCGAGAACTTTGGCACCTTCGAGAATTTCGGCACCTTCGAGAACTTCGGCACCTTCGACAATTTTGGCACTTTCGAGAACTTCGAGAACCTCGACACCTTCGAGAACTTCGGCACCTTCGAGAACTTTGGCACCTTCGAGAACTTCGGCAGCTTCGAGAACTTCGACACCATGGAAGGTCGTTGCTTTTGATGTAAGCGTGACACACAAAATAACACACACGCTATTGTATAATAATGATAATAATAATGATAATAATAATGATAATAATAATAATAATAATAATAATAATAATAATAATAATAATAATAATAATAATAATAATAATAATAATAATAATAATAATAATAATAATAATAATAACAATAATAATAATAATAATGATAACAACAACAACAAAAATAATAATATTAATGATTAAGTCTACGGAACAAACATGCCTTATTTCAATCGTTCGAGAAGCGTGACACACAAAATAACACACACGCTATCGTATCAATATATATGATAATGATAATAATAATAATAATAATAATAATAATAATAATAATAATAATAATAATAATAATAATAATAATAATAATAATAATAATAATAATAATAATAATAATAATAATAATAATAATTATAATAATAACAATAATAATAATAATAATGATGATAATAATAACAACAATAATAACAATAATAGCAATAATATTACATTTCCGCTCCTACTACCTAAGGAGATTGTACAACTTTTTTTTTTTCAAATGATAGAAAATAGGTGTATTTATATCTTCGTTCAGAGATTGTCTTACACATGGTGCCCCGATGATACTTTATGTATATATTTTTTATTTTCATAATTTAGATAAAAAACTAATGAAAAATATACATACCTATAAACAAACAAGACAAAATTTTAAACTCCTTCTATCATAAAAATCAGAACAAAGATAATTGAGGCATTAAAATAAATCAAATTTCACCACTAGCAAACGCAAATTTTGAATAATACAATATAATATTTGTAATCACATATGTAAACTTGCATTGATTAGAAAAAATACATTAAAAAATTCATACCAGAAAAAAAGTTCATACTGAAATAAAGTCTAAATGTAGCTATTATATTTTAATTGTCATCGGTACAATGAGACATACAAAGAGTC
>NC_134808.1:36787266-36794766 GCF_046742065.1 Oratosquilla oratoria
AGAGAATATCTTAGCAAAAGCAGGGAAACTAGCAGCAAGTGAACAATATAAAAAGGTATATATAAAAAGAGAAATGAATAAAGAGGAAAGAGAGGAGGAAAAAATTAAAAGACATGAAGCTAAGGAAAAAAACGAGAACAGAACAGAGTCAGAAAAAGAGAAATTCTATTGGAGAGTAGTGAATATGAAAATAAGGAAATACGACATACTAGAGAAAAACAAAAGGGAAACAGAGAATACAATAGAACTGGCAGAAAACTAAAAGTGTCTTACAAAAATATAAATGGATTAATAACAAGATTGAATGAGCTGAATGATTATCTGAAGGAAAAAGAACCGGACATAATGGGAATTGTAGAAACGAAATTAAAAGGTCCACTACCACTTAACGGTGTAGGACATGATGCATATACAGTAATTATTGGATTAAAAACAGAGAGACAAAACAAGCGGGTGAAGTTGTTCCTGACTAAGAAGGATATAAACGTGAGGTGTGTCACATATGGAAAGAATACAGTAGAGATGACTATGATCGAAGTAGAAGACAGAGATAAGAAGAGCAGAAAGTTTGTGATCAAATATGTGCCTCCAAAAGCAGCCTTGTGGGAAGAGAGTGATAATAAAAGTATGCTAGAAGACACAAGGATAACATTAGATAAGATAATGGAAGATGGAGGAAGAATAGTTATGATGGGCGACTTTAATTGCAGAGAAGTCTGCTGGGAAGAGATAACAGTAAAGGGTGGAGACGGCTCATGAAGAAATGTTCTACTCGAGATGATTATTGACCATACAATGACACAGTGGATACAGGAGAACACTAGGTATAGAAATAAAGAAGAACCATCGAGACTAAACCTAATAATCACATCTGAACACAGAATAGTGGAGAATATTGAATATAAAACACCAATAACTAAAGGTGACCACATATTGATTGAACTGGAACTAAATGAGGAAAAATACATGGAAAGAAATGAACAATATAGAAGAGGAAGAATGATGTATGAAAAAACAAACTTTGATAAAATGAGAGAATTCTTTCAAAAAGAAAACTGGGAAGGAATATACAAAGAAGAAACAACAGTGGGAGAGAAATGGAATATTTTGACAAAAAAAATTATAGAAAAAAAAGAAGTGGAAAAATATGTCCAAAGACAAAAACAAGAAAAAGAATATGTAAAGTGCTGGTACAACAAAAGTTGTAGGGAGTTAAAAGACAAAAGAGATAAAGCTTGGACCAAATGGAAGGAAGAAAAAAGACCTGAAAAATGGAAATATATACTTGTTATAGAAATGAATATGTACATGTGTGCAGAGAGGAAAAGAGAAAATATGAAAAAGATGTCATAGAAAAATGTAAAGATCAACCAAAATTATTTTACAGATTTGTAAACAACAAAACTGAAAAACAAACAATATTTGGAGAAATTAAGACAAGGAGGAGTTGAATAAACAGAGGAAATAGAAATGGCGGAAATTATGAACAAGCATTTTAAATCAGTTTTTACAAGGTAGAACATACAACCTGAAGAGATCGAATGGAAAGAGAAAGTCCCCCCTATGAAAGAAATAGAAGTAACAAAGAATGAAATAATAAAACACTTGAGTAATCTTGGTGTCAGAAAATCGCATGGACCAGATGAAATAGCAAACTGGATTCTGAAAAAATGCAGAAACTAACTGGCAGACAAAATACATAGCATAATAAACAGTTCCTTGAAAAAAAAAATCCAGAAGATTGGAAAAAAAGGCAAATATAGTACCTATATATAAAGGGGGAAATAAAGGAGACCCTACCAACTAGACCAGTCTCCCTAACAAGTACAATAGCAAACATTTGTGAAAGAATTGTCAAAAGTAGATGGGTAAAATATTTAGAAAAAAAAACAATGTGCTAAATCCAAGACAATTTGGATTCAGACAAGGACGATCATGCTTCACCAATTTAATATGTTTCTATTCAAGGCTAATAGATATAATACAAGAAAGAGGTGGATGGGGTGATTGTGCATTTCTAGACCTAAAAAAAAACTTTTGATAAAGTACCACATAAGAAGTTCCTTAAGAAATTAGAAACTGAAGGAGGAATACAGGGCAAACTACTTAAATGGATGGAAGACTTTTTGCAAGAAAGAACAATGAGAGTAGTGATAAGAGACAAACACTCAAATTGGGATGAAGTAATAAGTGGTGTTTCACAAGGAACAGTTCTGGTCCCAATAATGTTTGCTATATATATTAATGGTAAGGATGAAGAAATTGAAAGTTATATGAGCCTCTTTGCAGATGATGCAAAACTATTAAAAAAAAGTGAACACGGAAGAAGATTGTGAATCACTACAGAGTGATCTAAATAAAGTATGGGAATGAAGTAGGAAGTGGGAGATGGAGTTCAATACTAAAAAGTGTAGTATAATGGAATTTGGAAAAAGCAAAAACAGAATAACAGGATCATATAGATTAGAAAAAGAAAGAATAAAAAAAAGTTGAAAATGAGAAGGACCTGGGAGTCATTGTTATGAATAATATGTCACCTGAGAAACAAATAAATAAGATTTTTTGTGAAACTTATAATTTAATAAATACAATGAAAGTAGCATTTAAATACCTGGAAGAAGAAATGGTGAAGAAAATACTAATCACTCTGATAGACCAAGATTGGAATATGCAGCAACGATGTGGTCACCAAGTACAATTTTTTTTTTTATAAAAAAAAAACTTGAAAGAATACAAAGAGCAATTACAAAATTGGTACCAACACTCTCAAAACTATTATATGAAGAGAGACTAGCAAAACTTGAGCTACAGACACTAGAGCAGAGAAGAGAGAGAGGAGATTTGATAGCTATTTACAGAATCATAAAAGGCATAGAAATTATTGATAGAGAGGATCTAATGAAATGGGATGATAGAAATACAAGAGGATACGGAAAGAAAATCAAGAAAGACAGTTATAGAAGAGATCTGAAAAAGAACAGCTTTGCTCACAGAGTAGTAGATAGTTGGAACAAGTTAGATGAGAAAGTAGTGTGTGCAAAAATAATTCATGAATTTAAAAATAGTTTAGATAAAATGAAATATGAAGACGGGACCCCACGAGCATAGCTCCCCTTCTCGTGAAATACAACTAGGTAAATACACATACACACACACACACACACACACACACACACACACACACACACACACACACACACACACACACACACACACACACACACACACACACACACACACACACACACACACACACACACACACACACACACACACACACACACACACACACACACATACACACACACACACTCACATACACACACTCACGCTCACACTCACGCACACGCACACACACAAATGCAAATACAGTCCTTTTTTGAAGAATATATCTGATGATATATTTACCTCGTGGGCTGCATACTGGCAATTGAAATGCCATACATGTAGATTAGTACACTCTACTTGCATTAACAGCACCATGATCAGGACTTCCCTTGTGAACCAGACACTGTCACAGTTATATTTCAAGTAGGAGTTAGCATAAGCCAAACTAGCGGCGAGGACAGATGCAGTGTAGTTCAGCATATCTAAAGGACCGATGAGGTACGACAATCTAGCCACCAAATCTCTAGAAAGTTACGTATGTTAGTTTGAGTGGTAAAGATAAGATAGACCATGCTTATTGACAAAACGCATGTGATAGATGTAAACGACAAACATGCAACAGTGTTGGTTTTATTTAGGTATTCATTAATGCCTCCTTATATTATATATATACATATATATATATATATATATATATATATATATACATATATATATGTATATATATATACATATATATATATATACATATATATATATATATGTATATATATACACATATATATGTATATATATATACATATGTATATATATATATATACTGTATATACATATGTATATATATATGTATATGTATATATATATATATATTATACATATATTATCAGTGTATTTAGGCAGGAGTTTTTCTCTAATGCATATATCATTAAAAGTGAAGGCTAGTTTTACATTAATTATTTTCTTATAGGTATTTTCCATATACCTTATTATAGATTTATGTTCCTTAGAAAGGAAATTTATGGCTTGGCTGTATGTAGTCATATTAGCTAGATCGCGATTTTGAGTTCTAGACCTTTCCTCAGTAGCTATTGGGATGTGCTATCTCATAGGATAAGAATTAATCCGATGAGTTTTATGAAAGTTTTAAGTTTTATACTAAGCCTTCTTACTGGCTAAACACTCTAGGGGAGGTCACCCGGTATTTCGGGCAGTGACGAAATGTCACGTGCACTAGGAGAGCCTCCGGGTGCGTGTTGTGGCGGAATGTGGCATGCTTGTGGTTATGGCGTTTTGTTTTGTGTTTGCACTGGTGGCGTTTTGTCCCATATTGGCGTTTGTGGTGTTATGTCTCATGTTTGGATTTGCACCGGTTTATCTCATGCTTGGGAGGGCTCTAAGGTCGTCTTCTTGTTTATTTAGATCTGGGCTTAATTCTTTAATATATAATGCTTCTAAAATTGGGAGCCGTCTATCGTCAGTACAGAAATCTAAAATTTCAGTGTTTTCCTCTAGGTTCTCTCTTGATAGTGTTATGCCATGTGCTTCTCTTAAGTGGTTTTTAGGGGCTCCAGATGTCAGGTGATATGAGAGGCGACGGGACAACCTCATTGTCGTCATGCCAATATAGGTGGATGGGAGGGCTTCACAGTTCCCTCGTGTACATGTGAACCTATAGATGACATGGGATTTCTGAAGTTCCTTTTTCTCTTGTTGGGGGCTGTTTCTAATAAGGAGGTGGCTAGTTTTCTTGGTTTTATAATAAATTACCAGGTTGAGTATTTTCTCTGGATTGACTTGCCACCTCCTTATTAGAAACAGCCCCTAACAAGAGAAAAATGAACTTCGGAAATCCCATGTCATCTATAGGCTCCTCTTGGCCCGGAGAGGCAAATCGGCTTGGCTGATTGACTTGAATCTGTGGGTCAGACACGCCCACAGTCAACCAACTATCGCCTGGGGTGGCATCGCACCATTGGTGGCTGTCACCGCCTAGTGTCAAGGCGGTGGGTTAATATGCGCTCCCAAATCCTGGTCTTCCCTTATTGGGATCTGTAGTGACTGGGGGTGTGGGAGTGTAAACCATAGGCTTATGTTTTTGACAAAAGTACCAGACACATATAGTGGGAACGGGCTTGCAACCTGCCCACATGAAAAAATAACCAAACCCGCTGAGCGGGGTGCCTGGGTGTTGTAAATATGGCACAAGCACGTTGGGGGCAGCCCTGGGGTGAGCCTCCTGTGGACTCTCCGTGTACCTAGAACATTCTTTCTTTCTCCCAGGATGACCGCCTATCCTTTCTATCGGCGAGGCTTAGGAAGCTTAAATTGGATATAGTGGCTCTTTCAGAGCTGAGAAGACCAGGCAGCTGCGAGATGAGTAGTGAAGGTTACACCTGCTTCTGATCGGGCCGAATCGATAGGACCAACCGTGCGAGAGTAGCTGTGGGCATATCTAGTCAACTATAGCACGCCGCTATAAAAGTTACTTTATTGATGCGCTAATTATAGTGGTGAGGCTGAAGTAAACATTGGGTTTCATCTTTCTTACTGCAGTGGATACTCCTACTGAGGTATGTAACCTGGAACAGAAGGAAATGTTCTATACTAAACTTGAATCTATTGTTGACCAGTGCCCGCCACTAGACACACTTTTTGGGCGACTTCAATGCGGTTACTGACACCGACAGGGCTGGCTATGAAGTATGTACTGGCCCCAATAGCTTTGGAACTAGGAACATCAACAGTTCTCTGCTGAACTGTGGATTGGCGGCTCTTGCACCCAGAAACGAGAGCCACACAAATGGACATGGTATGATAATGCAGGAGGAGTGGCCAAGAAGAACGATCACATACTTGTTAGCGCTCGAAGTTTATCGAAGTGCTGACTTTTTTTTAGGAATGATCTTAGACTTGTAGTTGCAACACTGAGACTGCGTATGAAAGCCAGAAGAATCCAGAGATGATGCCCAGGGTATGACATGATAATCTTTAATCGGTTTTAAGTATTTGGCTGTCTTGAAGACCCTAAAAAAATGTGGGACACTCTTAAACAGTAAATCCTGAAAGCTGCCGAGTAGTGCATTGGAGACCACCCAAGATCGAGAAGTGGTGTGGCGTCGCTGGAGACGTTTGGAAGTATAGAGTTGGGCCATGCTGCCAGAATGACTGAAAACCTGGACCAATACAGGACTCAGAAATGAACTAGAATTCTTATGAGAATAGAATAGAAGAGATACATCAGGGGAGTCAGTAAGGATGTCGAGGATCATTTTAGTGCAAATAACCACATGTTTGCTGAATGAGCCCTGAAAAAACTCCGCTCTAATTCTGTGACCCCGAGGATCTTAATCCTAACTGCTGATGTTGGGCTAGTGTCAGGTGTGAAAGGGTGTAGCCCCTTTGCCGAGCACTTTGAGTAGTAGCTCGTGGGTAACCATCCAAGTAGGCAACATCTCCTTGATGGTGTTCGGGTGGTGGTTTCTGATCCACCGATTGACTTATCTCCACCCTCTCAATGAGGCTGTAGGTTGAAGGGTAAAAATGCAGATGTCAATCTGCAACATCAGTGCAGAGTTGCTGCAAATGGAGGGAGTCCATGATTCGCGCTTCGTATTCTTGAGGAGAGCCGACATCAGTTTCAACCTAATAGGGTGGTCGATGAATGGAATAAACTTAGTAACCATGTAGTAAGCGCTGAAACTATCAGTTGTTTTAATAAACGATTAGACAACTTTATGGATGGGGATGACAGGTGGTGATGGATACGGAGCTGCCTAGTGTAGGCCTTATGGTCTTTTGCAGTCTCCTTTATTTCTTATGTTCTTAACCTGGGATTCTTGCTGCTTATGTTGATCTTAAGAAGGCGTTTGACTCAGTGCATCATGGAGTGTCTTCTAGTCTTCTGTAGCCAACACGTGTAGTTACCCCTGTAAGACTCGAGACCGCCAAGCACAGGACAAAACTACGGTCACCCCTTAGAACATGCGTTCGATTAGTTTATATTGATATAAATAATAATATTCACTCCAGCAATTTCATTTATTTTGTAAATAAAAAAAATACGGAGAAAATAAATAAAGTTGCTGGAGTGAATATTATTTATATATCTTATATGTATGTATGTATGTATGTATTTATGTATGTATGTATTTATGTATGTATGTATGTATGTATGTATGTATGTATGTATGTATGTATGTATGTATGTATGTATGTATGTATGTATGTATGTATGTATGTATGTATGTATGTATGTATGTATGTATTATAAAATTTTCAAAATGAATTATTATTTCTTATTCTATTCAAAACCATTCTATTGTATAAGAAATATTTTAGGATAGGATTACATACCTCATCTGCATGTGAAGGCGCCTGTATTCGTTTAGTTTG
>NC_134808.1:36804766-36807266 GCF_046742065.1 Oratosquilla oratoria
CTATTGTTTTAATATGATGACCTTGTTTGCATCACCCTTGTTAAAGCCTATGATCCACTTAAATACCTCTATTAGATCACCCCGCACTCTGCATCTTTCCAGAGAGTGTAAGTTAAGATGCCTAAGCCTCTCTTCGTAAGGCAAATTTCTGAGTCCATGTATCATTTTGGTCATTCTTCTCTACTGATTCTAGTGAATTGATGTCCATTCTATAGGACGGAGACCAAAACTGTACCGCATAGTCAAGGATGGGTCTAACTATCGCTAGATAGAGTTTGATAATTAACTCTACACTTCTATTTGTTACCGTCCTAGCAATGAAACCTAATGCTCTGTTAGCTTTATTCCTGGCGCTAATGCACTGTTTCCTGGTTTTAAGGTCCGGACTCACTAGAACTTCAAGTCTCTCTCGTACTCAGTTTTCTCTAAAAGCGTGTTATATAAGCTGTATCTATTTTCGGGGTTGTGTAGCCCCTACGTTTAACATGCTATACTTAGAGATATTGAAGTTCATTTGCCATTTCACCGACCATGTGAACAATTTGTTAAGATCATCCTGCAGAATCTCTGCGTCGTCTTCTGAACTAATTTGGCGTCCTGTTTTAGTGTCGTCCCCAAACTTACTAACCTTACCTACTTATCCGATCGTCTAAGTCGTTTATGTACAAAATGAACAACAAGGGACCCAAAACCGAGCCCTAGGGGACCCCACTAGTAACATTACCCTATCTGGATTTTACTCCATTTATGGTGACCCGCTATTTTCTGTTACTAATTCAAGCTCTAATCCATTCTAACACTTTTCCTCCTATGCCATGGGCTTTGATTTTATTTAGTAGTCTCTGGTGTGGCACCTTGTCGAACGCCTTATATACTTTAGTGTAAAAGGATAGAAGATTAGTCACACATGACTTACCCTTGGAGAAACCATACTGTGTATCACGAATTAAATTATGCCTTTCTCCGAGTCTATTTTCTATTCTTGATTCAAGTATTTTTCCTATAACCGGTGTCAAACGGATTGGCTTGTAGTTGCATATAGACGATCTATCTTCCTTCTTAAAAACAGGAACAACGTTTGCCTGCCCCCAAGCAGTAGGCACAAAACCAGTGTTTACCAATTTATTAAATATTTCAGTTAACTGGTCGCAGATTTCAAATTTACACTCCTTAAGCATTCTCGGAAATTTTTTGTCTGGACCTGGGGATTTTGTAGCCTTAAATCTTTCAATCTGCTTGACTACTTCTACTTTACTAAAGCTGATATTAGATAGACTACTTTCTTCATCCCCACTGAAGATGGGATCGCAGTCAGTCAGGTACTTTATCTAACCTCTCATTAGTAAAAACCGAGAGGAAATATTTGTTAAACTCCTCACTCATTTTTTTCCTCCGATTCTATCATGACATTTTCATCGTTTTTAATTGGTCCTATTCTTTCTTTATTTTTTGTTCTATAGAGATGAAAGAAACCTTTTGGGATAGATTTTGCTTGACTGGCAACCTTAATTTCATAATTACTTTTTGCTGTACGCGTATTCTTTTTAAGCAGCTTTGCATCTCGTTATATCTTCATCTAAGATGTGTTTCCCCGTTTATTATATTTACGTAAAGTCCTTTTTTTATTCCGATCTCATGTTTCAATCTGTCCGTCATCTATTTGGGAGTATTACTATTTTTCCGTATTAACATTGATAATCAAATCAGTTAGATTACTCTACATTTCATCCAAATCGCTGACCTGTCTGTTGAGCCCCCGCCCCCAAGTGACCTGACCCAAGGTATGCATATTACCCTCTGTGACCCGACCCTGGTCATATACCGAGACCTGACTGCGTCGATAATGCCTGAAACGTCCGTAACGTCCGTATGACATTTCATATTCAATTTCACATAGGATTTTATATTGTCAAAGTTTGCTCTTCTGAAGTTTGGTACTTGGACGTTATTCGTACTTTTTAATTCTTCCCAAATAATATCAAATTTTATTTCTCGATGATCGCCAGAGCCTAGACTATGTCCCACTTTTACGTTATTCGTTACGTGCTCATTATTAGTTAAAAGTAAGTCCAGAGTATCATCTCCCCTCGTAGGACCGGTAATCATTTGTTTTAGGAAATTATCCTGCACCACATCTAAGAGCTGTTTTGCTTTCTGATCTCCTACTAAAGTTTCCCAGTCAATGTTTCTATAACAAAAATCTCCCATGATCACAACGCTTTTGTACTGGGACGCTCTGCGAATTTCATGAATCAGGGGATCAATCTGCTCAATGCTGAGGTTAGGAGATCTATACAAGACGCCAATAATAACTTTCTTATTCTTGCCTATAATCTCTACCCAAATAGATTTCGTACAGTCCTCTTCCTTAATAGAATTGTTGATAATACAGTTTAATGTATTTTTAACGAAAAGTGCTACTCCTCCCCCACTCCTGCCAACCCTATCCTTGTGAAAAAAATTAATATCCTTCTATTACGATTTCCAGAAGGAAATGTTT
>NC_134808.1:36822266-36824766 GCF_046742065.1 Oratosquilla oratoria
ACACACACACACACACACACACACACACACACACACACACACACACACACACACACACACACACACACGCACACACACACACATACTTACACATACACACACACACACACACACACACACACACACACACACACACACACACACACACACACACACACACACACACACACACACACATACACACACAATCACTCACACACGCATATATACACACGCACATACACACACACGCACGAACACACATATATGTATATACACAACTTCGGTAAAACATACAAGAAGCTCTCTGGTTCGAAATGTCTGGGTAGAAAATTATATCTAATATCAATTAATTCCATTAATTTTCTCTATTTACCTTTGTGTAATGTGTAGATAATTCCAACAACAACAGCTGTGAGGCTTTTCTGTTTCGTGTATGTCATTTCTGAAACAAATCAGAAATGAATTTTCTATAGAGACATATTCTAAGTTTTTAATGCACACTAATGATAATATTACATTTATGAATACTATATCAACATAATATACATTTACATATATCTTTTTGGTAGTTATGATAACGACAGTAGTAATATGATAGAAAATTTAGTAGAATTAAAAATAGTGGTTTTTATGCCACAATAATATTGTAAGTTATTTTGTTACACATGTGCACAAAGGTGTAATCTAGAATCTAGAAAATTACCTTCTGAGAAAAAATACGATGCGAGGGAAACCATGCGCCAGAATAGAAACACTGGTAGTTGCCATGATCCCAGAATCATTCTAAATGGCATAGATTTAGCAGTCTCTAGAAATAAAGTAAAATAAACATTTGGTTAATGATTATATACATGGAAATGCACTTAAGATATGGAGAAGAAGACATATGCTAGCATCCTATTGTGATAGCCCGCGTTGTCATGACACATTCTTTCTTTGGATTCCACACAGTAGAATCTGATTAGGATATGTAGAACCTGTGTTTTCCCTTGCATAAATTGGACTAGAACAATATTCGTATGGGCTTTAGATACACTGTCCAAGATACAAGAATGTTTTTGCATTGTAGAAACAGAGGAAAAGAATCAGGGAACCTTTTTTTTCCAAATTTGTAAAAGGAAATTCACTTACCTTTGTTCTTGCACGAAGGGTTGTCCTCCTTGCTCACAATGAAAAGTGGACCTCGAGGTTTATCTCCACAACTTGGAGAAGAGTTTTCTTCATTCATGACGTCCTCTTCACATCGTTGGAATGGTAGTACACCCACTACTGCACCGAGTGTTATGAGAGGATGTAGGAGGCGAGTCACCATTGATCCTTGCTTCATGTCTACCCTTTAATAGCCAAGTAACTGAAGAAGAAAGTTGTATACTGTTACAAGTCTGTTTGGGATTCACAAATCCTAATTTTGTGAGGCAGCAGACATTGCAGTGAAAGTATGTATATACTCGTAAATATATATATATATATACTGTATATATATATATATATATATATATGTATATATATACATATATATATGTATATATATACATATATATATTCATATATATATACATATATATATATATATATATATATATACATATAATGTATAAACAATTTATTAGTTGATTAACTAATTACAGTTGGAGAAAGCCGTGTATGTTAGAGAAGTATTATGAACTTTTGGATTTTTGAAGCTCGAAACTCTGAAGCTTGAAACTCCGAAACTACGAAACTTCGAAGCGCGAGGAGGAGAGAACCCCAAGAGTCAGTCGACACCTTGAACTGGAAGGAGGCGGAAACTGTCGAAACTAGAACACATCGTAGCCTTTACGTTATCACCATCACGAGTTCGCTCTGCATCTAATCGTCTGAGTGAGCTTAGAGTGTTAACGTGGGTCAACGGAAAGTGTAGGGGCGACTGGTCTGTACGACACGAGAACCAGAGCGCAAAGAACTGGAAATTGGATGAATTGCTTCACTTTATCGTTAGGCCTTCGGCATGACCCCTCCACCATCCAGTGCTAAGTATCGTCGAAACTAAATCAAGTACCCCCTACCCCCCATCCCCCGCCCTCCTTTCCATGCAAAACAGTATCATCTATACACAGCCAGTCTCCACTCATCCTTATCTTCTGCGTTCTCTCTTACTTGCTCAGCAGACATTCCTCTCTTTCCAAAGCCCCCTTCAAACCATCCATCCATCTCACTCTCGATCGTCCCCTTAATTGCACTCCACCCGTCTCTGTCTTCCACTCTTTTTAATCCCTCAAGACATTTAGGTCTTTCTCTCAGTGTATAACTTACCTCCACCTCCATTCTTTCCTTTCCTGCCACATACGATCCTAAATACTTAAATCTATCCATATTCTACATCCGCTCTCCTTTTAGACTTCCAACTGAATGCCATCCTCTACCCTTGTACAGTGACTACAGAACCTCTAGCCCAGCTCCACCCCTTTACGCTAGACTTCTGGAAGGGGAGTGGTGTAGTCACTGGTCACCACCGTCATTTTCTTCTATCAACCCCCCC
>NC_134808.1:36829766-36832266 GCF_046742065.1 Oratosquilla oratoria
ACCGCGGATATTTCCTGAGCATATCTTATGGATCTTTTGTGCTCCGTTAACGTGTTGCATATATATATATATATATATATATATGTATGTATGTATGTATGTATGTATATATATATATGTATATATCAAGGACTACTATTACACAGGACGTGCGCACCCAGATTCCTGGCTCCGCTAGTGGAGGCCATTGCTTTCTTTGTAACCTAACATTTTATATTGGACAAATATATTAAAACTAGAATCCTAACATTGTATATAGGACAAATATATCAACTATTGACTTATTCAATGCAGTATTAGTTAACATAAACTTTTATAGTGAAATAAGAAGCTATTTTTAGGGCACTGTTATGCTTTGAAATGCCAATTTTAGCCGGAATTAACAGGTATTATTGTATGAAGTTAGTGGACACTAGGGTTGGCGATTTTTTTATCTTTTCAAAAGATATAGAAAATATATATTTTTATTTAAATCAGATTTATTTGATTTAAATTTCTTTTTTTTTTTAGATTTTAGATATTATGGGACTGTTATCTGATATGCGATCTGATTGCTAAAGTACATCTTTAGCATATCAATATAAGGAGCAGTGTTATATAGACTTGTCACAAGTATACAAGGAACGGTATAATCCTACATGTAGTATATATCACTGTGCAGCCCACAACAAGTTTCAACAAGATTCTTGTTGAAACTTGTTCTAGGTAAGCAGCTTCTCACTGAGTCAGTTGCTGCTTTGGAATCAACTAGGAAGGATATCTTCTGGACTTGGCGGAGTGGCTCCTTCAGGCAGAAAAAATTATCTTGTCTGGAATTATTTTGAAAAACTACCAACAACTTCTGGCAAAGGGTACCGAGCTAAATGCAAAGACTGCAGCCAGAAACTACAGGGCATTGTGTCAAGATTAAAATCTCACAGAGATAAATGCCAAGGTCAGCCACAGCATACAGAAGAAGAAATTGATGACCCAGGTGAATAATTGTACTTATATAGTGTGCATTTCTCCCTTTTCATACGCAACTGTATAAATTTTGTGAACAATGGAGAGCATGTGCAACAAAATTTGAAGGCCTAAAGAGATGACGCGTCAACTTCATTACTTCTAGATTTGGGTAATGACTATATCACTATAATATACTGTATCCATTCAACTTTGGGGCCTAGATGATTGTTATTCATTTCATTCAACATTTTGTAATATATTTCATAGGTTCCATTGGAATTCAGCCCACATGGGATTCAGCCCAAAGAGATATAGCTTAACCTAACCCAACTAACCCATTATTTTTAGTGAATTTAAAAGTGGACTGAATCCTGTATGGGCTGAATTCTAAACCCACCTATTTCATATCCTGTTAATTATTTCGAAATAATTTAGTGGCTTGTGTGAATATGATCATTATCCCAAAAGATAACTACAGTACTCAAAAGTAGCCTAAATCACACTGTATTCATTCATTTACTTATTCATTCATAAACTATGCAATATGCTAAAATTTTCTGTTTCCATTTCAGGATTTGTATCAACAGCTTCAATCCCTTCATCCTCGGCTCCACTTGAATTATCTGCAAACCTGACTTCACCATTAAAAAGGTCACTATCAGACTACTCCACAGGTGCCACTTCTGCTAAATCATTTTCATCTAAAAGAAAGTCATCAACATCTCTGAACAAATTTATCATAAAAACTTCAGCCTCTCAAAAGGAAAATCTCGACAAAAAGTTGCAAGAATTATATTTGCTACAAATTCACCATTTTGTTTTGTTCAGCATCCTCAGTTTCTCAAGATGGTTCAGAACCTGAGGCCAGGTTATATTCCTTCATCCAGAAAAGATATTGCTGATAAGTACTTGGATCTTGTGTATGAAAAAGAATATAAAAAGTGTGCAGATGACCTGAATAATGAAACTATGTGAGCAAGCCATAGGAAAAGGAATGATTTTCTTTTTTATGGATTTGGAAAAGGCTTATGATAGCGCAGACAGGAAAGCACTGTGGTGGGTACTGCGGATATATGGAATAAGAGGAGAACTTTTAAGAGTAGTTAAGAGCTTTTACGAGAGTATTAGGCCTTGTGTTAGAATCAGAAATGTGGAAAGTGGAAATTTGTCAGGGATGTGTTATGTCGCCTTGGCTATTCAATTTATACTTGGATGGGGGGGTGCGAGAGGTAAATGCAAGGGTACTGGGTCGGCCATTGGAGATGCTTAAAGAAAATGGAGAAAAGTGGGAGGTAAATCAGTTGTTGTTTGCTGACGACAGTGCACTTGTAGCAAGATCGGAGGAGAGATTGAGGAAGTTAGTGACAGTGTTTGGGGAGGTGTGTGAAAGAAGCTTAGCTCTTCTTGGTGTAAGTTCCTCAAACTTTCGATCCTTCACACTGGTTCTCGAATTGGCTTCATAACAGAGGACCTTAAAACTCTAAAATTCACTTAGAAAAATATAGACTTGCTCTCTGAGGGACCCAGATCGAAGTTTCGCGACGGCTGGATTTAA
>NC_134808.1:36844766-36877266 GCF_046742065.1 Oratosquilla oratoria
GAAAAGTAATATATATCTTAGTATCATCCCAAGGAAAAAATAAATAAGAAATTTAAAGTAAAATAAATATATATATATATATATATATATATATATATATATATATATATATATATATATATATATATAATTGATAGATACACAAAGAAATACATAAATTAATAAACAAACATATATAAACTAAATTAGGAATAGATGAATGAATAATTAATTGAATAATCAATCAATAAATCAATAAAAATCAATAAATAGGGATTCAAATATTTTAATAAATATACAGAAGTAAAAAACTAACAATTATACATATGAATAGATAGATTAGTAAGTAAAAAGTGATAACTTAATTACAAAATAGATAAATAAATAAACAAGCATAAACCAATAAGTAATATGAATGGACAAACGAATAAATAAACAAATAAGTGAATGACTATGCAAGTAGATAAACAAATAACTTACATGAATGAATTGAATATATATATATATATATATATATATATATATATATATATATAAAACAAAGTATCACTAAACAAATTCTCAGTCTTGAGTTTGAATTTTTTTGTTTGTATATGGGGCTTTGTATATGTGTGTCTCTACATAGGTGTGTTTGTGTGTCCTATCACGTTTCTCTCTCTCTCTCTCTCTCTCTCTCTCTCTCTCTCTCTCTCTCTCTCTCTCTCTCTCTCTCTCTCTCTCTCTCTCTCTCTCTCTCTCTCTCTCTCTCTCTCTCTCTCTCTCTCTCTCTCTCTCTCTCTCTCTCTCTCTCTCTCTCTCTCTCTCTCTCTCTCTCTCTCTCTCTCTCTCTCTCTCTCTCTCTCTCTCTCTCTCTCTCTCTCTCTCTTTCTCTCTGCACGCGCTAGAGTGTGTGTGTGTGTGTGTGTGTGTGTGTGTGTGTGTGTGTGTGTGTGTGTGTGTGTGTGTGTGTGTGTGTGTGTGTGTGTGTGTGTGTGTGTGTGTGTGTGTGTGTGTGTGTGCGTATTTACCTAGTTGTATTTTACGAGAAGGGGAGCTATGCTCATGGTGTCCCGTCTTCATAGCTCGTTTTATCTAGACTGTTTTCAAATTCCTGTATCGTTTTTCCAGACACCACATTCTCATCTAACTTGTTCCAAACGTCTATTATCCTGTGGGGAAAGCTGTTCTTTTTCAGGTCTCTTCTATAACTTTCTTTATTTTCTTTCCGTATCCTCTTGTATTTCTACTATTCCATTTTATTAGATCCTCTCTATCAATAGTTTCTATGGCTTTCATGATTCTATAAATAGTTATCAAGTCTCCTCTTCTTTGCTCTAATGTCTGTAGCTCAAGTTTTACTAGTCTCTCTTCATATGATAGTTCTCAGAGTGTTGGTGCCAATTTCGTAATTGCTCTTTGTATTCTTTCAAGTTATGTTGTACATTTTTTTTTTTTTACTTGGTGACCACGTCGTGGTTGCATATTCCAATCTTGGTCTTATCAAAGTGACTAGTATTTTCTTCACTATTTCTTCGTCCAGGTATGTAAATGCCACTTTGATTGCTCTTATTAAATTATAAGTTTCTCCATTTTTTTTTTCATGTTTCTCAGGGGACATATTATTCATGATAATGAATCCCAGGTACTTATCATTTTCTACATTTTAATTTCTTCCTCTCCCAATGTATATGACCCCACTATTCTTTTTTACTTCTTCCAAATTCCATTATACTACACTTCTTAACCCATCCAATCCGACAGGCCTTAAACAGGACTATGTCGCAAATGTCCGACAGTCCTTAAATGGGACAGCTAATTTGAGGGCTAATGAAAACCGCGCCAGCATTGGTAGCGCTGCCATATTTGGTCGTGAGGTAAGGCCTATGGTAGTTCTGTGAGCATGAACACAAGAAAACCGCAAACATAAATATAAGTGTTATGTAAGTGTAATATAAGTGTAATATAAGTGTAAAATAAGTATGATATTAGTGAATAATATAAGTGTAAGATAAGAATGTTCATGGCTGTATAAATACTCTCATGTGGGTACCTATTGAATAATGAGTGATAAAACATACATACCCATAATCAGCCAATATGAGTGAAAACACGTAAAACATGTGAAAACACATAAAAACATAAATATAAATGTTATGTAAGTGTAATATAAGTTTAAAATAAGTATGATATTAGTAAATAATGTAAGTGTAAGATAAAACACCACGCTGCACTCGTGCCAGAGAGGCGGAGAGTTGCCGCTACCACAATCTTCTCCAACTATCGGTTATTATTCTGAGACAACCATGGTGAGTAGAGCAATAAAAACTTGTAGGGTGATGCATTGTCATGTCTACTAACAGTAGAAATTTTTTCCAGAGTAATTTGTAGGACTTTATTGTTTATGATAAATGCGGTCCTAGGGGGTTGCGAATTTTGAGGCCATTGGCCCAGGTGGGTTAATTTTGAATTTCATCTCCCACTTCCTACTCTATTCCCTTTACTTTATTGAGATCACTCTGTAGCGATTCACAATCTTCTTCAGTACTGACTTTTTTCAACAATTTTGCATCGTCCGCAAAAGAAGCCCATATAATTTTTAATTACTTTATCCATATCATTAATATATATAGCAAACGTTATTGGGGTCAGAACTGTTTCTTGTGGAACTTCACTTATCACTTCATCCCAATTAGAAGAGTTTGTGTCTTATTACCACTCTCATTTTTCTTTCATGCAAGAAGGCTTCCATCCACTTCAGTAGTTTGCCCTGCATTTCTCCTGTAGTTTCAAATTTCTTAAGCAATTTCTTATGTGGCACCGTATCAAAAGTTTTTTTCAGGTCTATAAATGCACAATCAGCCCATCCATCTCTTTCTCGTATTACACCTATTAGCCTTGAATAGAAAACCCTAAGTTTGTGACGCATGATCGTCCTTGTCTAAATCCAAATGGCCTTGGATTAGTACGTTGTTTTTTCGAAATGCCTTACCCATTTAACTTTGATCATTCTTGCACAAATTTTAGCTATCGTACTTGTAAGAGAGACCGGTCTATAGTTAGTAGAGTCTTCCTTTTTTCCCCTTTTATATATTGGTACTATATTTGCTCTTTTCCAATCTTCTGGAACTTTTCCTTCTATCAATGAACTGCTTATTAGACTATGTATTTTATCTGTTAGTTCATTCCTGCATTCTCTCAAAATCCAGTTTGCCATTTCATCTGGTCCATGCGATTTTCTGACATCGAGATTACTCAAGTGATTCATTATTTCATTCCTTGTTCTATCTCCTTCATAGGGGGGACTTTCTCCTCCCACTCGATATCTCTAGGTTGTATGTTTTCCCTCGTAAACACCAACTTAAAATGCTTGTTCATAATTTCTGCCATTTCCATTTCCTCTGTCCAATACGAGACAAAACGCCACAAGCCCAAGCGTACGACATTTAGTCACAAGACGAAGCCAGAGGATCCCACTAACACGTGACATTTCTTCACTACCTGAGTTTCCCGATAACCTCCCACAATGAGGAGTAAGTATTGAAACTTAGATATAAATAGTAATATCATTGCATAATTGACTGAAACAATTCTTATCCTAACCAGATAGAACATCACCAAAACTACTGAACAAGGGTCTTGGACCCGGAATCGCGATGTAGCAAACATAGCCACCTAGAGTGAAGTCATAAATATCATTTCAAAGGAACATAATTCCATACTAAAGTATAAGGAAAATACATTTAACATAATATTAATACGCAATTGGCCATCACTTGTAATGAAATATATATACATATATATATATATATATATATATATATATGTATGTATATATATATATATATATATATATGTATATATAATATGTATATATATATATGTATATATAATATGTATATATATATATTTCATATATATATATATATATATATATATGTATATATATATAATATGTATATATATATATATATATTCATATATATATATATATATATATATATATATATATAAATAAATATATATATATATTAATATATATATATATATATATGTAATACACACACACACACACACACACACACACACACACACACACACACACACACACACACACACACACGACTCGGTGGCGCGATTGGTAGAGTCTCAGACTGTCACCACGGGGGTGCCGACTATACCTGGTTCGAATCCTGACCAGGGCTGAAATTATTTCAGTATCGCTGCGCTTGGATTCGTTACTCCAACTCTCGTGGGCGGGGAGTTGGGTGTGTGTGTGTGTGCGTGTAAGGTCATAGCATTACCCATAGATCGGTCATACGAGTTCTGAGCTCTCTTCCGGGAGGGAAATAGCTGTCGATCACGAGTCCAACACGTGATCCAAAGACTAAGGTAAATCACACACACACACACACACACACACACACACACACACATATATATATATATATATATATATATATATATATATATATATATATTCATATATATATACATACACACACACACACACATATATATATATATATATATATATATATATATATATAAATTATATGAACATTGTTCGAAAACAATTAATCGAAAATAATCATTCGAACAACATTTATTCTAATGGAAAATTGTTAGAATGAAACTGATTAAAAAGGTCAATAATACGAAATGATAATTATTCGAAAAGCAAAATTCTTTATTGGGACAGTATAATTAAGAAAATTAACCTAACCTAATCTAACCTAACCCAATCTAACCTAACCTAACCTAATCTAACAACCAAACTTGACGACAAACTCATCGACAATAAAGTTGACGAAAAACTCGTCGACAACAAATTTGACAACAAACTCGTCGATACCAAAGTTGACGACAAACTCGTCAAAAACAAATTTGACGACAAACTCGTCGACAACAAAGTCGACTACAAACTCGTCGACAACAAAGTCGACGACAAACTCGTCGACAACAAAGTCGACGACAAACTCGTCGACAACAAAGTCGACGACTAACTCGTCGACAACAAAATCGATGAGTTGTCGACAGCAAAGTTGACAACAAAGTCGACGAGTTTTCGACAGCAAAGCCGCCGACTAACTCTACAACAAAGTCGCTGACAAACTAATCGATAACCGAGTCGCCGTCTAACTCGTCGAGAACAAGTCGACGACAAATTTGTCAACAACAAAGTCGACAACTAGCTCGTCAACAACAAAGTCGACAACTAGCTCGTCGACAACAAAGTCGACAAACTCGTAGGTAACTAGTTGAACGATAAACTCGTCGAAATCCCAACCGACTAATAGAGAAATTTTCGGTTCAAACAACAATTTGAATAACTTACACTTCTAACAATTTTCGTTCGAACAACTTTCTATTCGAATAACTATATTTCGATTAATTGTTGTTCAAATACTTTTTTTAGATTAATTGTTTTCGAATAATTTTCATGATACGATATATGTATGTATATATATATATATACATATATATATATATATATATATTTACACACACACACACACACATATATATATATATATACAGACACACGCACGCATAATATATATATATATATATATATATATATATATATATATATATATTGATGTATACATACACATATATCCAAATAAACTCACGTTTCTATTCCACGGTTCCCAGCCTGTTGTCCTAGACTTCTCGCTTCAACTGCGTTCTCTTCTTCATTTTTACTCTTCGTCCTTGCTGGAGTCTCTTCAATCGACCCAGACTTTCCTATCGACGTGTCAATGATTCATGAACAAATAAATAGCAGGTAATATTTCTCCCGAGTTATTAGTGTGTGCAAACGAAGCTCTATTTGTACTCCTACTTGCAATTTTTATTAGATCTTGTTCTGAGCTAATGGAAACGACTATGCTTATAGCAGGCGTAACGTATTGTGAAATATTCTACATGAAGTAAACGATAAAGAAAATATTCGGGTATGCAGGTTAGATAATATGTGTATTGGAAAACACATCATCATATGCAATGCCAAGAAAATTTATACAAATACATACAGGCTTGAAGACAAAGTGTAAGATAAAATCATTCGAGCATATTTACCAGATACTCTTTCCAATGACAGGTTAGTTTTAGGCAATACGTGAAATGATTAAACTTAAGAACTTAAAGTACCTCAAACAACTGTTGATCAATAATTATTGTTATCTATTTGCTCAATAAACGGTGAAGTGTCTTGGTCTATACGGAGTACATTCAAAAGCTGAAAGCAACGGCAAGGAAGACCGGTCGCAGTGCATATGAATAAGTCACATTATATATATATATATATTATATATATATATATATATATATATATATATTTCGTGTATGTATATGTGACTCGAGCATACAAATGCAAGAAAGTTGGGCTCAACTTATATCTCTCTTGATAGTGCAATCGGCTAAGTCATTGTCACTTGTTACGTGCTAGCGGAGGTTCGAGTCCTTAGCTGTACCAGGTATCAATTTCTGCATGTATGCTACATCGAGTTACTCGACGTTGATGGCTTAGAATTAAAATGATTTGTGGTTGATAAATGTAAATCTGTTCACTGAGATCCATTCAGTGTTATACATACATACATACATACATACATACATACATACATACATACATACATACATACACACACACACACACACACACACACACACACACACACACACACACACACACACACACACACACACATATATATATATATATATATATATATATATATATATATATATATATATATATATATATACACTCATCTATCATGTTTCTTTACAAAATTGTAGTTTGTCAAGTCCAAAGAAGTCTTAAACTGATTTGTTATAACTAAACAAAGATAATTTCACCACTACCACACGAAGACTGAGGGCGAAATTAAGTCTTTGTTTCCCCTGATCTCTAAGTAGCTGAGTAAAGTGGTCTATCGTTGACCCAAAGTATCATACACTGTTCCTGAATTTCAAAGTTAGTCGTGATGCTGATAGTATTATCGTTCATTTCCTCATTATCTATGCTTCTGCGAATTTTATCAGATAACAGAGGCCAGGGAATGAATAGACGAACAGATATCTCATAACATCTGTATTCACGTATTTAGGAAACACCTTTCAGTGCTTTGTATGTTCCGTACATCTATAACATAGGAACATAAGAACAAAAGAATGAAGGAGACTGCAAGAAACCATAAGGCAGCTCCATACCCATCACCACCTGTCATCCCCATCCATAAAGTTGTCTAACCGTTTCTTAAAACAACTGATAGTTTCAGCATTCACTACATGGTTACTAAATTTATTCCATTCGTTGACCACCCTATTAGTAAATCAATTCTTCCTTTTTCCTTCTTAAATCTAAATTTGTCCAGTTTAAATCCATTACTGCGAGTCCTGCCCTGTTGTTTTAATATGATGACCCTATTTGCACCACCTTTGTTAAAACCTTTGATCCACTTGAATATCTCTATTAGATCACCGCGCACTCTGCTTCTTTCCAGAGAGTAAGTTAAGGTGCCTAAACTTCTCCTCGTAAAGCAAATTTCTGAGTCCATGTATCATTTTGGTAATTCTTCTCTGTATTGATTATAGTGAATATATGTCCATTCTATACGACGGAGACCAAAACTGTACCGCATAGTCAAGGATGGGTCTAACTATCACTAGATAGAGTTTGATAATTACCTCTGCACTTCTATTCGTTACCGTACTAGCAATACTTTGTTAGCTTTATTACTGGCGCTAATGCACTGTTTCCTACTTTTAAGGTCTGAACTCACTAGAACTCTAAGCCTCTCTCGCACTCAGTTTTCTCTAAAAGCGTGTTATCTAAACTGTATCTACTTTCGGGGTTGTGTAGCCCTACGTTTAACACGCTACGCTTAAAGATATTGAAGTTCATTTGCCATTTCACCGACCATGTGAACAATTTGTTAAGATCATCCTGTAGAATCTCTGCGTCGTCTCCTGACCTAATTAGGCATCCTATTTTAGTGTCATCCGAGAACTTACTAAAGTCACTATTTATCCCATCGTCTAAGTCGTTTATGTATATAATGAATAACAAGGGACCCAAAACCGAGCCCTGGGGAACCCCACTAATAACATTGCCCTACCTGGATTTTACTCCATTTATGATGACCCGCTATTTTCCGTTACTGATCCAAGCTTTAATCCGTTCTAACACTTTTCCTCCTATGCCATGGGCTCTCATTTTATTTAGTATTCTCTGGTGTGGCACCTTGTCGAACGCTTTGTTAAAGTCAAGGTAAATCATATCGTAATTATCATTGTTATCTGACGCCTTACATATTTTAGTGTAAAACGATAGAAGATTAGTCACAATTGACTTACCCTTGGAGAAACCATGCTGTGAGTCACGAATTAAATTATGTCTCTCGATGTGTTCTCTGAGTCTATTTACTATTATCAAATCAAGCATTTTACCTATAACCGATGTCAAACTGATTGGCCTGTAGTTGCATATAGACGATTTATCTTCCTTCTTAAAACCAGGAACAACGTTTGCCTGCCCCCAAGCAGTAGGCACAAAACCAGTGTCTACCGATTTCTGAAAATATTTCAGTTAATTGTCGCAGGTTTCAAATTTACGCTCCTTAAGCACTCTCGGAAAAATTTCGTCTGGACCCAGGGATTTTGTAGCTGATATTAGTTAGTCTACTTTCTTCATCCCCACTGAAGATCGGATCGCAGTCAGGTACCTTATCTAATCTCTCATTAGTAAACACCGAAAGAAAATATCTATTAAACTCCTCATTCATTTTTCCTCCGATTCTATCATGACATTTTTATCGCTTTGAATTGGTCCCATTCTTTCTTTATTTTTTGTTCTATAAAAATAAAAGAAACCCTTAGGGTTGGATCTTGCTTGACTTGCAACCTTAAACTCATAGTTACGTTTCGCTGTACGTGTTTTTATTTTAACCAGCTTTGCTATTTCGTTATATCTTGATCTAAGGTGTGTTTCCTCGTTTTTTATTTCTACGTAAAATCCTCTTTTCATTCCCATTTCTTGTTTCAGTCTGTCCGTCATTCATTTGGGAATATTATCATTCTTCCGTATCGACTTAAGGGGGGTAAATGTATTTTGTGCATTAATAATTAAATCAGTTTAATTGCTATACATTTCTTCCAAATCACTGACCTGGCTGTTTACCCCCCGTACCTAAGTGACCTGACCCAAGGTATTCATATTACCCTCATTGACCCGACCCTTGGTCATGACCTGACCCATGGTCATGACCTGTATATTTATATATATATATATATATATATATATACATATATATATACATACATGTACATATATATATATATATATATATATATATATATATATACATAGTTACACTTTAGAAGGGAAAAGGGAACAATTGTGCGTATAGTAGTTTCAGAGGGTCTTGACTGAAAGGATTAGGAGAGGAACAGAGGGAATAATTGGTGAGGAACAGGCTGGGTTTAGGACAGGTAGGGGTTGTGTGGATCAGATTTCTGTGGTAAGAGATTTATGAGAAAGCTTTAGGAAAATGGAAGGATGTTTTTTGGAATTTTATGGATTTGGAAAAGGCGTATAATAGGGTAGACAGGAAGGCACTGTGAGAGGTATTGTCGATATATGGGATAGGAGGAAAACTTTTAAGAGTAGTCAAGAGCTTTTACGAGAGCAGCAGGTCTTGTGTTAGAATCAGAGGTGGAGAGTGAGTGATTTGAGGTAAAGGTAGGAATTTGTCAGGGATATGTTATGTCGCCCTTGGCTGTTCAATTTATACATGGATGCGAGAGGTAAATGCAAGGGTACTAGGTCGGCGATTGGAGGTGCTTAAAGAAAATGAAGAAAAGTGGGAGGTAAACCAGTTGTTGTTTGCTGACGGCACTGCGCTTATAGCAGGATCGGAGGAGAGATTGAGAAATTTAGTGACAGTGTTTGGGGAAGTGTGTGAAAGAAGCTTATCTCCTCTTGGTGTAAGTTTCTTAAAATTTCGATCCTTCACACTGGTTCTTGAATTGGCTTCATAACAGAGGACCTTAAAACTCTAAAATTCACTTAGGAAAATATAGACTTGCTCTCTGAGGTTCCCAGATCGAAGCTTCGCGACGGCTGGATTTTATTACTTAAACATGAAATTATACATATCAGATCTCTCAACTGAATATGATGGTCTAAAATTATACATATTAGCTCTCTCAACTGACTATGAAACCAGATATGGGTGATTGCTTCTTTATGACGGTCCCAAGCACGTGTCAACTGGGGAGAAAGTCCTGCATTAAGCCTAGTAGGCCAGCAGGTAAAACATCCCAGCTCAAAAACTTAGTGCAACCCGTTGGAATTGGGCGGATCAGGGCCTCAGACCCGAAAAAGGAAATGGATAACAGACTCTATGGTAGTCTAGTGGTTTTCAATTTCTACAAATGAAATTTATTTCTTAATCATTAATTATAACTTCTGCAATCAATGTATGCTATATCCATATAGCCAAGCACATTTTTCAACCCCAATGTGTTCAATATTCTATGTTTAATTTTCACTAAACTGTAGATATAGAAAATTACGGTTTTTCTACATGATGAGGCTTTGTTATATACCATTGCAAGGAAATGTAAACATAATGTTGTATATAAGGTTTTATATTTTCAATGGGTACCTCAGTCAGCACATTTAAATTTACACCAATAACTTTAATTGAATTTTCATCAACAGCTTTTATATTTTTGTACAGCAAAAAGAAGGTTTCTAAATATTTAGCACAGACATTATATAATAAAACAAAATTATCAAGAACTTGAATATTACCGTAAAACATGAAATTTAAAAATGGTGCACGAAATGAATTAAAAGATTAACTATTATACATATAATCCTTTACGCATAGAAAACTGTTTCATACAAATCACATTTTGATCCATTGGAGGGCGTTTGGTAAGTGGCACCCTCCATGTCATACGGCGCCATTTGTATATTTATGACAATGGTTGTAATCAGGAATTCAAAAACCTGAAAAAAAGAACTAAATATATTATCATAAACTCATAATACAAAAATAACAGATATTTACACATATATACCAATATACATATACATATATATATATACATATATATATGTATATATATATATATATATATTCATTTGTGTGTGTGTGTGTGTGTGTGTGTGTGTGTGTGTGTGTGTGTGTATGTGTATATGTATATATATATACATATATATATACATACATATATATATATATATATATATATATATACATATATATGTATGTATATATATATATATATATATATATATATATATTTATATTACAAAAACTACATGGAAAATAAAGTCGGAATATTAAACGCTTTCGTCTATTACGACATCCTCAGAGTACAAGAAGGAGAAATAGAACACGATATTTATACAGAAATATGCGCATCACTAAAGCTGACAAAAGTAATCGTTTGGTTATTTTGAACAGAGTTGATTATGTTGACAAAATGCAAATTTTGTTGAATGATGAAGTCACGCATTCTAAACTCCATAAGAATCCACTTGAGTCAGTTAGTGCAGAATTTAATAAGAATCTTGAAAAGTATTTGAATGGTATATGTATATATATATATATATATTTATATATATATATATATTTATATATATATATGTATATATATATATATATGCGTGTGTATGTGTGTGTGTGTGTGTACATACATATATATATATATATATATATATATATATATATATGTGTGTGTGTGTGTGTGTGTGTGTGTGTGTGTGTGTGTGTGTGTGTGTGTGTGTGTGTGTGTGTGTGTATGTGTGTATGTGTGTATGTGTGTGTGTGTGTGTGTGTGTGTGTGTGTGTGTGTGTGTGTGTGTGTGTGTGTGTGTGTGTGTGTGTGTGTGTGTGTGTGTGTGTGTGTGTGTGTGTGTGTGTGTGTGTGTGTGTAAATAATGGGAGCAGGTTTTCGGTAATGAGAGTGGAGTTAAAAACGAAAGCATTGTGGTGGTTATTCAGTTTTTTCCTCTTATTCTCGATTTACCTGATTAGAGTTCTGCTATTAATAGGGTGAACTGAAACTAAATCATTGTATTCTTCCATTTCTTTTCATTATTTGAGCTCAACGTTTCGTCTCAATAAAGACATTTTTAAGAGTATAATGAAATGACTTAAATTACAAAATTACAATAATTGTGACAATTGTGTAAAAATAAAATATACAATAACAGTACTGGCAAAATATGAGGAATACAATATGAATGCATACATATACGAAGACAATGGTACAAAAATGAAGTATACAAGAACATAAAAATTCAAAAGAAGAGTGATAAGGAAGCGAATACTTACATTTGAAGGGAGGTGAGAGAAAAAATGACAAGTTAGGGATGTACGGTATTTATACGCTTGGGTCAGGTGGTCGGACAATGCTACCTGAGAGGTAACGGAGTAAGGGGTGGAGTGATGTGGGGGTTAGGCGGGTGTGGTTACCGTAGGGGAGAGGGAAAGCTGGAGGAAGAGGGGAGTGGGAAGGGAAAAGGAGAAAGGGGGTAGAGGTGGAGACAAAGAAGTGAGGGGGTGGAGGGAGGGAGGAATGGGAAATTTTTGTTTCTATACTTAGAGGAAAACAAAAGAATACTAGATGTCATATTAGATTGGAAGTTAATGCCTGGAGCTCTGTCTCTAATATGAAAAGCTTCGAACAATTGTAGCCTCGTTCCAATTATTTTGGTGGAATTCATCAATTTCTCTCTGCTGAGTACAGCGTTGTGAAAATTTTTGTGATGTTCTTTGATTGTTCCCTCCTTTAGATGTAATGATAAGCGACGGCTGACTTTGCATCTAGTAAAGCCAATGTAGGAATGGTTATGAGGCTTACAATCCTCCAAAGAACAAGTATATTGGTAGACTACATTAGTTCTAGATGTGATGTCTGATCGCCTAGAAGAGTTATTTGTCATGATCAGAGAGGAAGTTCTGAGATTTTTGTGGTAAATGAGAATTTTGATTTTGTTCTCCCTTGTAGGGAGGCAATTCCTTTGGATGATATCTTTAATTACTTCTTCATCTTTTTTGTAATTATTAGTAAAGGCGTTTTGGTAATATATGTTGATATAGTTATAATTTTGTGGTGTTTTGATTGCGTGATATGATTCCTGCATCTTGTTAGTAATGGAATCAAAGTCAGTGTTAGAATATCCATTATCTGTGAGCATTTGTCTAAGGTGTTGAAGCTCACTTCAGTGCACCTGAATGGAACCTATACGTTAAACATGACGGCATAGCGATGGGGTCACCATTATGTGTCCTCTTCGGTGAGGCCTTCATGTCTGCTGTAAAAAGATCAGTCCTGCAGAGCGGAGAGTTAAAACCATCTGTCTACTGTAGATATGTAGATGACATCTTTGTCAGCACCCCTTCTGCTGTTTTATTAGAGAATTTACGGTGCTGCCTTCAGGAAATTTCAGGCCTTACTTTCACCACAGAAATTAATAATAACGGTCTACTCCCCTTCCTGGATGTACTGGTCGATTCTGAATCTGACAACTTTATTACAAGTGTGTATCGAAAACCCACCAACATAGATAAATGGATAATTACTAATAGCGAGTGCATTGACAACTACAAGAAAGGTCTCATAAGAGTTTATGTAAAGAGAGCCTTATCGGTGAGTTCCTCGTGACACACATTACACAGTCAGTTTCAACACCTTAGACAAATGCTCACAGACAATGGGTATTCTAACACTGACTTTAATTCCATTACAAACAAGATGCAGGAATCATGTAACACAATCAAAGCACCACAGAATCAAAACTACATCAACATATATTACCGAGACACCTTTACTAATAATTACAAAAAAGATGAAGAAGTAATTAAAGATATCATCCAAAGGAATTGCCTCCTTACAAGCGAGAACAACAAAATCAGAATTCTCATTTACCACAAAAATCCCAGAACATCCTCGCTGATCATGACGAATAACTCTTCTAAGCCATCAGACATCACATCTAGAACCAATGTAGTATACCAATATACTTGTTCTTCGAAGGATTGTAAGCTTCATAACATCGGTTTTACTAGATCCGAAATCAGCCATCGCTTATCATAACATCTACAGTAGGGAGCAATCAAAGAACATCACAAAATTTTTCACAACGCTGTACTCAGCAGAGAGAAATTGATTAATTCCACCAAAATTATTGGAACGAGTGATGACCTTAGGAGGCTACAATTGGTCGAAACCTTTCATATTAGAGACAGAGCTCCAGTAATTAACATCCAATCTAATATGACATCTAGTATACTTTTGTTTTCTTCTAAGTATAGAAACAAAAAATTCCCACTCCTCCCTTCCTTCACCTCCTCTCTTCTTAGTCTCCCCGTCCTCCCCTTTCACATCTACCCCCTTCGTCCTCTTCCTTTCCCCCTTCCCCTCTTCCTCCAGCTTTCCCTCTCCCCTACGGTAACCACACCCGTCTAACCCCCACACCCCTCCACCCCCTTACTCCATGACCTCCGAGGTCGCATTGTCCGACCACCTGACCTATGCCTATATATCGTACATCCCTAGCTTGTCATTTTTTCTCTCACCTCCCTTTAAATGTAAGTATTTGCTTCCTTATCACTCTCTCTCCTTTTGAATTTTTATTGTATACTTCGTTTTTGTACCATTGCCATCGTATCTGTATGCATTTGTATTGTATCCCCATATCTTACCAGGACTGTTCATGTATATTTGATTTTTTATACAATTGTCACAATTACTGTAATTTTGTAATTCATGATATTTCATTATACTCTTGAAAATGTCTTTATTAAGACGAAACGTTGAGCTCAAATAATGAAAAGGAATGGAAGAATACAATGATTTAGTTTCAGTTCACCTTATTAATGGAAGATTTCTAATCAGGTAAATCGAGAATACGAGGAAAAACTGAATAACCACCACAATGCTGTCGTTTATAACTATACTTGCATATATATATACATATATATATATATATATATACATATATATATATATATATATATATATATATATGTATGTATGTATGTATGTATGCATGTATGTATGTATGTATGCATGTGCACGAGTGTATATTTTTATGCTCGTTTATTCGCATGGTACATGTCACATTAAGTTATGTTAGATTCTGTTGTACAAATGTTTCACTCATGCATAGTTTTTTATAGCAGAGGGTAAGAGGAGATAAAATGGGAGAGTGAGGAAAGAACGGTAAAATACAGTGTACTCACGAATACGAATGTTTTTCTATCCAAAACAAAGAATCCACCAAAGGCAATACTGAACTGGTTCGCTAAACTCTCCCTTATGAAAGGATATATCTGGAAATCAAACAAAAATTATTAAGATGTACACTATATCTACAACCAGTCACAAGCGACCACACATCTACAAACACCCACGCCTACACCAAGAACCGCCCTTCACCCTCTAGCTACCGTTCTACAATTTTAGTTTTGTGTTCATGAATATTTCCCCGGTCGTAAGTACGGTTTCTGCAAAGGACATTCTACTGTTGTTCTAAATATGTTGATCTCCTTTTGTTTATCTTTGCAGGTACGCTAGACATTTGATGAGATGTGGTACATAACTTTGATTCATAAACTACCCTATTACAGTATATTCCCTTTCGCTTCTTTTGCAAGAGTTCCATTGTAAACCGTCTAATTGGTTTTGTAGTTCTCGTCCTCTTCATATGTTCATTACTATATCTAACATTATGATTACACCTCTATATGTGTATTGAAAAACTAGGATGATACATCACATTCTTTGCTTTCCTTCCGCATTGACATCCCGCGAATCCTCTTCAAAATTATATATATAAATCTTACACCAACACAAATATATTTAGCTAAAACAGTTTCATTTTTTCATTTTGCTCATTCATGTTTTATGGCATCATATCATAATCACGTAGTACGGCTATTTAGTATCAACTTAATATATGAGAAATACAACATAGGATTTTTCCCGTTTAATCTTACGGTTTCAAAAAAGGTGCACTCTGGGTGACAAGCGCTGTATGAAGTGACGATGACTGAAGGACGGTTAACCTGCAGAAAGTAGGGCAGTAGTATTAGCCTGTCATTTCATAAGGATGTTGAATTAAAGAATGCATATAGATATGAAGAACAAAATCTACAAGATACGATAATATATTTTATGAAAAAGGAAAACTTAAGGTGCGCTAATAAATTTTCTATGCGTACCTCATCACAAAGGAGTTGTCCTGCCTCAAATATAAAAATGAGTGGTATGAATACAAATATTTCTATTTTGGAATACCATACCAATCTGTCCTCTATCCCTTCATACAGTAATTGAATGTACAGTACAGATACACTCCACGTTAATGTTACTAAGAGTTGGAGAAACGTAATATAAGGTGTGATCATGAGTCCAAAGCATTCATTGATAAGTCGCCTGAAAACAGATAAGAAGAAGGAAAAATATTACTATGTAAGTTGACAAAAACATTTTCATACAAGATTATAATTTCTAGATACCTTTACTAAAGGTAAGGTACAGCCCTACCTCGTTTCATAATCTCAAAGGTCGAACTCTTGTGTTGCATTTGATAACATATGAAATAAATTTCTGGTCTACAAGATAACCAGTGCTTCTATCTTTGAGAATTTTTTTACACCGATAAAGTCAACTCATACAAATAGAAAACGGAAACCTTTAAACAAGGCAGTAGAAAAAGAGACTATAAAAGTTAAAACTGATGAGTTAAAAATTGTCTAGTAGTACAATAATACTCTGCAATTTTTTGTCCGTCAGGGTGCCGATGAAGCGCGTAAATTATCCAAATAAATCTTTTGCAATCACTACCTCATTTGAGGCAATTGTTTTTAACTTAAGACACTGGACGGCGGTTGATGGGTCACCTTCTACCCTTTACACAATGTTCCTCAACAGCGTTCAGTTTTGTTAATGAATACATCCCATACTTTGTGATCCATGACAGACACTTAAAACATTGGCTTTCCTCGACGGGGTTTGGATGACAGGTGGTTTGTGACTTACCAACGAATCATTGTAATTGACACTGCACCAGCTTCACCTGAATTCCACCTTAATTTGGACACTAGATGAATGGTCATTTTGCATTTCATATTCGTAATAGCCGCACTATGAGAAAAAATAAGTTTTGTACTAAAATATAGGAATCTTTGATAGCTCTACTCTATTCCATCAACAACTAAAATGTGACAAGAAATCTTGAAATCTTAAAAAAAAATAAAAGTCAATCAGAACTTTCAAAGTCGTACTCTCTGTAGAAAGGAAATTTACAATGATGAATCATGAAGACAGGAGACATTTTAGTCCACAGGGAGCTTGGGGAAACAATCTTAATACGTGTCAATATTAGAAAATAGAATCAAATATTCAGAATACAGAGATTGCAAAGATAGGTACTTACCTCAGTCTGTTATAATGAATCCTACATTCGATGACTCCATTGACATCACCTTCTTCTAGTTTTGCAGTAAGTCTCTCATTCAGGGCTCGAAAAAGGTCACAGAAATAGCAGAGGCTTACTGCAGGCCATAGAATGGTAGCAAGGCTTAATGAAGATGCGTATAATGTCACAATCTGATGGATTTTAAAAGAAAATATATTTAGCACAGGAGTATAAGTTAATGGATATTGATGACAATGTAGTTACTTAAATGGTAAAGTGACGATTATATAAAATTGAATAGATTTAGTTTTTTTTAAGTTAAATGAAACGAGAATATATTCTAAAGGTACTTCCACTAAATAGATATCCGTTAAGAAGAACGGTGTCAGAGTTTTACATGAAATCTTCTAGCTTGAGTGACCAGATTATATAAATACCATATTTCATAAGACATTATCTAATTATTGTGTGGCCTATGTCACCTCAAAGTTATGCAAGTTATGTTGTATGTATTGGTTTATATACCATAGTGCTTTTACTTACAGACCAACATATTTTACTCAAAGTTTCCCTTGTATCATCCATGTGAAATAACAGGAATATCTGTGGAATGCGAGACACCCAGTACAGAACTGCAATGACCACAAATCCTCTTGACATCTTGCATTTCATTTCAGGAAAATTTTGAAATCCTTCGTCGTGGAGAAGATGTATCATATCTTCAAAACCTCTGAAGTTTTTTAGGTTTATGGCATGTACTACGTGAATCGCTGTTCGATGTTGGAAAGGAATGATTTGAAATAGCAATATATACATTTTATAAGAGTATTTTCATACTTGGCAGAATATGAGGTGTAAATCAATAGCATCTTTAAATAACGTGTAAAGTTTACCTGCACGAACAGTTGAACACGCCCTGTATTGGAAGGCTATGATAAAAATATGTGATACCGATGGTCCTAAGAATAGAAGAGAATGCATGCCTTTATTTTGAAACATATCTTAAATATAGAGCAGTATAAAAGAAGTATATAAAACGTCAATATTACAATAAGATATAGTCGTATTGTCTCCATAGAAAAAATATGAAAGTGGGAGAAATGTAAAGAAAAGAAAACAAATGTATCCCAACTTATATGACATATCATTAGTAAAGAAGAGTAGCTAATACTGTCAATATCAGAAGAGAGAGACATATATATATATATATATATATATATATATATATATATATATATATATATATATATATACATACGTATATGTATATTTATATATATTTATATATATATATACATATACATATACATATACATATACATATATATATATATATATATATATATATATATATATATATATATATATGATATTGTTATGAAGGTAAAACAAATGAGTGGAAAAGGTGCTAGAGAAACGCGGGTTAGAGTGAGAATATTATATTCCTGACGTTTCGACTACAAGTCTTCTTCAGAGTCACTCTGAAGAAGACTTGTAGTCGAAACGTCAAGAATATAGCGTTCTCGCTCTAACCCTCGTTTCTCTACCACCTTTTCCACTCATATATATATATATATATATATATATATATATATATATTTATATATATATATTTATGTATATATATATATATATATATATATATATTTATATATATATATTTATGGATATATATATATATATATATATATGTATATATATATATATATATATATATAGAGAGAGAGAGAGAGAGAGAGAGAGACAGACAGACAGACAGACGGACAGAGAGGGAGAGAGGAGGGGGGAGACAGATAGGCGGTATAACTGGTGTCTTCATACCTAACTAAAAAAAAATCATGCCAGCAAATATGTCTACTTAGTATTAAAATACAAGGATAACGGAACTATTCAATCGACTTTATATATATACTAGCCAAATTACCGGCGCGTTGCTGCGTTTTCTTGAATAATCTCTAACCTAACCATACCACACCTAACTGTAACCCTTCACCTTAACCAAAATATTCTTTAAATGAAATATAGCTTTAAACATTCCCCCTCCCAGATGTGCGCCCCCCTACCCGAAGGTTGGGAAACCCTAGTTTGAAAATACATGCATACACAAACACAAATACCATGTACACATTCTTTTGCGTGCGTGTGTGAGTGTGTGTGTGGATTGACAATAAATGTCTACAGATAAAAGGTGAAGAAATGTATCTACTTTATCTTCAGAATATATATGGTTATAGGGGTTTATTTGGAAAAACCTAGGAGGAGTTTGTAAATAATAAATTTCCGCCCGCACTAAAATTAAATGAAAATAAGCAATATTTCAACATTTGGTAAAATTATACAATCATTTTAGATTTGCATGATTTTTTCTTACAAAAGCTATCATGGTTTGTGGCTACATTAATTTCACAAATATAAATAATATTTATGGACACATACAATGGTTTTTTTTATCATATTGATTCTTATGTTACAAAATAATAACTTAAGGGGGAATTACAGTAGTGGCGTGTTCCCTCAACATAAACCACCTAACTTTAACCCTTAAACCTAACCAAATTTTTTAGAATTAAATATAGCTTTGAATACTACCCCTCCCAGGTGTGCACCCCCTTTCCCGAAGGTTGGGAAACCCTAGTTTGAAAATACATGCATACACAAACACAAATATCATGTATACACATTCTTTTGCGTTCGTGTGCATGTAGATTGACAATAAATGTCTACAGCTTAAAAGTGAAGAAATGTATCTACTTTATCTATCTACAGAATATATATGGTTATAGGGGGCTATCTGTAAAAACGTAGGAGTTTGTGAATAAACATTTTCCGGTCGTACTAAAATTAAATAAAGATAACCAATATTTCAACATTTGGTAAAATCATACAATCATTTTACATAAACATGCTTTCTTCTTACAAAAGCTATCATGGTTTGTAGCAACATTAATTTTACAGATGTAGATAATATTTATGCATACATACAGTACAATGATTTATTTAATCATATTAATTCTTAAGTCACAAAAAATAACACGCGACTTAAGAGGATACTACATAAATCTCCTAACTTTAATCTTTAAGCCTAACCATTTTCTTTAGGGGGGGGGGAATGAGATATAGTTATCCAAGTACCTGGAGTGATAGGGTATCAGAATATATATGGTTATGGGGGCTATCTCTAAAACCCTAGGAGGAGTTCGTGATCAAACAAACAAATAAACATTGAGACAGACAGAGGCTACTACTTTATACTATATATAGGTATATATATATTTATATATATATATATACATATATATATATATATATTATATATATATATACTATATATATAGATATATATATATATATATGTATATATATACAGTATATATACATATATATATATATATATATATATATATATATATATATATATATGTGTGTGTGTGTGTGTGTTTGTGTGTTGTGTGTGTGTGTGTGTGTGTGTGTGTGTGTGTGTGTGTGTGTGTGTGTGTGTGTGTGTGTGTGTGTGTGTGTGGTGTGTGTGTGTGTGTGTGTGTGTGTGTGTGTGTGTGTGTGTGTGTGTGTGTGTGTGTGTGTGTGTGTGTGTGTGTGTGTGTGTGTGTGTGTGTGTGTGTGTGTGTGTGTGTGTGTGTGTGTGTGAGTATGTGTGTGCACGCGCGCGCGCGTGTGTGTGTGTGAGTGTGTTTGTGTGTGTGAGGCATAGAACCACAAAGGATTACAAAGGATTACAAAGGCGACGCATGCCAACAAGAGACCTTTTGGTCCATATCTAGGTCGGATGCGAAAAAAATCATAATAGTAATAAAATAATAAATAAAAACTATAATAATGTAAATAACAAATAAAATACATAAATAAATGCATAGGCATAGTTAAATAATAAACAAACAGGAAAATAGTAAATAACAATGAATTGACATATAACTAATAATAAATGAAAAACAAACAGAAAAATGATACAAAACCAAAATAAATAATATAAAATAAATTATAATCATTTCAGCATCTTGCTTATGTGTTTATCGAAATTATTCTTAAAGCTTCGAACTAAACTACATTGCACTACCTGTGCAGGAAGTTTATTCCATTCATTAACTACACGGTTGGCGAAGTTGTTTCTACCCACTTCCAAATTGAATCTATTTCCGGACAGTTTGAGACCATTGTTTCTTGTCTGATTCTCATTCAATGTGAAAATTTGGTCACTTTTGATGTTGTCAATGCCCTTTAAAATCTTGAAGACCTGTATCAAGTCACCTCTCAGTCTACGCTTTTTTAGGGAAAACAGATTCATATGTTTTAGTCGATTTTCGTATGATTTATTTTTGATATTTGGAATAAGTTTTGTGGCTCGCCGTTGTGCTTTTTCTAGTCTGTCAATGTCTTGAATGAGATTCGGTGACCATACGGAAACAGCATATTCCAAATGTGGACGAACTAACGATTTATATAGTTTGTTAATGAGTGATGGACTTTTGAAATCAAAAGATCGCGCAATCAGTCCTAGAATCTTATTTGCTTTCTCAGAGGCTGAAACACACTGCTTGGGTGATTTGAGGTCGTTACTGAGAATTACGCCGAGATATTTTTCACTATCCACTTTTGTTAACGAATTTCCAAATAACTTGTAATCGTACTTACTGTTGTTTATACCTATATGCATTACCTTGCATTTACTTGTGTTAAATTTCATTAGCCACTTTTCAGACCATTGCTGTAATTGATCTAAATTTTCTTGAATATCTAATTGGTTTAAGTGATCATTTGCCATTCCGCACAGTTTTGTATCATCAGCAAATTTGGAAACAGTAGATTATAGTCCATGGTCTATATAATTTATATATACTATGAATAGAAGTGGCCCAAGAACGGAACCCTGAGGAACTCCACTTGTAACATTTTTCCATCTAGAAGTTTATCCATTTAAAACAACTCTCTGTTTTCGACCATTCAACCAATTACTAGTCCAACTTAATAGGCTACCACTTATTCCGTGTAAAGCTGATTTAGTAAGTAGTCTTTCGTGTGGGACGGTATGAAAAGCTTTTGCAAAGTCTAGATATATTAAATCTATATTGTTTCTTTCGTCATAATTCGAGATAACTGTGATGTAGAATTCGAGTAAGTTAGTCACGCAAGTACGTTTCCGTCTGAAACCATGCTAGCTATCATTTATCAAACGGTTACTTTCTAAATGATGTTTGATAGCACCTCTGATGATAATTTCCATTATTTTTCCTACGATTGAAGTCAAACTTATAGGCCTATAGTTATTTGGCTTCTTTTTGTCACCTTTTTTAAATATGGGAATAACGTTAGCTAGCCTCCATTCTCTTGGGACATCTCCGGATATGATGGATTTCTTGAAAATAATTTCTAATAGAACAACAATCTCATTTTTCATTTCCTTTAAGATTCTTGGATGCCAACTGTCAGGTCCTGGTGTTTTATTAACTTTGAGTTTATCTATACACCTTTTAATTTTTTCTTTTGTTATATTTACCGTAGTAAGTTTACCCTAGACTTTTCACAGGTTTCAGTTTGGAGTTCACTTTCAGGTGTTTCGTTTACGAATACTAAGCTAAAATAATTGTTTAAGATATTACACATTCCTTCATTTGAATATTCAAGTTGACCGTCAGCAGATAATAGTGGACCAATGTGATTCCTAACAACCTTTTTATCTCTAACGTAACTACAGAATTCTTTGCGATTCTCTTTGGATTTATCAGCGGTGTTCATTTTGTATTGTCGTTTTCTTTTTCTTATTGTCTTTTTTAAATCTCCCACACATTCCACTCCCACCCATTCCATTTCCTATATATTCCACTCCCCTCCACACTCCTTCCTCACTCTTATCTTGGTACCTCCTAGATGACGGGTCATCCCTGCATCCTATCCACTGCCCTGGGTCAGAAGCAGTGTCGCAAGACACAGCACATCCACAGCAAAGCCGCTTCATAGATTCGGCGATCCCCCTCTCCGTCCCCTTATGCAGAAAAGGAGAAGACGGGGAGAAATTCCTTCTTGCTGAGTCAACTTTTTTCTCATACATACTTCCTCATCCTCCATCCCCCGCCCACTCCCCCTCATGCATCACAGCACCATCTACACACAACCCCTCTCCTTTCACTCCTATCTTCTGTCCTCTCTCGTCTTTCCTCCACAGACATTCCTCTCTTTTGTAATCCCCCTTTCACCCCATCCATCCATCTCATCCTAGGACGTCCCCTCATATTCCTTCCTTCCATCTCTGCCTTTCACACTTCTTTTACTAATCTTTCTTCACTCATTCTTTCCATGTGTCCAAACCATCCCAATACTCTTTCATCAACCCTATCTCCCAGCTCCATTTCCACCACTGTTCTCCTCCTCACCTCCTCATTTCTCACTCTATCTAGCCTAGTAACCCCTATCATACTTCTCAGACATTTCATCTCAAACACATTCAAACTACATCTCTCCTCCTTTCCCATATTCCATGTTTCTGCCCCTTACAGTGCTGTTGGCACAATCACTCCTTCATATAACCTTTTCTTAGCATCCATTCCCAGATGTCTATTTCTCATTACACTTTTTAATCCACCAAGGCATTTACTCGCATCTCTCAATCTACATTCTACCTCCACCCCCACTCCTCCCTTTCCTGTCACATTCGTACCCAATTATCTAAAACTATCCACTTCCTCCAGTCTTTCACCTTAATGCTTACTTTCAGCCTGCTGTCACTCTCTCCCCTTGTACTCCCCTTACTTTTGTCCACATTTATCTTTAGCTTCCTTCTTTCACACACCTTTTCAAACTCTGTCACTAACTTCCTCAATCCCTCCTCTTACCCTGCTATAAGCGCAGTCTCGTCAACAAACAACAACTGGCTCACCTCCCACTTTTCTCCATTTTCTTTAACCATCTCCAACCCTTGCATTCACCTCTCGCACCACCCCATCTATGTAAAGATTGAACAGCCAGAGTGACATAACACATTCCTGACAAAGTCCCACCTTTACCTCAAACCATTCACTCTACTACTCTCGTAAAAACTCTTGACTGCTCTTAACAGCTTTCCTCCTATCCAATATATCTGCAGTACCTCTCACAGTGCCTTCCTGTCTACCCTGTCGTAAGCCTTTTCGAAATCCATAAAAGCCCAAAAAACATCCCTACCTTTTCCTATAGCTTTCTCACATATCTGACTTACCACAAAAATCTGATCTACACAGCCCCAACCTGTTCTAAACCCACACTGTTCCTCACCAATTACTCCCTCTGTTCCTCTCCTAATCCTCTCAATCAAGAACCTCCCATATGGCTTCCCAACTACACTCAACAAGCTGATCCCTCTGAAACTACTACACTTACACTTGTCCCCCTTTCCCTTGTAAAGCGGAACTATACAGGCACTCCTCTAGTCCTCCGTCACTCTACCCTCTCTTAAACAAACATTAAATAACCTCACCAGCCAGTCCACCATAATTGTACCTCTTTTCTTCAGACATTCTGCATGGCATCCATCCAACCCAGGTGCCTTACCTGCTCTCATCATCTTAACAGCTGCTTCCACTTCATCCTTCCCTATTTCTCCTCCATTTTCCTCACTCATCACTCATTTTCTTAGAGCTTCCCACTGCAACTCCCTTTCCCTTACTATCTTCCTTCACATTTGGCAGCTCCCTAAAATACTCTGCTCACCTTCCTCTCACTGCCTTCTCTTCCTTTATCATCTCTCCATCTGCACCTTTTACTTTTTCTTCTCTACTTGATTCACCTCTTTTAATTTCCTTCGAAAACATCTTTTTATTACTTTCAAAATTTTCTTTCATACACTTACCCCATTTCACATCTGCTCTCCTCTTTGCTTCCTTTATCTTATGCTTAACTTCCCTTCTCTTTACTTTGTACCTCTCATACGATTCCCTCGTCCGAATTTGTAGCCAATCTATGAATGCCTACTTCTTCTCTTCTACATATTTCTTTGCTTCCTCATCCCAGCACTCACTACCCTTCCCTCTATTTCCTCCCGCCCTCATTGTTCCACACACTATCTTTGCCTACCCTATGACTCCCTCCTTGAAACATCCCCCATTCCTCCTCCACTCCTAGTTCTACTCTATCCTTCACTCCCTTCCACTCCTCTTTCAGCTTCTTCTTATACTCATTCTCCTTTTCTCTCTCATTTAAGCAGCTCACTCTAAGTACCTCCCTACCTTCAACCCTTTTCCTCTTTCTCCACCTATTCTCCATTCTCAATTTACCTTCCACCAGAAAATGATCTGATATTCCCCCGCTCTCTCCCCTTAGAACATGTACATCCTGAACTCTTCCTACCATACTCTTGTTTTTTTAGCCGACTCCCTTGTTAAGTGGAAAAGCCTTTTATTTATGTATGTATGTATATATGCATGCATGCATGCATGCATGCATGCATGTATGTATGTATGTATGTATGTATGTATGTATGTATGTATGTATGTATGTATGTATGTATGTATGTATGTATGTATATATGTATGCATGCATGCATGCATGTATGTATGTATGTATGTATGTATGTATGTATGTATGTATGTATGTATGTATGTATGCATGCATGCATGCATGCATGTATGTATGTATGTATGTATGTATGTATGTATGTATGTATGTATGTATGTATGTATGTATGTATGTATGTATGTATGTATGTATGTATGTATGTATGTATGTATGTATGTATGTATGTATATATGTATGTATGTATGTATGTATGTATGTATGTATGTATGTATGTATGTATGTATGTATGTATGTATGTATGTATGTATGTATGTATGTATGTATGTATGTATGTATGTATGTATGTATGTATGTATGTATGTATGTATGTATGTATGTATGTATGTATGTATGTATGTATGTATGTATGTATGTATGTATGTATGTATGTATGTATGTATGTATGACTGTATACAATGCTTTTATTCCCGGAGATTATCCACTTACCTGGTAAAATAACGAATACGTGATAAAAAGCAGAAGAAAGTGCTATGATAATGCCCACACTCTGGATAAAGTGATGTTGCCATGATTCTGGAAGACAACAGAAATATATTAGTATTTTGATAAACTGGATGGTTTTGGCCGCCTGATATGTTTTTCGTTAGATGATGAAATACAGGAAACCCAGGTAACTAGATATAAACTAACTCTTTAAACTATCGACATACATTGAAGTTAGATATACATTAGATGAATATCAAATTTGGAATCACGTTCCAGTGAAGTAGTAAGAGATAGACTATTTGGAAAATGCGCCTAAAAGCTGTTTGATTGTTTGATTCCAAATGACTTAGATGATAGTGTGAGGGTGAGACAGAACAGCAAGGCCAGCCCGAGGAGGTTGAGACTCCAATCATAAATGAATGCTGCGTAAATCTTGTCCATAGAGGTACTACTAAAATCCGTAAAGTTTTGACTGCACAACATATATACGCAATCAGTACCTCAAGCAAAGCACCCGTCTTGCCTTAATTGACAAATTTAGGGGTTCGTTGGGACTGCAGATCTTCGGGCACAACCTATTGAAATACTGTACAGTAAATATTCGATATAACGGACGATATGGGGACAGGGGTCTGTCCTTATATCCGAAGATCCGTTATAACCGAGGATTCATTATATCCGATGGAAATGCCGGACAGATGCGTTATATCCCGAAGTTTGTCCGGTATTAGAAATTAGTAGGATTAGAAATTAAAGTAAACCCTCGATATAACGGACGATATGGGGCACAGGGGTCTGTCGTTATATCCGAAGATCCGTTATAACCGATGGGTTTGTCCGGTATATCGAGATCCATTATATCGAGGGTTCACTGTATTGACCTTTTGGTAAACTACGGATTCCTCAAGAAACTTGACATGTTACTCCTTTACGATTCACTGATGAACTTAACGACAGAGATCAATATTCCCCATTTGAACCAGACATGTAAATGTGAGAGCGAGCAGAGGGCGTCTAAGGTATGGATTTAGGGCTTTTCTGTGACAGTTTGAGACATGGCGAAAAAAGTACCAATCAAGGTGAAGAACGAATGGTAAACTAAAATTCCAAGAAATGATGAAATAAAAGAAACTAACTCACTTGGGGAAGAGGCTGGGAAGATCTCCACCTTTCTTCGGGGAGGAGGGCAAAGAAGGAAGATGCTCGACATGATCCATATGGGTCTGAAAATTTCGAAAAAATACTTCTTCTTCTTACTACCGTCGCTTCCTTCACGCGAAGAATCCTTTGCTTTGCACATTCGATTCATCTGAAAAGTAATATATAACTTAGTACCATCCCAAGAAATAAATGCGATAAGAAATATGAATTAATAGATATATCAATTGTTTCCCCTCTTATTGGTACTATATTTGCTCTTTTCCAATCTTCTGGAACTTTTTTTCCTTCAATGAACTGCTTATTAGACTATGTATTTTGTCTGTTAGTTCGTCCCTATATTCTCTCAATATCCAGTTTGCCATTTCATCTGGACCATCCAATTTTCTGGCATCGAGATTACTCAAGTGATTCATTATTTCATTCTTTGTTACTTCTATCTCTTTCATAGGGGGGACTTTCCCCTCATACCCGTACTCTCTAAGTTGTATGTTCTCCCTCGTAAACAGTGATTTAAAACCCTTGTTTATAATTTCTGCCATTTCTATTTCCTCTGTGTATTCTATTTCTCCTTGTCGTAGTTTCAGTAATTATTTTCTTCTTCTTTTTTTCAGTTTGTTGTTTACAAATCTATAAAATAGTTTTGGTTGATATTTCCATTTTTCTATGATATCCTACTCGTGTTTTATCTTTTCTTCTCTGCTCACTTCACTTGTACATATTCATTTCTATACTAATTACATATTTTGCATTTTACGTGTTTTTTGTCTTTCCTTCATTTTATCCAAGCTTTATCCCTTTTATCTTTTAGCTCCTTACATCTTTTGTTTACCAACATTTTACATATCCTCTTTTCTTGTTTTTGTCTTGGAACATACTTTTCCACTCCTTCCTTATAAAATTTGTCAAAATTTTTCCTTTCTCTTCTACTGTTGTTCCTCCTTTGTATATCCTTTCCCAGTCTGCTTTAAAAAAAAAATCTCATTTTAGCTCATTTTTTTTCCGTATATCATTCTTCCCTTTCTATATTGTTCGTTTTTCATCATGTACTTTTCTTCATTTAGTTCCAGTTCTACTAATATGTGGCCACTTTTACTTAGTGGTGTCTTATATTCAATGTTGTCCACTAGTTCAGGTTCTGATGTGATTATTAGGTCTAGTCTCGATGGCTTTTCCTTATTTCTATACCTAGTATTCTCTTGTGCCCATTGTGTCATTGTATGTTTTATAATAATATCAAGTAGTATATTTCCCCATAGGTCATCTCCACTCTTCACTGTCATTTCTTTCCAGCAGATTTCTTTACAATTAAAGTCACTCATTATAATTATTCTTTCTCGATCTTTCATTATCTTATTTAGTGTTATCCTTGTCTTCTAACATATCTTGTGTTCTCTCTCTTCCAATGAAGCCATTTTAAGAAGCACATAATTAACACAAACTTCCTGCTCTTCTTGTCCCTGTCATCTATTTCCATCATGATCATTTCCACTCTATTTTTTCCTTATGTAACATTCCTCACATTTATATCCTTCTTAGTCAGTAACATAACTCCACCACCTTGTTTTAATTCTCTGTTTCTAATCAAATAATTATATGAACCATGCCCTACACTGTTGGGTGGTAATGCACCTTTCAATTTTGTCTCCACAATTCCCATTATGTCAGGCTCCTTTTCCATCAGGTAATCATTCGGTTCATTCAAGCCTGTTATCAATCCATCTATATTTGTGAAGGACATTTTTAATTTTCTGTTACCTCCATCCTGTTTTCTGATCCCCTTCTGTTTTTCTCTCCTATTAATCATTTCCTCACTTTTATATCCACTACTCTCCATAAGATTTCTCTTTTCTGACTCTGTTCTGTTCTCGTTTTTTCCCTAGCTTCGATTTATTTTGTTTTCTTTTCCTATCTTTCCTCTTTATTCATCTACCTTTTTATCCCTACCTGTTTGTACTGATCACTTTCTGGTAGTTTTCCTGTTTTTTATAAGATATTCTCTATTGTCGTTTGTGACCTAAATTTAGCCTCAATTGGTCTGGTCTTGTCTATACTGTATTTCCCCACCCAATATATTTCTTCAATTTCTTTCCCTTATTCCTGTTCACCTTCTTGAAATATCTTTAGTACCCTGTTCACACCTTTATTTCTTCTCTCTTACTCTTGTAGTTCTATTTGGATTATTATTCTCTTCCATTCCTAACATACATACATACATCTTTTTTATCTGCTAAGTCTCTTACTATATTCTATTTCTCTCTCATCACTTTGATAACTGTGTCCTTGGTGTGGTCCTTCGTCTGTTGTTTCACTATATCTCTAAATTCAATTTTGCTTTTCTACTGTACCTTTATCCAGCCACTAACCTCTTTTTCTATGGACTCTTTATTCTCTTTATTCTTCTTTTTTTTTCCTCATTCTCATCCTTTACTTCTTTTAACTGTCTTTTAAATTCTTCTATTTCTTTATTTAGGTTTTGGTTCACCTCCTTTAGCTCTTCCAATTTATCAACTCTTTGTGTAATCAGTGCAAGTTGACTGAACCTAACCTCTCATGATTCGTTCATTTTTGTTAGTTTTTCCTCTAAACCTGCTAATCGGGAGAGATTGTCATCTCCTCCCTCATTAAATCCATAGAAATAATCATCTCCACTTTCTATTACGCTGTTCTTATCTATGTTTCTAATTTTTATTCCTTTACTAATTTCTTCGACTTCGCCTCTGTCGTCTGCGCACCCATTTGTTTACGTTCCTTCTGACGTCGGGGGACCCGTTCGTCCCCTTTCTCATTTCCTTCCATTTTCCTCAATAATCCCTCCCCTTCTCCCTTTTCTTTACCTTTCCACTACACCACGAGCTTTCATCCTCCCTACTGATACAACGCAGTTACTCCCTTGTCGTTGAGATTCACGAAAATTGCGTTTTTTTCCCCGAGTTCCAATCTTCACCGTCACTTCGACGATCGCTCGCGCGCGCGCGCGTGTGTGTGTGTCTTTGTGTTTGTGTTTGTGTATCCGTGTTCGTGTGTATGTGTCTGAGTGAGTCTATTCGTGTGTGGGCGTACGAGTGTGTGCACATTTATACACACATACGCATATGCATACCTATGTATATAATATATATATATATAATATATATATATGTATATATATATGTGTGTGTGTGTGTGTGTACACACACGCACACACACACACACACACACACACACACACACACACACATATATATAATATATATATATATGTATATATATATATATATACATATGTATGTATGTATATATACTGTATATATATATAAAATATATATATATATATATATATGTATATATATGTATGCAAACAGATCACAAAAACAAGTGATCCAATAAATTGCTGATAACCACAAAGGAAATCGGAAAAGAAACTATAATTCCTAAGCGCTTTCGTAATACTTCACGAAGGCGCTTAAATAACATATATATATATATATTATATATATATATATATACATATATATATATATATATATACACATATATATATATATACACACATCTATATACATATATATATACATATATATATATACACACATCTATATACATATATATATACATATATATATATATATATATATATATGTATATATATATACACACATCTATATACATATATACATATATATACATATATATAATATAGATATATATACATATAATATATACATATATAATATATATATATATGTATATACATATATATATACATATATATATACATATATATGTATATATATATCTATCTATATATATGGATGTATGTGTATATATATATATATATATATATATATATATATATATATATATACATATATATATATATACATATATATATGCATACTTCATTAAAAGGACAGTAATTTGTGCATTATTATCTTGCTAAAGGTATTTTTCATATAAATTGCTATGGATTTGTGTTAGTTTGAAATGAGGTTTATGACTTCACTAGAGGTGGTCCTGTTTGTTATATTACGATTTCGGGTTCAAGAACATTTTTTAATAGCTTTGGGGATATTCTATCTGGTTAGGATAAGAATTGTTTCAGTGAATTATGTAATTATATTACCTGGTAGCTCAGGGAGTGATGAAATATCACGTGCTTGTGAGATCCTCTAGCTTCGTGCTGTGACTAAATGCCGTATGGTTGTGCTTGTGGCGTTTTGTTTCGTATTGGATTTGTGGTGTTATGTCTCATGCTTGTATTTATGATGGTTTGTCTCATGCTTGGAAGGGCCTTAAGGTCATCTGCTTGTATACTTATACTTGGGCTCAACTCTTTAATATATAATGCTTATAAGATTAGGTCTGTCATGGACTTCTCTTAAGTGATTTTCAGGGGTTCCTGATGTCAGGTGGCATGAAAAGCGACGGGACAATCTCATTGTCGTCATGCCAATATAGGTGGAGGAGAGGGCTTCACAGTTCCCTCGTGCACATGGAAACCTATAGATGACATGTGATTTCTGAAGGTAGTTTTTTCTCTTGGTGCTGACTATTTTTTTAAGTAGGAGATTGCTGGTCTCCCTTATCTTATAATAAACCACCAAGTTAGGTACTTTTTCTGGGTTGACTGGTTTAATATTCCTCTTTATAATCTGATTCAACATGCGTTAACTTTTATGGGCTGATGAAAAATTAGATTTATAATAGATGTTAATTTTCCCTTTCTTTTGGTTATTGTTATTATCTTTGTACCAGCCGTCCATTATTTTCTTGCGTGAAGCGCTCAATTTCATTATGTACTTCTTGCTAAGTGCTACAGTGGGCGAGTGCTTTTCGGATGTAAGCACCGATAGTATGGGCTGGTGAAAAATTAGATTTATAATAGATGTTAATTTTCCCTTTCTTTTGGTTATTGTTATTATCTTTGTACCAGCCGTCCATTATTTTCTTGCGTGAAGCGCTCAA
>NC_134808.1:36882266-36884766 GCF_046742065.1 Oratosquilla oratoria
GTTTAAAGTCAATGAAAAGTTAGTACAGATCGTTGTCATATTCTCAATGCTTTTTTTCATGACTTGTCTTTTTCTAAATATTTGGTCAGTCGTTGCTCTTTTTTTCCAAAGCCAAAGTCTCCAGCCCACTGTAGAAGTTCTTGGCAAATTTCTTTCAAGCAAATCCTCCAGTAATTTGAACCGAGAAAATAATCTTCATTTTTGTAACACATTCATAAGGCTTTTTAAGCCCCCTACCTCCCTTGTAAGGTATGTGTGGTATTACAAAACCAACGGTTCATGACTGAGGGATTTTATCATTACGCCAAATTTCCTAAACAAGATTCGTCATCTTCACCGGATACTTTGCTATTTCTTTATACTTTTCATCGCTTTCTTTACTTTCTCTAATGTTGGTTTCACATCTTCTACTCCAGTTCGTTGATATTCTTTTCCTTCTAAAGTTTTTTCCGGCTTTGCTCTGTTAACTAATTACCTAAGATTATTTTCTCTTTTTTTTTATTCCGTAATTGGTACTGTACCCTCAGCGCTTTTTATATTTTTTTGTATATTTTTATACTGCTTGCCTTAATGTATAGTTTGTGTGTGTGTGTGTGTGTGTGTGTGTGTGTGTGTGTGTGTGTGTGTGTGTGTGTGTGTGTGTGTGTGTGTGTGTGTACATATGTATGTGTATGTGTATGTGTATGTGTATGTGTATGTGTATGTGTATGTGTATGTGTATGTGTATATGTGTGTATGTGTGTATGTGTGTATGTGTTATGTATGTATGTGTGTATGTGTATATGTGTATATGTGTATATGTTTGTATGTGTATGTGTATGTGTATGTGTATGCGTATGTGTATATGTATGTGTATGTGTATGTATATGTGTATGTGTGTGTATGTGTATGTGTATGTGTGTATGAGTGTTTGTATGTATGTGTATGTGTATGTGTATGTGTATATGTGTACGTGTATGTGTATGTGTATGTGTATGTGTATGTGTATGTGTGTATGTGTATGTGTATATGTATGTGTATTTGTACGAGTATGTGTGAATGTGGGTCTGTATGTGTGTACGGATGTATACACTTATGTATCAAATATATTCTTGGAGATACAGAAGTTCTTTCTTCTATTTATTTTGGTATGTGTATGTGTATGTGTATGTGTATGTGTATATGTATGTGTATGTGTATGTGTATTTGTATGTGTATGTGTATGTGTATGTGTATGTGTATGTGTATGTGTATGTGTATGTGTATGTGTATGTGTATCTGTATGTGCATGTGTATGTATATGTGTATGTGTATATGTATGTGTGAATGGGTGTCTTCATGTTTGTGCGGATGCATACACTTATGTATCAAATATATTCTTGGAGATACATATGTTGTTTCCTCTATTTATTTTGGCATAGACCTTTTCAAGACTGACATCGATCTTCATATGCTCCGTAACATATTCATACGCCGATCCAATTTGCATCGAACAGCTTTTTGTGTGTATGTAATCGATCTCAACCTTTCAACATGGCACATTCAATTACGCGCGAGTTATTTCGATTCAACTATAAAATACTTGACAATTGATTCCACTCCGGAGGGACGACATGGCATGACATATCGTTCCTCCGAGATCGAAAATATAATTAATCTTTGAAAACTTATTTTCTAACAACAATATCAGTGTTAAGCCAATACATAACTCATGCAAAGGGAGATAGTCTAACTATAAGTAAAAATTTCTATGCCTTACCTACAGAGAGATTTCTTTTTCATCCACTAAAAATTGAAACACATAAAAAATCAAATCTAATTAACAAAAATGTAGATACATTTAATGCTGCAAACAGTACAAACGCTTCTCCTTTATATCATTGTTTATAAATACCATAGGTTAGCAGGAGAAGAAACTTTATTAGTGAAATCTGATCAAAACATAGTAATCATTAATATAAAGTTGGTTTGAAGAAAGAGAACTCATATAAAAAACTTGGTGATTTCCAGAATGCAATACTCATGACCCATACACATATATATACATACATACGTGCATATATATATATATATATTTATATATATGTATACATATATATCATATATATATATATATATATATATATATATATATATATATATATATATATATATATTGAATTAACTACACAAAGCTTAGTGATCAAGACCCTATGTGCTTGTGTCTATATGTGTGTGTGTGTGTGTGTGTGTGTGTGTGTGTGTGTGTGTGTGTGTGTGTGTGTGTGTGTGTGTGTGTGTGTGTGTGTGTGTGTGTGTGTGTGCGTGTGCGTGTGTATGTGTGTGTGTGTGTGTGCAGGCAAGCGAACGCCTACGTGACTATATATTTATATTATACATGATCTTGCTGCTTTTATCTTATATTATCATTATCAACCAGCATTTTTATGATCAGTGATAATATCTGGCTTCACAGGGGTGGTAAAAGATGTAGTTGTGGAGGAAAATCAAAAGTTGTTTTAAATGAACAAAAAAGAATAAA
>NC_134808.1:36889766-36899766 GCF_046742065.1 Oratosquilla oratoria
GAATTTAGGTTAGTTCGTTGTAGTTAAGATCAGATCAGGCGTTTAAGTCTGATTAGGTTAGGCTAGGCTGGGTTGTTTAAAGTTTGAACGAGTTACAAAAGGTTAAGTTAGGATGAGGTAGATTACGTCATACAAGATTAAATTTAGTTAGTTCTGGTCAGTTTAGTTTAAGTTTGATTGAGTTATTTTAGGCTGGGATAGGTTAGGGTAAGTTAATTTAGGCTATGTTATATTAATTTTGGTTAGGTTAGGCTATGTTAGATTAGGTTAGGTTAGGTTAGGTTTGATTAGGTTAGGATAGGTTAGGATAGTTTAGGTTAGATTAGGTTAGGTTAGGTTAGGTTAGGTTAGGTTAGGTTGGGTTAGGTTAGATTAGATTAGGTTAGGTTTGGTTACGTTACGTTAGGTTAAGTTAGGTTAGGTTAGGTTAGGTTTGGTCACGTTACGTTTCGTTACGTCAGTTTAAGTTAGGTTAGATTAGCTTATCTTATCTTAGGTTAGGTTAGATTAGCTTAGCTTAGGTTAGGTTAGGTTAGGGTAGGTTACGCAAGGTTAGCATATTTCGATGGTGAAGCGTTTGTCTGAGCTCATGGTTGCAAACTGCCACTGTCTCTAGATTACCGTTATACACTTTACGAAATTTATCCAGGGTGATAATGAACCGACTTTATTGAACGCGTAGAAGACTGTTCCTCTGAAGTTCAGACGTGATAGAGCTAATCATAGGAAAGTGGGGTGGGCGAAGCCTTTGTTCATTCGTGAACTTCGACGGCGAAGGGTTGATGACGTGACAATCTCGACCACACTAGACAATCCGGATGATCATAATTCTGACCTGACTTCTCAGAGATGGAATCATATGGTCTAAAACGAGCCTAGGTAAGAGTATTATATGATCTGGTATTCGCGTGCTAACATAACCAGTGGTAGCAAGATAGCATATACGGAAATTTCAAGATATACACACACACACACACACATATATATATATATATATATATATATATATATATACATATACATGCATATATATATGTATACATATATATATATATATATATACATATATATATATATATATATATATATATATATTCCTTAAATCTCTCTTGATGGCGCAGTGGTTAGTTAATGTTATTTTGATACGTCTGAGCTGAGGTTCGAGCCCTTGGCTTCGCTTCGTATCAGTTTCCGTATATGTCTCCGACGAGCGCATTGTCAGTCTCGTTCGTGATGACATAGAATTAAAAGTAAAAAGTTAATGTGGTTGGAAAGAGATCTATCTATCTATCTATCTATCTATCTATCTATCTATATATATATATATATCACAACTAACACCACAGTCGGACGAAAGAAAGAGCTGAGGAAGCGAAACTATATATTTCGATTGCTAACTGCAATATATAGTTTCGCTTATTCAACTCTTTCTTTCGTCCGACTGTGGTGTTAGTTGTGATTTGCAAATGTATTACTACATATATATGTATACATATATATATATATATATATGTATATATATATATATATATGTATACATATATATATGTATATATATATGTATACATATATATATACGTATATATACATATACACACACACACATATAATTCTATATATGTATATACATATATATATATACATATATATACATGTATATATATATATATGCATATGTATGTATGTGTGTGTGTGTGTGTGTGTGTGTGTGTGTGTGTGTGTGTGTGTGTGTGTGTGTGTGTGTGTGTGTGTGTGTGTGTGTGTGTGTGTGTGTGTGTGTGTGTGTGTGTGTGTGTGTGTGTGTACGTATGTATGGTTGGATGTATGTATAATGGTAAATGAAGATCTGAAAAAATTTTGATACAGTTACCATTAATGACATTACGCCATATCCAAGACATGTTCCCGATTTACAGATATAAAGTAAAATAACTATTGAACTCATTTATAAACTTGTTTTATAGCACAGGCTTTTAAATTCCAAATACTTTCATCAAACTGCTACAGACCTTTAGTCTACCCACGATTGGAATTTCTTGTCCCTATATATTACACGAATGTTATCAATAATATATTGATAGACAATTTACTAATTTCATACTTAATATGAAGATCAAAATTTCTAAAATTCACCAGATATATTTGAATATGTTTTTCATAATAAAAAATGGAGACACAGTAGGGACGTGTTACAGTTTTTTAATAATTTAAATAGAAGAAAAGATGACCTCAAATTTCAATTTATTTCTGTCAGAGACAACTCCTGGAACTGAAGCTCGAAATATTTATGAATCAATTACATAAAAGAAACAAAATATGAGCAGCACTCTGTTTGTGATTATATATTTGTAGTGTCTCTCAACAACATACTTTATTTTCTCATTTAGTGACATGATTGTGTTTTTCTTTGTTTTATTTAGTCTTGTATATTTTATCTGCGTTTAAACTTCGGTTATCTGCATATTCGTCATCTTAATAATATGGTTTAACGTCACAAACTCCCACCCCCCTACCGGAAGGCTAGGACTGTGCCCCTCACAGAGGGCTTTGTAGCGTGGAATTTAGTAAACCATGCCCTTGGTTCAACTTCGCCGGTGGCAGGATTCGAACCGCCATTCCCTCGACCTTTGCCGCAAGTTACGACGCCCTAACCCGCCCAGCCAGCGAGCTTCTATAATGAAATGTAGTTTACTGTGTTTAGTAGCACATTGAGCTTGGAAAGAATTTTACTTAAGTTGTGAATATTTATTGATAGACGTGACATAAGAATATGGGAGTTTAGTTAAACCACATAAGAGATATATAATCACTGAGAAAATTTTGTAAATATTCATTAATATGACCTATTCTTACAAACATTTTCAAATGTTTTAAATATGACACAAGAACTAGACGTTATTGACACAATTGATGTATACTTTTGGTACATCGGCGCAAAAAATAGATTGCTCTCTTATATAAAAAATATACTCATATGCCTGTAATATAGCACTGAAAGGTTTTATGCAAATTTTCTGTTTGCTATTCATAAAGAGATATTATATTAATGTTAAGAATTTCATTTCACTTTTCATCGAAAGATTGGTGACGTCAAGTCGTATATCAGCCATCAAATATTCAAGGAGAAAACCTAAGGACAGGAAGTCACTATTAACAAGAAAATTTATGACATACTTACGAACTGAAAATATTCAATTAAGTGAAATATCGTGTACACACGTTGCAATTGAATGCATTGATCAAGGATGGACAATATGCGATATAGGCGGACTAAGATCATCCATGGATGGTCGTCCACACTGTAATGAAATATTCAGGATAAATCGAACGCTGTGACAAAACACTAAACAAGAACATGATTCTCCAATAGACACTTGTGCAATATGATTATCGGAACGGTTAAGAAAAGTCTGTAGAGGAGGAGGAAGAGAAGGAGAATAAGAAGGGTTCTGAGGGGAAGACTGCTAACAAAATCATTAATCTTACAGGTGTCCTAGGTGTGTAAGTATATATATATATATTTATATATATATATATATATATATATATACATGTATATATACAATATATATATATATATATATATATACACATATATATATATATATATATATATATATATATATACATATATATGTATATATATTTGCTAATAAGAACACGGGTACATGTTCACTTATGCAAAGTAGAGCACTTGGAAAAAGAAACTAATGAAGGGACATTAGGTCAAATTCGCAGGGTTACATTTTACCTGTTATTATTTTGCTTATTTCTTGACAGATAAAGTTGTCAAATTTATATAAGCCCTTGTGTAGGTTGGTATTTTGATCACTGGTCGTATGGATCAAATTACACTCTATTAATTTTCTAAAGAAACTTAATAGTGTAGTTTGATAAGCAAAATAATAACAGGTAAAATGTAACCCTACGTCTGTGACCTAATGTCGCCCTCCCCTCATTAGTGGACGCATTGACCCTTGCGACCTGACTTGACCGCCTTTCAGGGGGTATATGTCGTCTACCCTTATGTAAACTCTCCTTGTTCCTTTCTCATGTATATATAATCTATGTCTTTCTATTAACTATGTACTTTTTGCACTGAAGATGTAATATACGAGAGCGCTCTGCTTCGTTAGTTTCTTTTACCAAGAGGTCTACTTTGCATATATATATATATGTATACATATATATATATATACAAATATAAATATATATATATATATATAAGTGTGTGTGTGTGTGTGTGTGTGTGTGTGTGTTTGTATATATATATGTATTACATACATGTATATATATACATATATATATATATATATTGATATACATATATATTATATATATATATATAATGTATATATATATACATATATATAATGTATATATATATATATATATATATTAATATGTATGTATATATGTATACATATATTAATATGTATGTATATATATATGTATGTATATACATATATATATATATATATATATATGTGTGTATATATATATATATATATATATATATTTATATATACATATACATATTATACATCTACACTGAATGGTTCCCAGCGATCAATTGATATCTTTATTCAACCACAAACAACTTTTAATTCCATGCCATCGCAATCGAGACTGAAGAATCGCTCGATGGAGACATTTTGTTGGAAATTGAAACGTGGACGAGCCGAGGATTCGAACCCAGCTAACCTGTAACAAAGTTTACAGTGACTTAAACCAATGCGCTATCAAGATACATACATACATACATATACATATATATGTATATGCATATGTATATGTACATGTATATGTATGTATATACATATTTATATATATATATATATATATATATACACACACACATATATATGTATATATATATATATATATATATATATATATATATATATATTTATATATATACATATGAAAGAGCAGGAAAGAGAAAGACATATACACACTCATACGCACACACGCACACATACACACATACACACACACACACACACACACACACACACACACACACACACACACACACACACACACACACACACACACACACACACACACACACACACACACACACACACACACACACACACACACACACACTTATAGATAGATAGGTAGAGAGAGAAAGAGAAAGAAAATTACTTTTTTTTTAATGTTATGTACCCTCCCCAAAATGTATATTTGGGAAATGTGTTAGTGTTACAATGTATTTCAAGTTACAATTACTGGACGAGCGCAAGTAAATAATAGTCTAGGTTGTAAATGTCAACAAAGCACTTTGTTCTTTTACTTAAAACAGAAACCTACCGTTTTCTTTGTTGTCACTTATCACTAATGAAAAGATAAGAAACATCAAGAAGCTCGGTTCCCTAAGTGTAACAAAAGAAGATATGGGTGTGGATGAATAAAGATATCTTTTTCTGTCTCCAACTAAAGATATAGGAATAGTGAATGATCAATACCCCTCTTTTATTAACGGTGGATTATTTCGTAGATAAATTAAATAGACAAAGAAGTTGATAAATAAATAGATTAATACATGAATACATAAAAGAATAAATAAAGAAGCAAAAATATAGATAAATATATAAATATATATTAAATGAATAAATTAATGAATAGATAAATAGATAGATAAATATATAAATGAATAAACTAATTGATAATTGATGAATAAACTAATTGATAATTGATGAATAAACAAATAGATCAATATGAATATCTAGATACAGCAATCTTGTACTAATCTTTAAAAAACTTCATATCGACGTCTCTGAAAAGAAATAATTTCAGAATTTGTTGATAAACTCCTCAGATTTTAAAACTAGAGTTATATCATCAACATTATGAAAAAAGCTCTAGTTGAAGGGACACTTCGATTCATGTTACTTGATTTTGAGTCAAAGAGATCAAAGATAGATGAACAAGACTACAAATAGTAAAGTCATCCGTTTGAACATAAACTAGAATATTTATCTTTCACCTTTTCATTCGGAATATATTATGGTGAACACAAGAACTTGTTCAAGGGTCTTTATTTGAGATTATTTCTAAAAATACTGATGCTGGTGACTGCCACTTACCTAAGTTATCCAAAGGAGAAAGGCTAATGTTCAGGACTTAAACTTCAACGGATTCTTGGCATTTAAACTCACCACCCTACCACTCATTCTGCCTTCACACCACAGTATGTAAGTATCTTTTTGGCAGGAATTACAAGCGCTACATCTACAATAGATTTACTGAAGAAAAGTTTAGAACACACACACACACACACACACACACACACACACACACACACACACACACACACACACACACACACACACACACACACACACACACACACACACACACACACACACACACACACACACACACACACACACACACACACGCACACACACACATATATATATGTATATATATATATATATATATATATATATATATATATATATATATATATCTATATATATATATATATATATATATATATATATATATATATGAATGGTAAGAATAGAAAGACACTATTGAGAACAAGAGACTTCATTCCTGACCGGTTTCGCTTCAAAGGCGAAACCGGTCAGGAAGAAACTCTCTTGTTCTCAATCGTATCTTTCTATTCTTACCATTCATACACCGGTCATGATGTCACAATATATATATATATATATATATATATATATATATAATTTATATATATATATACATATATATAAATACATGTATATATATACATATATATATATATATATATGTATATATATATATATATATATATATATGTATGTATATTAATGTATATACATATATATACATATATATATGTATATATATAAGTCTAAATAAAAATATTCTTCTAAAAAACGCTGTGGAAGTCGGGGACAGGTGGTATTTCGGTGACACTTTGTCCTAAAAATATTCTTGAAAAAGCGCTTAGGTAAGTCGGGGTCAGGTGGTATTATTCTTCTTCTTCTTCTTCTTCTTCTTCTTCTTCTTCTTCTTCTTCTTCATCTTCTTCTTCTTCTTCTTTTTCTTCTTCTTCTTTTTGTTCTTCTTATTTTTTCTTCTTCTTCTTCGCATTCCTTTTCTTCTTCTTTTTCTTCTTCTTCTTCTTCTTCTTCTTCTTCTTCTTCTTCTTCTTCTTCTTCTTCTTCTTCTTCTTCTTCTTCTTTGCGTTCTTCTTCTTCTTCGTGTTCTTCTTCTACCTCGCGCTCCTCTTCGCGTTCTTCTTCGCGTTCTTCTTCTTCTTCTTCGCATTCTTCTTCGCGTTCTTTTTCGCGTTCTTCTTCGCGTTATTCTTCTTCGCGTTCGTCTTCCTCGCGTTCTTCTTCCTCGCGTTCTTCTTCGCGTTCTTCTTAGCATTCTACTTCGAGTTCTTCTTCGCGTTCTTCTTCTTCTTCGCGTTCTTCTTCCTCGCGTTCTTCTTCGCGTTCTTCTTCGTGCTGGGGGTCCCGTGTTGGGGTTCCGCCCCGAGGCTGAGGCCGAAGGGGAAAACGAGGGATTAGAGCGCGGAAAGCTGCGGCTTGTATATCTATATATATATATATATATATATATATATATATATATATATATACATATACATATACATTATATATATATATATATAGATATAGATATAGATATATATATATATGCATATACATACATGAATATAATATATATATATATGTGTGTGTGTGTGTGTGTGTGTGTGTGTGTGTGTGTGTGTGTGTGTGTATTTACCTAGTTGTATTTACCTAGTTGTATTTTACGGGAAGGGGAGCTATGCTCGTGGGGTCCCGTCTTCATATCTCATTTTATCTAAACTATTTTTAAATTCATGTATTGTTTTTGCACACACCACTTTCTCATCTAACTTGTTCCAACTATGTGTGTGTGTGTGTGTGTGTGTGTGTGTGTGTGTGTGTGTGTGTGTGTGTGTGTGTGTGTGTGTGTGTGTGTGTGTGTGTGTGTGTGTGTGTGTAATAAAAACATTGAACATAGTTACTGAAGAATTTTTTTAGATTGAAAAAAAAAATTAAAGTTAATTTGCAACCAAAACCGATTGCCCACCACTTGAATAATAATAACACTAATAAAACAAAATAAGTATTAAAAGATAGAACTAGAAAAAAAACACGAACCCCAAAGTGTAACAGGTTGTATCGAATAACCTCCTGAGCCAAAATTATATTCTAATGATTTTATTTTGATTGGCAGCAGCCTCATGGAGGTCTTTTGACCAAAAAGAGACTGATTGGTTTTGCATTTACCCAGAAGAGCAACCACACAATGAACCACTGCACTGATGGGCCCAAATAAATCTTCTATTGAATGCAGGAGCGACGGAAGACCTAATCAAGCGCTAGACTCATGAATACTTAAGTTATCAGGAAACAGGTGGTCTTCGTATGTGTCATATTGGAAACCGAGATGAAATTCATTAATAAACGAGACAGAAACCCCGGTGACTTGCCTGTATTGAGCAATACTAGAAGGCACAGAGAAATTATTTAGTTTCCTGTACACTTCATCGGTTATTGGAAACCTGGACTGAATTTAGTAATCAAAGGGACGGAAGATTTGGTTACTTGACTGTATTTGGCAACATCAGAAGTCACAGAAAAAATATCCAGTTTCTTTAATTGTTGATTGATTGACTGATTGATTGGTTTGGTTTAACATCGCAAAATTACCCCTTATAAGGAGGCTAAAACAGTGCCCCTTACAGAGGACTTTGTATTGTGGAATTTGATGAATAATGCCCTTGGTCAAATTCGCCGGTGGCAGAGTTCGAACCGGCGTCACCTCGACTTTCGTCACAAATAGTGACGTCTTTAATCGCTCGACCTGTGATCATCCTCCTGAAGTTGCTAGAAACTAAACTCGTTACGTTTCTTGTGAGAGATATACGGTATGGTGTATTGTCTGCAAGTTTTATCAAAATTAATACTTTAGCTACTTAAGTAAAATTCGTTCGGACGAGTAGTGATGGTCTCGCATTTTCCTAATACTGGGTTCGAGTTCCTATTCCCAGCTGTGACTGGTATCTGCCACAGCCGTGCTTAGGACAAAAGTGACGCCCCCAGTGACGTGTCTCCTGGCGTAGTGCTCTCATCTTCTTTTTTACTCGTAGACTATGCTATTCCTCATTGCTTTATGACTCGAAACTAATTTACACTCTAAAGAGAATAATGATAATTTTTACCTTCTACTATTCTTCTATAGAAGTACTGTTTGTTAATGATGTAATACCCTGTACAAATAACAGGTTCCCTTTACATAGTACATTGTAATACTATTTTATATATATATATATATATTTATATATATATATATATATATAATAATATATATACATATATATATATATGTATATATATACATATATGTATGTATATATATATATATATATATATATATATATATATATATATATATATATATATACAGAAGTAATGAAATAACAAGGAAAAGTAAAAGATACTTTATTAAACTTTTCTACTGCAGAGTGACTTACGAAACAATGTTATGTTCTAGGTTGTTACCAAAGTGGGATTATAAGAGTTGGCTCGATATTTTTTCTTATTTTACTTTATGGTTTTCCTTCTGATAAACATATTCAGCATATGAGAAAGCACCACCTTTTTTATTTATGCCTAACTTCCTCAATATTTAATTGGTCAAATAATTTTTTATCAACCTTTTACCATTTTCATTCTGACCGTTGCCAAATGCTTTTATACAGCAATGGGACCCATTTCGTATCCAAGGGATAAAATAATGAGAAAAAATAAAGGATACACTCTGATGCACTCACAGGAAGACTGTCCTAATTAAGTCCTGGGAAGACAAAAGACAAGCGGAAGTTTAATTATGGAGCTGAGATTATGATGTACAGTATCAAAGAAGAGTTGTGTGACCAAATCTAAATACTTCACTACGTTTTACATTAGACTTTATTCACATTCTCAGCAGGATCTTTCTTATAGATATG
>NC_134808.1:36909766-36914766 GCF_046742065.1 Oratosquilla oratoria
CAGACGCTCTCTCTCTCTCTCTCTCTCTCTCTCTCTCTCTCTCTCTCTCTCTCTCTCTCTCTCTCTCTCTCTCTCTCTCTCTCTCTCTCTCTCTCTCTCTCTCTCTCTCTCTCTCTCTCAATCTATCTATCTCTCTATCTCTCTATCTCTCTATCTTTCTATCTATTTATCTATCTACCTATCTGTCTCTCTGTCTGTCTGTCTGTCTATCTATCTGTCTATCTATCTTTTTATCTATCTTTTTATCTATCTTTCTATCTATCTATCTATCTATCTATTCATCCATCCATCCATCTATCTATCTATCTATCTATCTATCTATCTATCTATTTATCTATCTATCTACCTATCTATCTATTCATCTATCTATCTATCTATCTATCTATCTATCTATCTATCTATCTATCTATCTTTCTGTCTCTCTCTTTCCTCTCTCTCTTCCTGTATTTCTCTCTCTTTCTCACTTCAACTTAGTCTAACCTAAACTAACCTAACCTGAAATAACCTAACCTAGACTAACCTAACCTAACCTAGTCAAACCAAACCTAACCAAAACGAAAATATAAAACGTGTCACTGAGATGTAATGGGTTAGAAATTGAGACACCAAGAAGAGGATACTCCCTTTTAGAAAAAATAAATAAATAAATAAATCTTAGACGTGTGATACGTACAGGAATCGATTCCAGCCTCAACACGCACGCAGACAACATTGTCGCTGAGTAAAGGGCTGTTCCTCATAAAACACTTTCTCTTCGTCAAGTGCCTCAAGACTCTTTCGTCAGCCATAAATTCACTCTTCGTACCATCGAGTCTGTCCAAGTCCTGCAGATACATTTGCTCTTTTTGGCGATACACACTCCTGAATTGAGGTTTTCACGTACTACCTGCCCAATAATTTTCAATTTCTTCTTTCCGCGTACAAGAGCGGTGTCGTCCTTCATGTTAGCCATTCGGGCCCAGGGGAATGTTGTGGTAGTGTGTATTATAAGTATTCCTTCCGCATATACATATATATATATATATATATATATATATATATATATATATATACATATAGATATATATATATACATATATATATATGTATATATATATATATATATATATATATATATATATATGTGTGTGTGTGTGTGTGTGTGTGTGTGTGTGTGTGTGTGTGTGTGTGTGTGTGTGTGTGTGTGTGTGTGTGTGTGTGTGTGTGTGTGTGTGTGTGTGTGTGTGTGTGTGTGTGTGTGTGTGTGTGTGTGTGTGTGTGTGTATACTCGTACATATATGCATGTATGCATGTTCCCATCTATATATATAATCTCACATACGTAGACCATGCATACATATATAAATATATTATGGCTGCCGCTAACTTATTCCTATTTCATCTCTTGTCAACTCTATGAGACGCAAAGGGGCAACGATCTGTATAGTCTAGTCCTGTCCGAAACAGGTATCATAATTCTCTCTCTCTCTCTCTCTCTCTCTCTCTCTCTCTCTCTCTCTCTCTCTCTCTCTCTCTCTCTCTCTCTCTCTCTCTCTCTCTCTCTCTCTCTCTCTGTCTCTCTCTCTCTCTCTCTCTCTCTCTCTCTCTCTCTCTCTCTCTCTCTCTCTCTCTCTCTCTCTCTCTCTCTCTCTCTCTCTCTCTCTCTCTCTCTCTCTCTCTCTCTCTCTCTCTCTTCCTCTCTCTCTCTCTCTCTCTCTCTCTCTCTCTCTCTCTCTCTCTCTCTCTCTCTCTCTCTCTCTCTCTCTCTCTCTCTCTCTCTCTCTCTCTCTCTCTCTCTCTCTCTCTCTCTCTCTCTCTCTCTCTGCTGAAAGACGATTTTGTTTTCCTCTTCGGCATTGAAGTTATTCAAATCCATAAGTAGATAAGTGAAAAGATAAGTAAATAATTAAGTAAATAAATGAATAGGTACATAAATAATTATATTAATATATAGATGAATAGATAAATGAATGTATAAATAGGTAATTAGATAAATAGATAAAAACATAAATAAATATATGAAAAATTAATAAGTAACTTAATAAGTAAATGAATGAATGAATGAATGAATAGATAAATAAATGAATAAGTGATGAAGTTAATAATAAGTAAGTGAAAGAATGGATACGTAAATAACTGAATAAGTTCATACGTAATTGAATAGATATATTAATAAACAAATGTGAGTATAAATAGTAAAATAGATAAGTATAGAAATTAGTAAACAGATAGATAGATAAATAAATGAATGAGTTAATAGATAAAAATAAATCAATAGATTAATAATTAGAGAAATTATTAAATGATTTAATGAATAAATAAATAATTCAACAGATAAATAAATAAGTTAACAAACAAATCGATTGATAAATTAGGAACTAAAGAAATAAGTTAATACGTAATTGAATAAATATATTAATGAACACATGATAATATAAATAATAAAATAGATAAATATAGAAATTAGTAAATAGATAAATAGATAAATAAATGAATGAGTTATTAGATAAAAACAAATGAATAGATTAATGATTACGTAAATGATTAAATAATTTAATGAATATATAGATAATTCAAGAGATGAATATACAAATTAACAAATAAATCGATTAATGAATTAAGAACTAAAAAATAGAGATATCCACAATTAAGTACAAATAAACAAATAGACAAATAAACAAACAAATCATAAGCTAGCCACTGTTACGTACGTGGGATTTCCGTAGTCTGTGGGGCATGACGCTGATCAGGGAAGAGTCAGGGAACAGATGAGGAGTGCCCCACATGCCGTTTTCTTTGAATGGATTCTGTAGACTCTTTATTGTCAAACTTTAGATTACTTGATCGATACAAACTATTCGCCCGAAGTTGGAAAGATTCTTCAGTCGTCTTGTATCGTCTGTAAGATTTCCAATAAACTAAGTTCAACAGAAAGGCTCTTGTTTTGTTGAAAAATAAAATAAAATGAAATAAACAAGTAAAGATTTTTTGACTATTCCCTGTACTGATAGAAATTTTCATGATGTGTCCTATAAAAAGAAATGAAATAAAAAAAGAAATAAGAGAAGAAATGGATAGATGATGAATTGATCGAGACGAATGGATGTAAATAGCACAAAAATGAGGAAAATGGAAGCGGTTATTGGTGGACCAGGTTCGTAATAGGGTTCAAGACTCAATGGAGTAAGAATAGTGATTGAGTGTGTTAGTTTTTTAAATCTACATCAAAATCATCAGATTTGTGGCATAACTTATCAATAAGCTATACCACAAACTTGATGATTTTGAGATTCGTTTCATTATAATCGTTGAAGGCAATTAGGAAATGAATATATAAAGGCAGAGAGAGAGAGAGAAAAGAGGAGAGAGAATCAAGATATCTGAGAGAAAAAATAAGAAAAATGCAGGAGAAAGAGGATGGAGAGAGGAGAAGGAAAGAGAGAAGAGAGACAGAGAAGAAGAGAAAGTAGGGAGAAAGAGAATGGAGAAAGAAGAAACAGAGAAAACGGAAAGAGAGTACAAAAAGAGAGAAGGGAGAGAGAAGGGAAGATGATAAGTGAATGGATATCTAGATTAGATTCTTCAAGAAACAACTATTTCGTAATTTTATACGTTATTCTACTTTTTCCCATACTTTTTGACCTACTAAGACCAAATTTTACATTAATTGTTGTGGAACATTGCCGCATGGAGGCTCAAGTTTTTTGCTATCTGTCTTACCAAAAGAGCCAATTTTGAGTCATTTCTAAGTATATTTTGTGATATAATTTTTTATCTATCTAAGGTAGAGCAACAAATTAGGTACTAAATGAATGAACAGGAGCTATTCTACATATATCAGCACTAGAATTTATGAATTTTCCCGTGAATTTTATTAGATACAAAAATGTTGAAAACATTGACTTTTTTTTACTAACCTGGAGACATGGCCTTTGCAGGGAGCACGCTAGAGCAACAAAAAAGTTATAAAGAAAATTAATGTTTTTTGAACGTATATAATCTGATTAACATCGTACAAAAATGGCATACTATATAGAACATTTATAGAAAAAATAACAAAATTCCATACATTTGACATATATCATACAAAGTGGAAAGTGTAATTTTGCAATAAATCAAACCATCAACTGAAAATACCAAAATAATCATGATTATTTGTATCAAAATTATATTACACGGTCATGGTTTGCTTCTTGAAGCTTTCGAAGCGGTGTCTGTTGTATTCTAAAGAATGGAGGAGATATTCCCTCTGCTTGGGATCTGTGCTGATGACATTTGCAAAATCACTCATCATCTTAACTCCACACTCAGCGATGTCATTCACTACTTTGAGATTTCTCACATATTCCAAGGCTTTTTTTGTAGTCCTCCATTTCTGGCCATGATTCAAACCAATCCAGGAGCCAGTCAGGTCCAATGCTGAGAAAGTCTAGCAGAAGGTGGGATTCCGGACTAATGAGATCTGCTAGTGAGATCTTGGCTGTCACCTTCTGAAACACAGGTTTTCCCATTCTCAAGCTGTCTGGCTTTTGGGTGATATGCAGCTGGGTAGTAATGTCCTTTTTCTGCTTGTCACTCAGCCTGCTGCTGAAGAGCACGCATGGCACGGCCTCCTGTGTCAAGTACCACATGTGAGTTTCCATCTTCTGAAGAACTGCTTCAGCAACCTCTGGGTTTAATCTCTTGTACCTCAACATGTCCTGGATGAGCTGAAGATCATTCACAGAAGCATCCGCAGCAGATGTTGACATCATCTACATTGGTGTGTAGAACAACGCCAGGAAAAACTTTAGTCGTTCCAGTTTTGTAACATTCTCTTCATCAAACCGGTCACAAAACATCAGTATCTTTATGGAATACAAGTTCCTGGCCATCCATCTGGCCTGGCGAATAGACCCTGTGCCTCCAAGAACAATCACTGTGAGCTCAGCCATTTATTTGTAGTCAGCTCTCGGTGGCTCCTCAGATGTGAGAATGTCATGAAATATTTCCTCGCAATCCCTCTTCTTTTCCCTGAGCCA
>NC_134808.1:36919766-36922266 GCF_046742065.1 Oratosquilla oratoria
TCTTTTCTTACTCTTTTCCCTCCTCTCTCTTTCTATTCCTCCTTCTTCCCCACCTTTCTCTTTCTACTCCTCTTCCACCTATTCTTCTCCTCCTCCTCCTCTTTCCCCTCCTCGTCGTTTTTCCATCTTCACCTATCTCTTTCATTCTACCTCTCCTGGTCTCTCTTTTCTTACTCTTCTCCTACCTCTCTCTTTCTACTCCTCCTTCTTCCCCACCTTTCTCTTTCTACTCCTCTTCCACCTATTCTTCTCTTCTTCCTCCTCTTTCCCCTCCTCGTCGTTTTTCCATCTTCACCTTTCTCTTTCATTCTACCTCTCCTGCTCTCTCTTTTCTTACTCTTTTCCCTCCTTTCTCTTTCTACTCCGCCTTCTTCCCCACCTTTCTCTTTCTACTCCTCTTCCACCTATTCTTCTCTTCCTCCTCCTCTTTCCCCTCCTCGTCGTTTTTCCATCTTCACCTCTCCTCTAAATCTCCCATCAGCATATCTCTCCCTTCTCTTATCCTTCATGTCCTCCAAAGCTCCCACATCCTCCTCCAGAACCACGACCCCCACCCACACTCCTCCTCCACCTCCCCCCTCCACCTCCCCCCTCCACCTCCCCCCTCCACCTCCCCCCCTCCACTTCCCCCTCCACCTCCTTTGGGCTGTGTAACCTTTGAACATGAATCCTCAAGCGAAACCACCTTAATACGGGGAGAGCCATCTGTTTCGGGCTCCGCCATCTGTTGATTTCCCCAGCTGGCATCCTCTGCGGCCTTCCCTTTGCAGCTGGTACTACCTCAAACAAGTTAAGTCAAAAGGGGAATGATTGAAGGGGGACGGAGGGGGCAAGACGAATAGGAACTTCTAGTCCCAAAGACGGCAGGAGCTTCGTGCTAAGAGTGACGTCTGTCTCATGGAATTACGAAAGAGTTCACCATAAAAAAGTAAAATTAAATCTGTCTACAAGATGTAATCTCATCACGTAGAGGGAGAAAAATGTGTAGGTGAATTCTACTGAATAAAATTACCTGCCTGTAGGCAAAAAGAAAAAAAAAAAATGTTTGCTACTGCAAGGCAATTATCTGAACTCCTTGCTACTTCTTCCTCTCTCAACAATTTATCATCGTCAAAAAGTACCACTAACTCAGAAGTTAAGATATTGATAGATAAACATAAACTACAGTATGTAGTAAATACAGTATGATTAAATTCTGTTTCCACTATCATGAAAATACATACACAAGCAAGCACACACACAAACACCCCCCCAGACATACAAATACACATACACGCGCGCATACATATACAAATACACATACATATACACAAACACATACACATACACATACACATACACATACACATGCACATGCACATGCACATGCACATGCATATGCACATACACATACACATACACATACACATACACATACACATACACATACACATACACATACACATACACATACACATACACATATACATACACATACACATACACATACAAGCTAACGCGCACGCACATGCACATGCACACGCACACGCACACGCACACGCACAGGCACAGGCACAGACAAACGCACACGCACACGCACACGCACACGCACAGGCACAGGCACAGACAAACGCACACGCACATGCACATGCACATGCACATGAACATGAACATGAACATGAACATGAACATGAACATTGAACATGAACTATCATGAACATGAACATGGAGATGAACATGAACATGCACATGCACATGAACAGACACAGACACAGACACAGACACATTCACATACACATACACATACACATACACATACACATACACATACACATACACATACACATACACATACACAGCACATGCATACACATACACATACACATACACATATAAACTAATGCATACACATATAGCCGCGAATGCATTAACACCTACAGGAAAAAGTTAGAGAATGTTTAATGTTCTTGAAGAAGGATTAAATATGTATAACGTAACTATGTTTTCGTAGAAAAGAAGGCTAGGATTGAAAAATAGTAGCAATTATTGATAAGAAAAACAAGACTGGTAAACTAAAGAGAGGAGAAAATCATGTCATTATGTTAAAAAAGATCCCATCTTTCTTTTACCCTTCGAAAACAACTCGCCACTTGGCATGAAGCTGAGAGAAATGGAAATGCTATAACTAATCTTTTTCTGTCCTCTTTTTGTTTCTCTTTTTGATATGTTCATCCCTATGTTTCTCTTCCTCCTCCTCTTCTTCTTCTTTCGCTTTACGTTATCCTTTCTTTCTTGTTCATCTTTTTATTCTACTCCCACATTCTTTCTTTATATATATATATATATATATATATATATATATATATATATATATATATATATATATATATATTATATATATATATATATATATATATATATATAATATATATTATATATATATATATATATATATATATATATATATATATATATATATATGTATTCATCCTTTTTAGGTACCTTATTTCACCATCTTTCC
>NC_134808.1:36927266-36942266 GCF_046742065.1 Oratosquilla oratoria
TAATTCAATAAAGCCTTTTGGGCTACATCAAAATACTAACAATTAATAGCCACTCCAAATCCCCTCATCCCTTCCCTTCCTTGCATCGGAGTATCACTTACAAATACGCATTCTCCACTCGCCCCTATTCCTTGCCTTCTTACTTCTTTGCTCCTTTTCACCCCATCCATCCACCTCATCCTCGTTCGTCCTTTCAAGTTCACTCCCCGCACCTCTGCCTTCCACACCTTTTTTTACAAATATTTCTTCATTCATTCGTTCCATATGTCCTAACCATCACAATACTCTACCGTCAAACCTAATTGCCATCTTTTTTTAACTCCAGATCACGTCCTCACCTCCTCGTTTCTCACTCTACCCAACCTCGTAACCTCTATCATACCTCTCGACATTTCATCCCAAACACACGTGAACTTTTCCTCTCTGCCTCTCTTGAATCCCATATTTTTATCCCATAGAGTGCCGTCGACAACATCATCCCTTCATATGAACACCTCTTTGCTTTCACTCCCAAATCCCCATTTCTCATGACAGATCTTAATCCTCTAAGTCATTTATTTGCCTCTCTCATTCTACATTGACATCTATCACCACACCTCCCAAATATCTAAAACTATTCATTTACTCCATCTTTTCTCCTTTAACTCTCTCCAACTCGTGCCATCCTCTCCGTTGTAGATGTCATCTTCTTACTTTTACCCACACTTACCTTAGACTTTCTCCTAACGCATACCTTCCCAAACTCCATCACTAACTAGCGTAATCTCCCCTGCGAATAGATATATACAAAGGTAGATGAATAATTAGAAAATTGATAGATATATAAGCAAACATATTTATAATTGAATAAATGAATGAATAAATTAACAAATATATTAGTAAATAATTGGATATATAAAAAGGTAGAAAATATGTAAATAAATTAATAAATAAATAAAAAATCAGCGAATCAATATATGGATGAAAATATAAATAAATAAATAGAAAGAAAGAAAACAAATAAGTGATTGAGTAAATATAGAAACATATAGATAAGTAAGTCGATCAATATATCCATGAATAAATAAATAGATCATTGAATAAATGTATAGAGAATAAACTGATATAAAATGAGTAGAAAACAAATACAGTAATTAAGTAAGTAAACAAATAAACAAATAAACTCTTAAATAAATGAATATATGAATAAGTTAATAAATAAATAAATATATAAATAAGAATTATAATAAATAAAATAAGTAAATAAATCAATAGATAAATAAATAAGTAAATAAATAAGTAAATAAATAAATAAATAGATAGATAAATAAGTAAATGAATAAATAAATAAATATATAAATAGGTAAACAGATGAAAAGATAAATAGATAAATGTATAAATAACATATAATAAATAGCTAAATAAATAGCTAAATAAATAAATAAATAACTAATATATAGTAAATAAATAAATAGATAGATAAAAAAATAGATATGTAAATAAACTTAGAAATAATAAGGGATGAAAATAGATAATAAATAAATGGATAAACAAATAAAGAATAAATTAATAAATAGATTAATGAATATCAATGTAAAATATAAATGAATGAATAAATAGATAAAACAAATAGAAAAAAATCAATGAAATAGATAGATACATAAACAGAATAGTAAATAAACTATTTAATCAAGCAAGCAAGCAAGCAAGCAATCAGTTAGTCAGTCAATAAGAAAATGAACATATATGTAAATAAACAAATATATGAATAAATGAATAAAAAATGAATGAGTAGATAAATAAACTTATCAATTCACTTGTTCATCAATTAATAAGTAAATGAAAAAAAGAATAAACAAATAAAAGAATACATGGATAACTGACTAAATATACAAATAAGCAAATTAATAACTCGGTAGATAAGTATACAATTAAATATATAGATATGAATATAAATACAAATATAGATATAAATATAAATGTAAATATAGATATAAGTATAAATATAAATATGAATATAGATATAAATATAAATATGAATATAAATATAAATATAAATGTAGATATAAATATGAATATAAATATAAATATAAATATATATATATATATAAATATAGATATAGATATAGATATAACTATAGATATAGATATAGATATAGATATGAATATAAATATAAATATAAATATAAATATAAATATAAATAAAAATAAAAATAAAAATAAAAATATGAATATAAATATGAATATATATAAATATAAATATAAATATAAATATAAATAAAAATAAAAATAAAAATATAAATATAAATATAAATGTAAATGTAAATGTAAATGTAAATGTAAATGTAAATGTATAAATGTAAATATAAATGTAAATGTAAATGTAAATATAAATGTAAATGTATAAATGTAAATGTATAAATGTAAATATAAATGTAAATATAATTAGACATACATATATATATATGTATATACATATATATATATATATATATATATATATATATATAAATGAATAATTTAATGAATAATTATATAAATGGATAATAAAAAATAGGTAACTCAGTAGATACATAAGTAAATGTGCAATAACCATCATAGTAATAGCAACAACAATAACGAAAAATGCGAGAAAAATACAAGAACCTAGTAAGAAACGTGAGGAGACCAAATCAGGAGACAGTTGTCATGACTTGCTGGTTGTCGTGACGTAATGTCGACGACGCAGCCTCTGCACACAATGTTGTTATCTGGCTTGTGTGAAGTGTATATAAAGCTTTGAGGGTAATGGTACTCCCGAATAGCTAAAAGAAACGGAATGAATATCCATAGGCTCTTCTTTAGGTAATTTGATATCAGCCAGAACATAAATACAACATGCCGTCAATTCTATATGAGTTTCAAATATTAACATCAAAATTGTATAATTTGAGTAAAGTGAGTGCCATAAGTTTGATACTAATTTCACCCAAGCAATGTGAGGTTCTTGGCTCCTCTCAAAAAGCGTGTTAGTAATTATTACTCAGTCTTAAACTTCCATCTCAAAAAAATTATAACAATTTGACTCACAGGAATGCTCCTTGTGACAATGTAAATGTGTGTGTGTGTGCGTGTGTGTGTGTGTGTGTGTGTGTGTGTGTGTGTGTGTGTGTGTGTGTGTGTGTGTGTGTGTGTGTGTGTGTGTGTGTGTGTGTGTGTGTGTGTGTGTGTGTGTGTGTGTGTGTGTGTGTGTGTGTGTGTGTGTGTGTGTGTGTGTGTGTGTGTGTGTGTGTGTGTGTGTGTGTGTCTGTGTGTGTGTGTGTGTGTGTGTGCGCGTATGTGTATGTCTGTGTATATCTGTATGGGACCATATTCATACCATTCATAAAAAACAGTTTACAAATAAACACACAAACCAACCCACCTGCTATGTTAGTATTAAGAATAAAATTCCCAAACGCTAACTGGAATCAAATCTTGCTAATGGGCCACCGTTGAAGAGGACGTGAGTGAAAAAAACTCAATGTTAGTGAAGTAATCTAACACAGAGTGTCGCCTCAGCATTCTGTCCTTGCTGAAGACGTCGGCATGAGTTAGAGAGAGCCTGTTGCTCCCGCTTTGATGGAACCTTCAGAACTAGCTTCCCAAAGATGAAATTACTGGGAAAGTTTTGAAAGCCAAGGTGAGATAGAGGGCAAAGACGGCAAGATCGCATAGTCTGTTATCCCACGTTATTGCCATTTTAGGAAGAGGATGAAGGGGGAATGGAAGATAAAGATAAATGCATGAAATAGAAATGGAAAATAGAAGAGTAAGTAATTAGATAAAGACAAAGGTATGAAATGAAAAGAAAAAATACAAGGGTAAATTTTGATTGATTAAAATAAGAATAAAGAAAAAGTAACAAAAACTTAGATATATTTAAATATATATGTCAAATGTAAAAAATTATAATGGGAGTATGAAATCAAATGAAAATATATGAATAAAGTAGAAACAAAACATTGAAACAAAAAAAAGAAATAGAAATATGCCAAATAAAATAGAAATTACAAAAATAATTCAAATTCTGGAAAAAAAAAATATATATAGTAGACCTTGAAAGGAAAATCACATTTACAATAAAATTCAAAATGAAAATTCAGGAAATATAAACATAATATTCAAAGTACAATGACCACGTGTAAAAGATTAAAAAAATGATAATAATGTAATTAAGAACAGAAACAGAAGATATCTATATGTATATATTAGAATAAAAACATTATTGAAAATAAAGTTAAAATAACACAATAAGAACATTGAAAATATAAAAACACGAGAAGTTGTGAAACACTGGAAAACGATGGGAAAGAAACTAATAATTGATAGAGGAATATCTTATAAAACAAACATTGAAACAACAGCTTAAATAAAAGGCAATAAGAAAAGTAGGAAAGAAATGAAAAATATACGACAGTTGAGATAAAAAAAAATACAAAAGAAGGGAAAGGATAAACAAGAAGAACAAGTATAAGCAGAGAAAAAAAAAGAAGAACAAAGAAGATGAATGAAAAAAAAAGAACAAAGACGACGAAAAAATGGAGCCAATACGAAGAACAAGAAGAAAATGTTGTTTAGAATTTTATAGGCGATGATCAGTTTCCTATTTTCTCAATTAACAGTCACTATTCTGGCTATCGTTGTGTTAATTAAAACATATTGCTACGTGCAAGCGGATGCTTTTCAAGAAAATTTTCTTAAACTTTATGGTAACTTTAAGGAATGGGGAAAAACACTCTATGTATGCGTGCGGGCGTGTGCGTGTGATTGTATATGAGTGTGTGTGTGTGATTGTATGTGAGTGTGTGTGTGTGTGTTTCCATTCAACCAGCGATAGCACTCGCTGTCGATCCAACCACCTTCCACGCCCTTTCCAGAGAAGGACACCACCCTCCCAGCCGGTGCTGACTCAACGGAGCCGCGAGCAAACACTGTCAGTGGATTTGCGTCAGGGCATGGTCACCTGCCCAGCCGATTCATCACCTGGCAAACATCTCCACCTCGCTCTGCTTTTCACGACGCCCTGCTTTTACAAGTCCTGTTGTCCCTTAGCCCTTGGTAAAATTCTCCTACTCTTTTTACCATTCTGTCTCTGCGTTTAATTATTTCTCCATTTCTATATTTTAAACATATAATTTGCTGTCATCCTAAAGTATGTCTATGCTCGGTCCCTTTAATACTTTTACCTTTCCGAATAGGTTTCTCTACTTCATCCATGTTTCTCTTTCTTTTTTCTGATCTCTGTCTTTTGTTGGTAAGCTTATCACACCGTGATTATTATATTAGATCCATTGGGAGGGACTATTGACTGAAGCTCTGATAGTTTTTTAAACTTATGCTACTTATGCTACGATGGAATGGAAGGAAGAGAAGGAGGGTGGGTTACGCACAAACTCCAGAAATTTGAAAAGAAAATTAAAATTATTCTGGAGTCTATCAATAAATAGTTTCTAAAGTTCTGACCAATATTCTGTGTATGAAAGACCAGATTCTAGTTTGGATTCTAAGAGACGTGCAAGTTTCTTAAAATCATCATGAGGGTCCAAATGATTAAGGGGTGTGATTTTGTGTTGGTCCTGAGTTATGTTATTGTTATCGAAATAGACTTTGCATGCTGCGATAAAGTTTGTGATGATGATACCATCTGCTTTTGAAAAAGTAGTGATATCAGTATATGTGGTTGAGAGGGTAAAGTGGTTATGGACTAGTTTGGGGGGGGAGCCGGTATGTTTCGTCTTGTAGAACGAATGAATTTCTGGGAAGTACTGGATTGGCTACTGGTTTGGACTGTGGTTCGATACGTTTGGGTTTGATTTGCAGCCTGAGCGCTATTGATAGTTTTGGGGGGTGTCGGGGTGGTGGGGAGTTTGAGTTTTGTCGTCTCCTGACCATTTGTGTTTTGGTGTTCCTAAAGCTTTGATAAACTGATGCGGCTAGGTTTCTAGCCGCAGAACGTGATCGGGTGATGTGTGATATGTCAAAGAATAAAATATATTTACAAATATCAGTATATAGTTATATATGCAATTATATATTACAATTGAAATGAGAAAGAAAAAAATATTATTTGATAGACATGGAGTTTGATGAATGTCTCTTGGTATAAATGTGTAGGCTGTTGATGGTTGATGACGGTGGGACCTACTTGGGGCGAGAAGAATGGTGGGTATTTAGCGGGACTCGTAGAACCGTTGGAGGTTGCCACAATCCTCCACCCCCCAACAGGGACGCTCCTCAATTTTCAATAGGAACCAACAACAAGACAACCCTCTCCATACACGCAACACACACACACAAAACAAACAGTCGGGGGAATACACACCAGCCTCCCACAGAACCCCGTAACATCATCCATAAGTAAACCAAAAGCCCTATGTTTCATGGGCAAAATAGGGAACGTCCTATGTACATTCCTAATAGACACAGGAACAAAGACAAACATACATTCACAGTCCAAATGTGCACAATAAGATGACGCTTACCCGACCGACATACCACACATTACAGGGACTATATTAGATGGTACGCACATACAATTCACTTTAACTATAACACTCCCCATAACCATTGTTAATAACTCATTCCCACCCACTACTTTCTATGCAGTCGAAAAGTGGACCCTTGAATGTGATGGCATTTTAGGATTAAAATTCTTAGCCAATCACAGTATCACAATAGATACAAACCCTCCTATGATCAGGTTAGGTGACATTGAGATCCCACCATCACCTCCTATCCCGACGCTTCTAGGTGCCTTGGAGAGCACACTCAGTACCCACTCCCAGCCCCCACATCACTCTACCGGAGTATCACAACAACCTGCCCGCAACCAAGTTTGCCCACCTCAGCATCTGCTGACTTCACCAAAACACAGGATGCTCTCGCAAATCCCTGAATCAACATCAAGCAATACCTCCAACATTACGACACCTTTCCCCACCCACGCAGGTATGCCAAGTCAGACAACACCACACCACTCCCTCCCCCTTTCTCAACACACGGATTCTCAACAACAGCAAAATAACAACTCCTCCTGGGGAAGGTATGATTGCTTCAACAACCATACCTGGTGCACTTCCAGGCCAATATATAACTCTGTCTCCAGATGCCTGTAAGAGAAATAATCTCCATATGCCTGCTGTATGGAATACAGTTAGACAGAATAAAGAGGCACTAATCTTACTAGGGAACATCTCACATACGACAGTTAACCTAAAATTATACAAATAGATATGGCTCAACTATACAAAATCCCATTCAGGAAACATACACCACCCCCATCAACACCATCACCACCATACGACCCCCTCCCCAGTATCCCTCTTGGAGATATCCCAGTTGTAGACTTCTAAGAAGCCAAAAACAACCTTAGGAATATTCTTCAGTCCCATCGTAAGGTGAACCCTTGGGAAAACACTCCTAGTTAAACACCACATACACATACCCCACAAACTATACCCTAGCCTATAGAATTCCTCAAAGTAGAAAGATTTTTGTCTCAGACCACATATGCGAGATGCTGGAACAAGGTGTCATTAGACACTCTCATTCCCCTTGGAACTCCCTACTTTCCCTAGTTCCTAAGAGGGATGAATCTTTTAGACCAGTTGTAGACTATAAGGTGAACGCAAACACCACCCCAAACCAAATGCCAATGCCAGTTATGGCGGATGTTCCTGAGTCCCTGGGTAAAGAGAATTCAATAGTCTCTAGCTTGGACCACAAATCTGCATTCTGGTAGATCGAACTGGAGGATGATTAAGAGGTAACAGCCTTTAGCACTGATAAAGTGCATTACGAATTTAACCATATGCCCTTCGGGCTGAAAAACGCCAATAATACACTACAACAGCTCATGAATAGCATTTTAAAAGACAAACTAAGCAAATCCCTTTTCGTATACCTAGGCGACCTAATAATGCTTTTCCCCTACTGTGGAAGACCATCTTGATACATTTTGGTTTGTCTTACACACCATCAGCAATGCTGGCCTCAAGATTTAGCTTAACAAATGCTCATTTCTGAATAAGGAAATTACTTTCCTTGGCCATACAATACACAAAGAAAAAACCCACACAAACTCAGATAAAGTCAGAGCCATTGCTGAATTCCCCACCCCAAAAAACGAAGACCAATTTTGCTCCTTTGTTGGAACAGCAGCATAATAAAGTCATTTCGTAATAGATAAATAAATAGATAAATAAAATAGAAAAAAAATAAAAATAAAATAATTGCTCCACTTACCAAATTCACACGTACAAACGTACCCTTCAAATGGGATTCAGAGGAACAAGAATGCTTTCAGAAAATAACTGCACTAACCATGGCACCTGTACTCGCATTTCTCGACTTCACTAATGAGTTCCTTTTGTTCACAGACACATCTTCCCCAAGGATAAGAGCAGTCCTATAACAAATAGACCCCTAACAGATAAATCAGCAGAAATAGTGGCCCAAGCCTTGGTTGACAATGTATTCTGTAAGTATAACATACCTCATCAAATTCTCTCTAACAACGGCACGAAATTCAGGAATGAAGCCCTCCAAAGTATAACCAAATTATACCACGTCAACAGGATATATGCCACAGCATATCATCCATAAAGAAATAGAAAAATCCTCAAAGTTCTCTGTCACCTACAAGAGTGTCTTTGCGACACATGGGAAGACTGGTTCCCACAAGTACAGGCCAGCATTAATGTCTCTATAAACTCAGCGACAAAGAACTCTCCCCACTTCATAATTTTTGGCCAACCCCTCCGTATGTCTTATGACATACTTGAGAAACCCCCTCCTTCACTATATACATAGAAAATTAAGCAAAGCGCATAGAACTCGCCATGCCTTTGATCCACAGAGAAGTAAAATAATAATAATAATAATAATAATAGATAATAACAATAACAATAATGACAATAACAATAACAATAATGACAATAACAATAACAATAACAATAACAATAACAATAATAATAATAATAATAATAATAATAATAATAATAATAATGATAATAATAATAATAATGATAATAGTAATAGTAATAGTAATAGTAATAGTAATAGTAATAGTAGTAATAGTAATAGTAGTATTAGTAATATTAATAGTAATAATAGTAATAGTAATAGTAATAGTAATAGTAATAATAGTAATAATAATAGTAATAATAATAGTAATAATGATAATAGTAATAATAATAATAATAATAAATAATAATAATAATAATAATAATAATGATAATAATAATAATAATAATAATAATAATAATAATAATAATAATAATAATAATAATAATAATAATAATAATAATAATGATAATAATAATAATAATAATAATAATAATAATAATAATAATAATAATAATAATAATAATAATACTAATAATAATAATAATAATGATAATAATGATAATAATGATAATAATAATTATAATAATAATTATAATAATAATAATAATAAAATAATAATGAAACAAGATAAACACTCTCCATCCTTGTCTCTCATTCCAGGTAACGTTGTTATGCTTAAACACCTCAACAGACCAAACAAACTTAAACCAAAATTCTTTGGCCTTCTTTTAGCAGCAGAAACACTAAACAACAATTAATACCTTATAGATCCTGTCAGACGACACCCTCATCATAGCACATGGATAAAAACTGAAACCAGTCAAATCAAAACTCGATATCAATTCCATCCTAGACAGATACGGTTTCCTACCAAACCGACTTCCACCCACCACCCAACATCATCCACCCGTAATCAAGAAATCTCAACCTCCTACCTTTCACATGTCACTAAACTCCAGGCAGTAATTCTTTATTCCAATCCAGATTCTTCTTCCCTTCAAGGCAAGGACGTCATGCTCACCTAAGTGGAAAGTGATCACGATCACTCTTCACCAAACTTTCCCACTATATAAAAACCCTCACCTTTTGTCGTATCGTGTTCACCAGACATAACCATACATCCATAGACTCACAACAACAATTAAAGAAACAGAAATACATTCACAAGTAAAATACCTAACCACACTCGTTTCAGTAATCTGTCAAGACAATCCCTCATCTTGGCAGAAATCAATCCGTGGACCCGTCTCAATCCCCGACTCATGCCAAATTTATTTCGACGACACAAGCTTCCACCCCAACCCCCACCACAACATTCTTCATTACGATCTGAGCTCTACCCTCGACCCTATCGCACCCCTTCCAATACCCCTAACACCCCCCAAACTTCTATCCCTTTCATTAAAACAACAAAATTGTGTAGCCTGGCTAAATACCACCCAATCAGGCATAATAGACACATTGCAATTCTCCACCATCACACTCCCATCAATCGCTATACATCTCTGTTCCCTTGCCCTGCTGCTCCTGCTCTTCCGCATTTGTAGACTAGTATATGTCTGCGTGATCAAACACGCTGAATAAGACCATAACCCCCAATTGTATACCCTAGAATTAAGTCTCACCAACCATGTTTTATCAATTATACTCCATATATAACCCTAAGGAAATTGTCTCACCAAGAGATGTTAAAATCCTTCATACCTTTGACCTCATTACCACTCCAACTGCCCGAATCACAGAAACGAGTCCCGTTACTCCGGATTTAAAAAATTTCTTTCGTGTTGACTCATAGGAGTCCCAATACACTTGAGTGATTCCATAGTGCAAATCACAGAAAAGAGTACCCTTTTCCACCAGGGACGGTAGACAAAGTGCAACTCCCAGAAAAGGGTCTAACCCCGTCACACTAGGACTAACTGTATTTCAAAAGATACACGAACCACCTAAGTGTAGTATACAAGATCCCCTGTAGCAAAAGTAAGAAGGTGAACTTTAGCGAAAGCCATAGAGGCCTTCAAAAAAAAATAAGGAAACACAAGGCGGATTTGAGAAACCATCGCCTCTCATGTACGCTGGTGGACCACGGAGAAAAAGATCATGTACCCAACTGGCAAGAGGCAAAAGTATTGAGAAAAGACCTGGCAAGGAGACAGAGAAAGGTAATTGAGGCCTTATGCATAGTTTCCGAAGACAAAATGAACCACAAAATGGGGGACATAAAATGGTCAAATTACATAGCAAAATACGCAGGTATTAGGAGCAATACAAAGACGGCGCCGAGTTAGATCGGTGGAGAAATGTCCGGTAATCTTTTGTCCGGCAGATTCCACACATTCTACACTCACGTTAGTTTTTCTCATCATTTTTACACCTTTACTCATTTCTAATACATGATATGGGAAGCACATTTTATTCCATTTCATTTCATTTCATTTCAGATCATTTTGTTTTATTTTATTTTATTTTATATTATTTCTATTTTATCTTTTTTTTTTTTACTTTTTTTTTATTCTATCTTATTTTATTTTATCTTATTTCATTTCAAGTAGATTAATGAATTAATTATTTATTCATTTACAGGTCTCTGTACACCCACCCGCGTCCCAACCTAGTTGGTGGAATTGTGGTGTCGGGTCTGCTATGTACAGTACGTGTATACCGTCAGCGTTATCCAGAAGTATCAGTCCTCTGAGGAAGCTCTAAGCCAAACCGGCCAGGAAAAAACTCGGCCCTAGGCCCATGTCTTACACTCTTATACACCCACACTCCCACCTTCATCATACATATATGTATATATATATATATATATATATATATATATATATGTATACACATATATATATATATATGTATATATATGTATATATATATGTATATATATATATATATATATATATATATATATATATATATATATATATATTTAAGATTATTTCAGACAAATGAGAGAGAATGTGGGTGGGGAAGGGCAAACGAAGATGTGTTAGGAATAGAGTTTATTGCCCTAACGTTGCGACCAACTTGGTCTTCTTCAGAGGACTACAGCATTACAAACGGATCACAATTCTTATAGTCGTAGTGAGAGGGAACCCGCCAAGGTATGAGCGTCATGTTTTCCCTTTGGCTAACGATTTAATTATTAGGACACTTGCTGCTTTCGAGAGGCATTTAAATCCGTCTCTGTCGTTGTTGTTCTTGTTGGCGGCGATATGTGCAGCTTCCACAGTTTTTCTCATTTTCTTCTCAAATCCCTCGTGTAGAATTTCTGCGTTGTTCCAATCAGGTAGATGTCCACATTTGTCCAGGTGACGAACCAGGGAGTTAGATGTTCTATGAGCCCTGAGATCGTTTTTTGTGCTCATTCAAGCGTTTATTGAACCCTCGACCTGACTCACCGAAATAAGATGATGGACAACCGTTGCATGGAATACGGTAAATGACACTGAGATTATTACGCATATTATTATGTTTCTTAAATATTTTTCCTATTTTATTGGAAGATATTTTTGCTATATTTATTCCACCTTTTAACAAATAATCATCAATAGCTATGGTGTTTATAGAATTAGGGACAGAAATAAAATGAGACTTATCCTTTCCCGGGGTTCGGACGTTTGAGCCATCGTAGATCTTCTTGGCTTTCCTCGTTGTCCTGGTGATCAAACCTCCGGGGTATTTCAGCTTCCTAAAGGTATTCTTGATGTAAGTAAGTTCATCCTCTAGGAATTCTTCACTGCAGATACGAAAAGCTCTGAGAAAGAAACCTATTAGAACACCCGTTTTAACACGTCTGCTGTGTGCTGAAAAATAATGGACAAAGTCGTCCCTATTGGTGGGTTTCCTGTACACCGAGAAACTTACCTGTTGAGAACCTCTGTGTATTAACGTGTCTAAAAATGGTAAATTACACTCTTTTTCTAGTTCAACTGTGAATTGAATGTCTTTATTCACAGCGTTGAATATAGGAGGAAAAGGTAAGGACTACAAGAGAAATGTGAACAATAATTATAAATGGTCTGAGAACGAAGTTGATAAAGGTTTCACCCAAGGGGTAATAACATGTTACCAAGCCTTGGCCGATTGTAATCGTTTTGTTATTCCCAAAAGATTTAGAGAAGTCCTTCAGACTTTGAGTAATGATAATGACATTATTATCACCCACGCCGACAAAGGCGGCGGAGTAATTATTTTAAATAAAATTGACTATCTGGACAAAATGTCCGATCTTTTGAATGATGAATCAACATACGAAAGACAACCGGCCGGCAACGCTGATATAGAATCAGCAAGATTCAACACAGAAGCGAGAAAAATCCTACGTAAATCAACCAGGGGAAAAAAGTTGTTAGGATTACTAGAAGAAGCTCCAAAACCCCCGTTAATGCACGGTCTTCCTAAAGTACATAAGGTAAATATCCCCATGAGGCCCATAACTTCAGGGATTGGTAGCGCTCCGCACAGACTAGCGAAATGTCTGGCAAAACCCCTTTCCAACGTCATCGGTTCCATCAGCGGGGCCCATTTAAGAAATTCTTCCGACCTGATCCAGAGACTTAAGGATCTGAATGTAAGTGATAAAAAGTTGGCAAGCTTCGATATAACAGCGTTATTCACAAATGTTTCTATTTTTGATGCCCTAGAAGCAGTGAAGAAAGTAACAACAGATATCGATGATGATATCCTTCCAGTCCCAAGATCTGATTATATAAAACTTATTTCCATGTGTGTCAAATTTGGTTATTTTATGTTTAACAACATTGAATTTAAACAGATTAGAGGTCTCGCAATGGGGAGTCCATTATCTGCTGTCATGGCATGTTTATTCATGGAAGTATTAGAAATGGACAAATACATCAACATCATGGGAAGAGGTACCACTTGGTTAAGGTACGTGGATGACATAATCGTGGTGATGCCAAAAAGAACTAATATAGAAAATAAGTTGAGAAGACTCAACGCTGTGAATAAAGACATTCAATTCACAGTTGAACTAGAAAAAGAGTGTAATTTACCATTTTTAGACACGTTAATACACAGAGGTTCTCAACAGGTAAGTTTCTCGGTGTACAGGAAACCCACCAATAGGGACGACTTTGTCCATTATTTTTCAGCACACAGCAGACGTGTTAAAACGGGTGTTCTAATAGGTTTCTTTCTCAGAGCTTTTCGTATCTGCAGTGAAGAATTCCTAGAGGATGAACTTACTTACATCAAGAATACCTTTAGGAAGCTGAAATACCCCGGAGGTTTGATCACCAGGACAACGAGGAAAGCCAAGAAGATCTACGATGGCTCAAACGTCCGAACCCCGGGAAAGGATAAGTCTCATTTTATTTCTGTCCCTAATTCTATAAACACCATAGCTATTGATGATTATTTGTTAAAAGGTGGAATAAATATAGCAAAAATATCTTCCAATAAAATAGGAAAAATATTTAAGAAACATAATAATATGCGTAATAATCTCAGTGTCATTTACCGTATTCCATGCAACGGTTGTCCATCATCTTATTTCGGTGAGTCAGGTCGAGGGTTCAATAAACGCTTGAATGAGCACAAAAACGATCTCAGGGCTCATAGAACATCTAACTCCCTGGTTCGTCACCTGGACAAATGTGGACATCTACCTGATTGGAACAACGCAGAAATTCTACACGAGGGATTTGAGAAGAAAATGAGAAAAACTGTGGAAGCTGCACATATCGCCGCCAACAAGAACAACAACGACAGAGACGGATTTAAATGCCTCTCGAAAGCAGCAAGTGTCCTAATAATTAAATCGTTAGCCAAAGGGAAAACATGACGCTCATACCTTGGCGGGTTCCCTCTCACTACGACTATAAGAATTGTGATCCGTTTGTAATGCTGTAGTCCTCTGAAGAAGACCAAGTTGGTCGCAACGTTAGGGCAATAAACTCTATTCCTAACACATCTTCGTTTGCCCTTCCCCACCCACATTCTCTCTCATATATATATATATATATATATATATATATATATATATATATATAAGGTGGAAGCGTAGAAAACACCAGACTCAGGGGTAGGTAAATTATATATACACACACACACACACACACATATATATATATATATATATATATATATATATATATATATATATATATATATATATGCGTGTATGTGCGT
>NC_134808.1:36944766-36965244 GCF_046742065.1 Oratosquilla oratoria
CCTAAGATATTAGCATTAGTAAATGTGCTTTTTGGAAATATTGTGATGAGCTAAATAGGGAGGGAAGGTGTAATGATCTCATTTAAGGCCCTGGAAACTTCATAAGTGGTCTTGGCGTCTTGGGAGATGATAGGGCGCATTGGGCAATTAGATTTGTGGTCTTAATGAGACCATAGAAATACCTTTGGGAGGAAAACCTATTGAAGGTAACAAGAGATAAGTAGCTGGTGGCGATGTTTTCTATGGAAATCAAAGTATATTTATTTGATAGCAACACTTTATGTGCGGAAGGTGGCCTCTTAGCTTAACAACAAATCTCCTGAACAGGAAATGTTAACTAAAAAAATTATTTGACTAATTACCTAAGCAGATAACTTAGTAAAAAAAAAATGGATAAATGAATTAATTTATAAATAAACATTTATGAATCGTTATATAAACAAAATGTTTATTAGTATATATGTTTATAATAAAATGAGTAATTAAAGGAGTGTATAACTAAGGACAAATAGAGGACATACACAGACACATATGAGTAGATTGAAAAATAGACACCTATAATGGAACAGAGGAGTCAAAATTGCAAAAAATATATTTTTATAGAGATACTTTATATCATACACAAGCCTGAAATCAGAAAGACTGGTACCTAATTAAGTGAACATATAATTTCGTTTGCATCAAAATGAACATAAAGTTATCATAGAACAAAGACCACATATTTTATATATAGTGAAAGAATATCAACCGATGTTCTGCCGACAAGCAAGAAGGGAAGCGGTGATGGGAGTCTGTAAAACATACGCCCATTTGTGTTCAACTAATTTGTGCTCTTATCAACTGTAACTTTGAGATAAGATATTGGTGATTCTTGTGATAATGCCCTTTAAATTCTAATGGCCTATACATTGCAAGAGACACTGCAGAAGCGTGATTGATCGGATAGTACAACGGGTGGAGTATTCGAAGTTGGGAAATGTATCTTTTTACGGTTGCGTTTCGTAGATCTGCTTAACACCATTGACACGATACACGATACGTGTTTCGACCCGATTAAGGATAAGTAATTACATGTAGTTCTGGGAATGAAATACATCTTTATGAATCCCGATTAGGCACGGCACTTCTCAGGGTCGAATATTGCCTTTGCATAAAATCTGCTTTACTTGCATGAAATTCATGAAATACGACATAATCTGTTGCATAATGTTTCCTAGTGATATTTACTTTCATTCCCTATAAATATTTCTACTTTCCTTTGGGCTGAATATGCGGTCGCTGAAGTCCATTAGTATCATTTCTACTTACAGTGAGTTGAAAAAAAAAATCTTTCTTAATATTACTTGTTTATCCTGACATTTAAAAACCTTGCTTGATTTATACGTTTTATTTCTCTCTTTTATCAGATAGTTTTTCAACTAAAGACTACATCTTGAAAGAATCATTCATTATATGCTTGATGATTCCATGAGATTTTTTCTGTGATATGTATGTAATAAAAATCACTTTTGAAGCCTGAAGAAATCCTAAGTTCAGATCCTAAAATTAAGACATACAGTACACATCTACAATGTTAAGATATTATGACAGGCTAACGTAGACAGAAAAAACACAGGAGACTCAATCTGAATTTTTTCCGACTAGTTATGTATGTATGTATGTATGTATGTATGTATGTATGTATGTATGTATGTATGTATGTATGTATGTATGTATGGGTGTTTGTGTGTGTGTGTGTGTGTGTGTGTGTGTGTGTGTGTGTGTGTGTGTGTGTGTGTGTGTGTGTGTGTGTGTGTGTGTGTGTGTGTGTGTGTGTGTGTGTGTGTGTGTGTGTGTGTGTGTGAATGTATATATGTATGTATGTATTGTATGTATGTATGTATGTATGTATGTATGTATGTATGTATGTATGTATGTATGTATGTATGTATGTATGTATGCATGTATGTATGTGTGTATGCATGTATGTATGTATGTATGTATGTATGTATGTATGTATGTATGTATGTATGTATGTATGTATGTATGTATGTATGTATGTATGTATGTATGTATGCATGTATGTATGTGTGTATGCATGTATGTATGTATGTATGTATGTATGTATGTATGTATGTATGTATGTATGTATGTATGTATGTATGTATGTATGTATGTATGTATGTATGTATGTATGTATGTATGTATGTATGTATGTATGTATGTATGTATGTATGTATGTATGCATGCATGTATATATAAATGTGTGTGTATGTACAGTATGTATATACGTATGTATGTATGTATGTATGTATGTATGTATGTATGTATGTATGTATGTATGTATGTATGTATGTATGTATGTATGTATGTATGTATGTATGTATGTATGTATGTATGTATGTATGTATGTATGTATGTATGTATGTATGTATGTATGTATGTATGTATGTATGTATGTATGTATGTATGTATGTATGTATGTATGCACGTATGTATGTATGCATGTATGTATTCAAGACTCAAGAGTGAGAGCAAAAATGGAGAGAAAAATATCGGTCCTGACTTCCAACCAAAATAGAGCAATAAACCGTTCCAGGACACTCAAATTTAAAGCGGAATTCTTTCTCCCTTTCTTCTTTGGCCAGTGCCGTGTACTTTTACTGCCCTCCATGTCTCTAGAGTGTCTTCCTTTGCCAATTCTACCAAGAATATATTAAAGTTGAGGTTCAACCCCCCCTTCCCCCAATAAGAAAATAAATCGTTTTTTGTTATCTTTTTTGTGTGTATAATTGTCGATACTATATATTACTTTTGATTTTGTTTTATACTGAGACTTCTTTCATTTACATAGAATCGTGTTGTGATAGCCAAAACAAAATATAATTCTTTTATTATGTATTTTTTTAATTAATTCAATTTTGACTGATTTTTTATATTTTGATTCTGACAGAGATGAATATATCATCGATTTACACCTACTATCACATCAACAATCCCTCCTCGTTTTCCTTTTCATTTCCATATCTACCCTCACCTAAACTCTCATCATAAGAATATACACAACAAAGCATATATAAGTGATTCTGTTGTAGCGATGCTACTGTGGGAAGAGAAAAAGGTTCTGGTTAGTTCGTCGTATTGTAAAGTAAGAATAAACTTACTAAAACCTCTTTCTCTCCTCACAGTAGCATCGTTATACAGTCGTCTAATGCGGACTCCGTAGCTCGGTCGCATAATTTGTTTTATTCTGAAAAGGACCTCGATTTTTTGTACCTCCTTCGAATGGGGGTCCATCCTTATGCTTCATCAAATCACCTCTCCTTAGTCGAAACAAAATCAATCAAGTTGTTCAACGTTTTGAGAAGCATCATAATTTTTCATCTATCCGAAAGATGTACCATGTTCACGAAGAATTGAGAGAGATCTTTTATTTGAATATGATTGATTGCCGTTTTCCATGATGAAGTCAATACGATGCAACAAGATATTAAAGAGAATTATCTAATTTGATGAAATGACTCATTCTGCAAAATTTCTTAGTCTAATGACAATTAATCTCAGTTTCTCTCGGGGTGGCTTTCGATTGATTTCTACTTTCGCTCTCTCTCTCTCGCTCTCTCTCGCTCTCTCTCTCTCTCTCTCTCTCTCTCTCTCTCTCTCTCTCTCTCTCTCTCTCTCTCTCTCTCTCTCTCTCTCTCTCTCTCTCTCTCTCTCTCTCTCTCTCTCTCTCTCTCTCTCTCTCTCTCTCTCTCTCTCTCTCTCTCTCTCTCTCTCTCTCTCTCTCTCTCTCTCTGTCTCTCTCTCTCTCTCTCTCTCTCTCTCTCTCTCTCTCTCTCGCTCTCTCTCTCTCTCTCACTCTCTCTATCTCTCTCTCTCTCTCTCTCTCGCTTTTTTTCTCTCTCTTTTTTAAGTTCGCAGGCATAGCACCTTATGGTTCCATACTTATGAACTGCTGTTCTTAGACTCCTGGAAACGGCCTTAACATTGAATATAGTTATCAGCCATTGGTTTGTAGTTCCACTTGTTAAACTTTGTGGGTGGTAGGACTCCATAAACACAGGATCGAGAATGAAAATCTTAAAATCTTTTATAATGATTTGATGTTTCTAGAAATATCTCTCAACATAAAAAATTTCAGAAAACTGATACGTTGAAAACGTGTATATATCGTAATTATATACTTAAAACGGTGAAAAAAATAGGACTCTTTGTATGTCTGTAAGAAAGTGCTGACGCTTTGGTCGGTATTATCATCTACCTACTATAAGCCGAAATTATAGTTGCTTTAGCTAACATGGGCTAGTAAGAGTATAAAAAAAGAATAATAATAAATAAATGAATAAATAAATAGATGAATAAATAAATGAATAAATAAATAAATAAATAAATAAAATAAATGAATGAATAAATTAATAAATAAATAGATAGATAGATATTTAAATAAATAAATGAATAGATAAATAAATAAATAAATAAATAGATAAATAAATAAATAAATAAATAAATAAATAAATAGATAAATGATAAAATGAATAAATGAATAAAATAAATAAATAAATAAATAAATAAATAAATAAATAACAAATCAATGAATGAATAAATAAATAAATAATACATGAATAAATAAATAAATAATAAATGAATAAATAAATAAGTAAATGAATGAATAAATGAATAAATAAATAAATAAATAAAAATAACCCGTGTTTAGTCATAAAGGGAAGAAACTATACCAGTTGGTTCCAGAAACGTCACCTTTGCCCTATGTACTTGAACAGACAAACGGCATCCACCGGTACACATTTGGAATCCAGCATGAGTTTGAAGCATGTGGATCATAAAACCCAGCCTGACTTTGGATTCTTACATATGTATGAGTACTGTGAGAACAACGGTATCAAAACATGTGCATAACATATATTTTTTAACCATATTGTTATCAAAAGTTTTATCAGTCAGTCATCCAGGTAGTCTTATATCGTGACCTTATATTTATGTCGTGGAGCAAAACCACAGTGGAAAATAGTGAGAAAGGTCGCGAAAACTCTGTTGTTTGCTCTGCTAAACCAGTCACAATACTTTCAGGATAATATCCTGTACTTGAGGAGACTTCTGAATTAATGGTGACTACCTTCAGGCTTCTCTTACTTTGTATTTGTTGCATCCATTCGGTGGCAAATAGGTCATGTCTATCTCATTTAGCTCCTTTAGTTCTAAATAGTACTTTTCTTTTCACAGTATGTGCCACCTGGATTCTCTCTCTCTCTCTCTCTCTCTCTCTCTCTCTCTCTCTCTCTCTCTCTCTCTCTCTCTCTCTCTCTCTCTCTCTCTCTCTTCTTTGTGGCATCCCACCTTTGGCGGAAGAGATTCTATTCATATTTTTTTATGTCTTTCCGTACAAGATTTTCTTTTCTTTTATTCTAGTAGCTGTCGAACTATTTCATTCATCATTGTAGAATATATGTCTTTCTGGTAAATCGTTTGTATTTGTTTCCATTAACTCCTTCTCTGTTTCATTGGTTCACTGACATCAATCCTATATCAATCGGATTAAAGAGTGTATTGGCTGTGTCTATATTTGATTATTATTCGTATCCTGTATGTCATTTGATTTCCTCTCATCTCTTGCAGAAGTAATATTTTCCATAATATCATACAGGAAGCACTAGAGAGGACTTTGGAGAATATGTTAAGGCAAATAAATTTCCTTTCACATGTGAGTTGGCATTAGACAGGATTAGAACTTGTGACTAACCTTTTCAACACAAGTCAAATTCCCGTCGGTAGCATTAGCTGCCTGACGTACGATAATGCATCACAATATTCGCATTATAGAATATAAAGTGACAGCTTTATTACTCGTTCTCTTTCACCCTGAATATTAATAACGACAAAAAATATGATCAGGCCAGTTCACAGAATATAGGGGTCACTCAGATACAACTATAAAATAAATATAGTCAAAGCGCCGAGGCCGGCATCCTAATATACCCACTCACTCCTCATGACGACTACGTAGGCGTGATCGTACCGAAGGACTTAAGTTGTCATTCGACTAAGATAACCCAAATGCTATAATCCATACCATCAGAATATTAACTTACAATGAATGATAATAAGATAAATATATTTTTCTTGTACCGTGTTATCCATGAACAATCTAACGAGAATTCTGAAAGGAATTGTAAGATAACCCAAATGCTATAATCCATACCATCAGAATATTAACTTACAATGAATGATAATAAGATAAATATATTTTTCTTGTACCGTGTTATCCATGAACAATCTAACGAGAATTCTGAAAGGAATTGTATGGCATGGGTAGGATATTTCAAAAAGTTTCAAAACTAAAAGTTTAAGATTACTGGTCTACCGTGGTAATTCCCGTACCATTATAACTCCCTCTAAAGAATTGATATTATACTGTTTACCTCCTCCGGAGAAACTCTATTTAGACAAACTTGGGGAGAAAGTTTTCCATTATGGACTTGTCTACATTAAGTGTCGCAAACGTGTGGCAGGTACAAGTGTTTTCTTTGCAGAAAATAGGATTAGACAAACTTGGTGAGAACTTTTGGCTCCATTGATTCATCTCTATTCTGTGTTGTTAACTTGGCAGAGATCCGGCCTTCATAAGGGTTCATCCACAGTACTTGTTATCAGCATTTGACAATCACAGAAAAAGAAATCTTGTTCAACTTTTTCCTAAATTTTCTAAACCTTAGGGAGTGCCCACTTTATGTCGCCAACATATGGCTAATTCAAGTTTATTATTAATTTAAAATAGCAATAAGATAAAATCTAACTTCAGAAAAAGCTACCTAGTGATCGCTAGTTAAATGACGTGTATAAACTTAGGAACATAGTAGATTTCTTTTAGCTTAGGAAAACCTGGTGGGAGGTTGTAAATAATAGCATAGTTGCCCGGTATTGCCAGGATGTCAAACGAACAGCCTTACATATTATCCCTAAGGGAGCCCAAATAGCCTTTTATTTAATCATATACTATTCTAAAAAGCATTTGGATGTCCGTGTATAATTGATAAAATGAGAAATGGCAACATGTTTTAAAAGCAAGCAAATAAATAAAGAGATAAATGAATAATAGACGAGCAACGTTCGTGTTTATTGTAAAAGTGAGGGCAAGGAAAAGTCTTTGGCTATAACCACGACAACATATTCTATACATTTTCTTCTGGGTTCCATCAGACAACTTTATTCAGCTAGAAAATCTATTCAGAATACTCTCTGATCAAACGAGACATCATTTCGCAATATGAGACGTAGTTCAGGAGTGGTGGCATTTCGATGCTACCTTGCGGCAATGCAATTTCGTAGTAAAGCCATACTATAAAATGGAACTATACATACACTCCTCCAGTCCGCTGACACATTCCCCTCCCTTAGGCACGTATTAATCAACCTCACCAGCTAATCCTGTATAATCACACTCCTTTTGTCAGACACCACATATGACACCCATCCAACTCAGATGTCTTACGAGTTCTCATGATTTTCAATGCTCTTTGTACCTTATCTATTCTTATATGCTTGCCATTTTCTTCTCCAATTAGAGTCGTCTTCTTATTCTATCCCACTTCCACAATCAACCCCTTCCTAACTCCCCACACTCAACAATTCTCTGAAATATTCAAGCCATTTTTCCTCTCATTGCGTTCACTTCCATTAACATCTGTCCATCTGCACCTTTTACCCTCTCCGCTTAAAAAAAAAAAAGTCCTCCACAAGGTGGCAACGTCTTAGTTCTCTTTGAGATGTGGAGTTTGCAACACCAAATCAAATGAAAAATATATATTTCTTCTAGCCTAAAGGGAAGTAGTGACTGATCTGACTCCTTCCGGACATTCCTCAATGCATCACTTGAATGAAGGTCTTTTGACGGCCTGAAATAGAGTATACCAAGCGTGCCACAATCTTGAGTAAGGGAAAGGAAACTATCTAACCCTTTTCATACTTGATAAAAAATTACCTACAGGCTGTTTTATTCATCTTCGTGAAACTCCTCTCATAGTAAATAGCCACGGTCCTTCTTGATTAACCATCCATAGAGGGTGTAAATTTTTCTTCCATTCAGTCTACCATCAAAGCCCTGGTGGCGTAATGGGAAGCGTGCTGGTCGCGCATTCGGTTAGTTGTGGGTTTGAATCCCGCACCTCTCTCCGATTTCTGGGAGTAACTGTTACCTGCCCCAACAGTCAAAGCCCATAGGGCAAAGATGACGGCTTCGGCATAACTATGCCCCTCATAGTTTGGGCTCCTTAGTTTCTTAGCGTCAGGCGTAGTAGTGGGAATAAAAGCTGGGAGAAACAGGATTGGAGTATGAGTATGAGTATAGGTATGAGTATGAGTATGAGTATGAGTATGAGTATGAGTATGAGTATGAGTATGAGCATGATTATGAGTATGAGTATGAGTATGAGCATGATTATGAGTATGAGTGAGTATGAGCATGGGTATGAGTATGAGTATGATTATGAATATAAATATGAGTATGAGAGTGAGAATGAGTATGAACATGAATATGAGCATGTGTATGAATATGAGTATGTGTATGTGTATGAGTGCGAGTGTGAGTATGAACAGAAATAGGAGTAAAAGCAGGAGTATGAGTATAACTAGTAGAAATGGGAGAAGGTTATAAGTAGGATTAGAGGCGTGAGTGGGAGTAAAAGTAGGAGTAGGAATAAGAGTATGTTTAGGAATAGGAGTAAGACAAAGTGTCAGATCAGAAGTAAGAAAAATAGGAGTATGTGTGGTAATAAGAGTTAAAATAAGACAAGTAAAAAATAGGAGAAAGATTACGAGGCATAGGAGAATTTATGAGAACAAGAAAATGGAGGAGGAGACAAAGGAGTAGCGATAGGTTTAGAACCAAACTTAAGGACACTAATAAGAATAAGGAGAGGAGGAGAAAACCTACAACGAAGAATTACAGAGAGATGTATTGGGGAGCCAAGTAATATCTTCTCTTGTAGCGAAGAAGCCGAATAGAGAAGGTGGGGGATGGGGGGGAAGAGTGAGTTGGGGAAGGGGGGGAGGAGGAGAAATACCTACAGGGGTAACGAGCGAATTTATGGCGTTGTCGATAATGGGGTGATTATGGCCCAGGTCGTGGAAGAGAAGCACAGGAGTAGGAGTAAGAAGAGTTGGAGGAGGAGGAGGAGGAGGAGGAGGAGGAGGAGGAGGAGGAGGAGGAGGAGGAGGAGCAGGAGAAGTAGGAGGAGGAGGAGGAGAGGAGGAGGAGGAGGAGGAGGAGGAGGAGGAGGAGGAGGAGGAGGAGGAGGAAAAAGAGGAGGAGTAGGAGGAGGGGGTGATGAAGATGTTAAAACTAGGAGTGAAAATATACAAGGAAGGTGAGTTTGAGTAGTATATAAGAGGAGTAATAGGATTGATAGAATAGAGTAATATTAGGAACTTTGATGGGAGTATGTGTTACAATAGCAGATGTAGGAATAAAGGTGGAGTAGATCTAGGAGTAACGAGCCAAGGGTAGTAATATTATAAGAAAATAGGATTAGACAGAGGTAAGAGTTGGAATTGGTGTAAGATTTGGAGTAGGGACAGAAGTACTAGGAAGATTAGTAGGAGAAATAGGAGTGGGAAAAACAGGAGTTCCAGTGGAAGCCTGTGTAGAAACAAAGAAAGTAGCAGTAGAAGTAGAACAACATATTAAGGAATAAACAGAAAGCAAGCTGTAATTGAAGTAGTTGATGGGTCGGGGCGATGAGGCAATATCTGTATGGGTAACAAGCAAATTTATAGCGTTGTCGATAATTAGGTGATTATGTCTCCCGTTCTGGGAAACAAGTGATTTACGAGACCACTGATGGATATAACCAGGTCACCGATAATGAAGGTCGAGAACGTGTGTGTCGGGTGAGGTCAGGAGGGGGAGGTTAAGGTCAGTGTGGCTAAGGTCAATGTTAAGTCAGTATCAGAATGGTGGAGGTCAAAAAGCCTGAGTTCAAGGACTGAGACCATAAATGTAGGGTGAAGATCAATGTTAAGTCAGTATCAGAAGAGTGGAGGTCAAAAAGCCTGAGTTCAAGGACTGAGGCCATGAATGTAGGGTTAAGGTCAAGGGAATTAAGGTCAGGAGTCAAGGTCACGGGGTGAAGCGTGCAAATAAAGGTATTGTGTCAGAGGTTCAAAAAGGACAGTGCGAAGGCGAAAATGAAAATATTCAGTCTTATGGTTCCAATACAAAACTACCAGCGTGTGCGTCGGGTGAGGTCAGGAGGAGGTTAAGGTCAGTGTGGCTAAGGTCAATGTTAAGACATTATCAGAAGGGTAGAAGTCAAAAAGCCTGAGGTCAAGGACTGAGGCCATGAATGTAGGGTTAAGGTCAAGGGAGTTAAGGTCAGGAGTCAAGGTCACAGGGTGAAGCGTGCAAATAAAGGTATTGTGTCAAAGGTTCAAAAGGGACAATGCGAAAGCGAAAATGTAAATATTCAGTCTAACGGTTCCAATACAAAACCACCAATTTATTCCCTGCGGGCGATACAGCATCTTAGAAAGGGACGTTGGGATGTGAAAGAAGCCAGCAAGGAATGTTAAGATTTGTGCAATCGCCTCGGAATTACCTTGGCCAGGGATTGATCCCTAACGGCTATCAGCTACTGCTATTTGTATATTGATAGCCCATAAAGTTAAGTTAATGTAATGAGTTTTGGGGAATAAATCAAAGAATCTTTTAAAACATTTTATGTAACCAATCATGATATAGAACGTGAAAAGAAAAAATCTCAGAACAATTCGTCACCAAAAACGCTTGCTAGATCCAAATAATTAAAAGATTAATATACATTGATAGTGTGAATAATAACAATAAATATTGCCATAGGTACGAGGTTCATTGAATTGATTATATTAATTGATTTATCCCCAGGTTGATGGGTTTCATTACTATCGTTGGTAAAGAACAAAAGAAAAAAGTGAACGTTTTTGTCCATAGTTAACCACGCCCAGGTGTATTTTCTTCAAGAGAAGAACAGTGTCACAAAAACAGTTATTGACCTATTCAATACGGTAATATCATCTCCTGTGGATGATATATATTTGTATCCAGAAAGAAAATTGGTATCACCGAATTGAAGGAGTTATTTTGACATCCTTCCTAAGATCCTAAGAGCGTTCAGTGACCACCGCAGTGTCTGAATAAAAACTCTAAGGGACTTCATAGGGTAATAGATTTTTTTTTATGATGGAACATATATATATATAATATATATATATATATATATATATATATATATATATATATATGTATATATATATATATATATATATATACATATATATATATATATATATATATATTTTTTTTTTTGTCAAAAGAGCACCTGCAGACTTGATTCAATAAAGATGCATTTTAGATTTCACGTACAAATATAGCTCATTCACAACTAGTATATAACCTTTATTAAATTTATGGATTTAGTTCTAAATAACGCTAGACTATTTAGTTTAGAAAAACTTATGTACAAAGGTTCAATTGACTAAAGCTACTATGAATAACAATTTCGATTAAACTACCATTACAATCCATTTGCATCTGTTATACCAAGTTTGATATATTTGAAAACTTTGTTCTTCCTATCGCTAGACTGCTTTATTCAGGTTAGAATAAACTTTAAATGCAGAGGCTCTGTGTTCCACAGAGTCACATAGGGAAATGTGAATATAAAAACAAATAATAGAAGGAGGTGGAATATGAGGAGGAGGAGTGAAGAGGAACAAGAGATTGAGACGGAGAAGGAGAAGGGACAAGACTGACAATGAGGAAATAACTATTGAGTAAAGAGGAAGAAGACGAGGAGAAAGAGCAGTTGGACGAAGAGGAAGAGGAGAAAAAAGAGAAAGAGTGTGAAAAAGAGTATAAGGAGGATAAAAAGAAAAGAGGAGATGAAAATGTCGGGACAACGAAAACGATGACGACAACTTTAAAGATGTCGATGATGACAACGACGACAGAGGTAACCAACGACAACGACGACGACGACGACGACGACGACAGTGACAAAAGCAAAACTGGACGAGAAAGGCCGGAACGAGAAAAAGATAAGAGAAAGAGATGATAAACGACGGTGGAAGATAACAAGAGAGAGATGATAAATGGGGTAGGAAGACTACAGTTCCTGGACAGAGAAAATCAATGCTCCGAAAAGAAAGGAAAATAAACTGGCTATAGAACTTTTGCATCATAAAGAACATAAAAGTATGATGAATTCATACATATGTGTCAATTGCCTTTTTCCCCTCAGCAAAGGAGGGGTTGCCTAATATCGTGACTCCTCTTGGAAGAACAATAGAACAATAACATTTCACAGTCCTTTTTCTTCGCTCTATTTTGTCAGTTTTCATGACACGTATGGGGACACTTAGTCGGTATTCTTATCCCCCAACACAGGAACAAAGTCCCTGTAAGTAGTGAAGGAGAGATGAAAGGACAACAATAAATGAGAGTTAAAATTAAAAGTGACTAAGTATTCTTTTGTTTAGTGATTTGTTATTGAACATATGTAGAACTATAAAGATATGAAGAATTTACACCAGAAAGAGATCAACTTGACTAAAGCTGTCGTCTTTGGCCTACGGGTTCAGAATCTCTGGTCAGGTGGCAGTCACTGCAAATGCTGACTATTACTCAGTAGACCGTAAGTCAGCGGACAATTCTCAGCTGATAGTTGTTCAGCAAAGCGTGGAAAACCGTACAATTACTCAGCACTGATTAATGATTTAGGTTAGACTAGGTCAGCCTAGCCTAGCTTGAAAATAATACATAAAGAAAAACATTATACAGATAGGAAAACGCTATGATGAGGAATTTTCCACCTTTCACTTTTCGGTAGGGAAGCTGTCTGTTGAGAAATTGTTCTACAATCTAGTCACCAAAAGCAACTGGCTTCAAACACAGGATTTCATATCGTAAATCAAAATCAAAGTCAAGGCTACACAGTGATAAAAATAGAGATATTTATAACCATAATACAAATATACAACTTGTATCAGTTCTATAGCCAATACTGTGAAACTACGAGCAATGTCTCTTTATATGATTTAAAGGTATATTTTGTCACTACTAAACAGAACTTCTATTTTTGGAAGCAATGTTATACTGAAGAATCATGAAATGGAATAGGAAGAACGAAGAAATGAAAAACAAAATTGGTCAACGGTTTTTTTGACTAGGGTAGAGTAACAGATCAATATGCAAATATTACATAAGAAATACATTAGTGTTAATTGGATATCAATATACCATGTTAACTTTTTTTCACCCTAAAAGTAAAAATAGTTGGTCCAAAGACTCAATTGTATGATTACTATTTCAATTCTAGTGAAGGAATTTAAATACAACTTCCAATCTTCCTTGTGTATTCAGGTGTAAATTGATATGTAACGTTTTCAAAATAACACTTAATATTTCTGATTGAATTATGGTAGAATCAGATACTATGTGATTCAATGGAACCTCTTCCCATGAGACACCGAGCTGTGTCCTCAATTGACATTCTTGTTATATATGCTAGCCAAGCCAAGCCAAGCCAAGCCAAGCCAAGCTATAGATAGGACTCGAATCTTAGGTAATCGACATGTGTTTAGATAAAGTTGATACAAATTTATTTAAAAAATGCGCTATAGCAGAGCTTGGAGTGAGCCGAAATTCGACAGTTTTCATAATTATGATGGCGACTCAAAATTGGGATGTTTATAATCAAACACACTCACGAAGTGGCAGACATAATTGCAATAAAGTTTCAGTACAGAGTTTCATTTAACTAAATGAAATCCCTTCATTGCACTCGAGTCAAATAGAGATATCGAAGATACAAATAGAAGAATACAGAATCATAGAAAACAATAAATCAATTGAATCATTCCGATACAAAATAATGGTGGATCCAAGCTAGCCCGTTCCTTAAGATTTCCTCACTTGACTCTCAATTCGACGACCTTCCCATTGGTATTCAAGGTTCTGCATCACAGAGGGTCTTCTTAGATCCTTTCACATTCCTCTTCTACCAAAGGCACCTCAACCTCTCTGGTAGGGCGTTGGATGCAACGAGATACAATATTAGTTCCAATAATAAAACATAGTGAAAGAAGACTTCTATTCAAAACGAAGTCGGATAGGAAAAAGAAAGAATTAAAAAGAGAAAGAAAGAAAGAAAAAGGAGAGAAAAAGAAGAAAGGAAGATTATGAGTAAGAAGAGGAGAAAAAAGAAGTGAAATAAGATATATATATATATATATATATATGTGTGTGTGTGTGTGTGTGTGTGTGTGTGTGTGTGTGTGTGTGTGTGTGTGTGTGTGTGTGTGTGTGTGTGTGTGTGTGTGTGTGTGTGTGTGTGTGTGTGTGTTTGCATTTGTGTACGTGTGTGTGTGTGTGTGTGTGTGTGTGTGTGTGTGTGTGTGTGTGTGTGTGTGTGTGTGTGTGTGTGTGTGTGTGTGTGTGTGTGTGTGTGTGTGTGTGTGTGTGTGTGTGTGTGTGTGTGTGTGTGTGTGTGTGTGTGTTGTGTGTGTGTGTGTGTGTGTGTGTGTGTGTGTGTGTGTGTGTGTATGTGTGTGTGTGTGTGTGTGTGTGTGTGTGTGTGTGTGTGTGTGTGTGTGTGTGTGTGTGTGTGTGTGTGTGTGTGTGTGTGTGTGTGTGTGTGTGTTTGTGTGTGCGTGGTTATGTTTATATTTATATTGGCACATTCGATTAAGTCACTATCACCTGTCATGTGCTAGCGGAGATTCGAGTATTTGGCTGTACCACGTTTCAATTTCTGCATGTATGCTTTCTCGAGCTTCTCGATGTTGTTGGCTTAGAATTAAAATGAATTGTGGTTGATATATGTAAATATGATATATGTATACATACACACACACACACACACACACACACACACACACACACACACACACTAATAACGACACACACACACGTCTCGAAAAGAGGCTGCAACACACGAGGTGAATACACACATATATATATATATATATATATATATATATATATACGTATATATACATACATACATATATATATATATATACATATATATATATATATTTGTATATATATACATATATATGTATATATATATATATCTGTATATATGTATATATATATGTATATATACTTCGCACACACGCGCGCACACACACACACACACACATCACACACACACACACACATATATATATATATATATATATATATATATATATATATATATATATATATACAGTATATATATATATATATATATATATATATATATATATATATATGCATATCTATATACATATTATATTTATTTATATATGTATAACATATATAACATATACATATATATATGTATATATATATGTATATATATATAACTTATATATGTACATATATATATTATATATATATATACATACATATATATACATACACACACATATATACATATGTATATGCCTATATATACATATACATATGCATTATATTATTTATATATGCAATATAAATATATTATATATATATATATATGTATATATAAGAATTTCGAATTTCGAACAACGTTACATTCTATATTGAATTACCTCGACTGAAAACTTATTCTATCTATAGATGATACGATGGTATAAATGTTGTCTACCTTGTAGGTTAAATTTATGTCCCTGAGAAATTGAGGCCATTATTTATCATCCAATTTAGTGTATAATGTTGTTTTTTTGTCAAGTCTAATTTGAATCAAGTTCCTCATGAATCTTCTTTCTCCGAATGTGGACTCTTTCCCCCTCATATTACTGACTTCTCTATAAGTTAATTTTTGCGAAGAATATAAGAGCACATCCGGTTCAATCATGGCTGGCTTCCATGGAGATGAAAAGGATTACCCGTGTAACATCAGGATAAAAAGAAAAGTGCCATAGGGTACGGAAAATCATCACGAATGCAGATTATAATCCCTTTGCAATTTAGTATGTCTCTTGATAACGAATAGTATGGACTGATAACACCATAGAGAAGTATCATAGAATATCCAGTACATTTGTTCCTCCGGGAGTTTGGGGTCTGACATAACCCCGGCACAACGGCTGGGGACTCAGGGCTTCAAACCACAACGCAGTTAGTGGCACTGGTCACCCGTACCGTGGTCAGAGGCGACGACCCAGCCGAGCATCGATTGATTGGAAGAGACCCCATCGGTGACATCGATGTCCCCGTCGGCCAGAGGCACTGAGCCGTGGAGTGATTGTAAACGGCACGATGAAGGTATATCTGCCGAGAGAGGAGGGAGTGCCATACAGAGGCTGGGGACATCACCTCTCTCCCACCCTACAACACCCGCTCTGCGAAATCTTACTCCCGTGTGCTATGCAATAATAATCGAGGTTTTCATGTGGGAAACCGAAAATGCGCCAGTGACTGTTTGCGTTATTCGTAAGCCTCGAACTGAGGGAGGGATGAGCCTCTAGTGGAGCTGTGAAGGCGTAAATCATAGCTCCCAAGCTATTCTGTCACAGGTTCATAAATATAGACTCGAAAAGCCACACAAACACAGAAATAAGTGAAATAAGTTTTCAATTTACAATTAATTGAATCACTATAGAAAAACATTCTGATGTATATATAAGAAAAACATTAGGGTATATACATTGTAGGAAAAAGAGCAAGTCCTATGTATATGTATATGTATATGTATATCTATACACTACGTATATGTATATACATATATATATATAAACATGTATACATGTATATATATATACATATATGTATATGTATATAAAGACATATGTATATATATATATATATACATATATGTGTGTGTGTGTGTGTGTATGTGTGTGTGTATGTATATATACATACATATATACAAGTAAAACAAAATAATATAAAACAAAAAACATGAATCTATATAAATGCATCTATCTTTTCAAAAATATATATATATATATCTACAAGAGATATGAACAGAAAATTAAAAACTAGAGTTAGTGGCTGATGCCCGATCGTTTTGTTTCTGTTTGCGTTGCAAGAGTGGTGAAGTTGTTGTTAAAGAGTTTTTGTCATTTACATTGTCTTTGATGACGATGTATAACCCTAATCTTGACGTGATTCCTAGTTATACATAACGTATATTGGACGATCTAAAATACGAGCACATAGCAAGAACTGTTACGTAGAACAAAGTATGTGTGACCTTTCCCAAACATCCAACTCATGAAAATTAAATTCTCGCCACCTACCCCTCTATCTGTAGCAAGGTCATGCCTTGAAGATTTTTTTTCTGTAAAATTCGCGCACCATAAGTCAATTTCTGTATTAATATTGTCATCCCGCTATAATTTTGCATTATGGAAATATAACATTATTAATACTGTTACATCTCTCATATCTATATGTAAATATCTATATTCATTAGTAGTAGTAATTTATATAGTTTCAATTATAATAAGTAAGCAAATGTATTCATGGTGATATTAAATATTACATATATCCCTCTTATTGTTCCACCATCATGACAGTGGATCTATTCACCTATACCACGCATTATAAATTCAATAAACAGTCACGAGATAATTAGAGTTTGAATAATTTCTTTCTCTCACTGACGTGTACCTTCACCATAGTGTAGTAACATAACACTACATATCTACCTCACTTGTCGACCATTATCTACGAGCCTCATCTACGATCCTCTTACACCAGACAGCTGATTCTGTTCAATTGTAAGATACAGGCTTCGGATTCATAATGATCCTGGTCAATTAGCATATCAAATAATTTCATTCACACAAATAAAATTTTCTATCAGCAAAAAAAAAAAGAAAAAAAAAAGAGAATAAATAGATAAACAAATAAGCGAAGAATTTTTTTATTGCGAGCAGATTACAAACACTAAATTCTTAATTGATACCTTGACCACTATAGAGGTTGCACTCAGCTGAAACTGAATGTTGGCAACCGGAATTAATATGTACTGATTAAATGAGTTCTATATAGAGGTGAATCTATCAGCTGAATACTATCATATGTATTTAACTAGAAGAAAGTGTATGGATTTCATAACCATATTGTAAATGTGAATCAATAACTTAGAAACATTGGTTTCACTTACATATTTTCTTCCGTTTACCATCACATAATCATATTCCACGATCTTTACTTTCTTTATTATTCCTAAGGCCAAACAAGGTCAAGCCTCAGCGGGGTCACGTAACCAAAACAGGTCATGTTATCAGGTCAAGTGACTTCACCATCACAAAGATTATTGGAATCTTTAAAGGAATTCAAAGGTTTCAGGTTGTACACAAACAGAGAGGGTCTCTGGTATTTATATTAAAGAAAAATATACATACATGTGTGTATGCAGTGCTTACAAGCATGCTTATATACATGAATCTAAACATACCTGCATGTATGCATATAAGCATGCTCCATGCATTAAACATGTATGTATGTATGGAAGTTGGATGAATAGATGTATATGCTTATGCCTATATTTGTTAGCATAAAACGTGTATATATGTAGGTACAGTATATTCTATATGTAGATATATTTACTAAATATATATGTATGCGCAAGTGTATGCGCTTACGTATATGCATGTCCATATTCACATGAACAGTATGTCTGCGTGTACTTATATGTCTATATGTACATGCATGTATTTATCTATTCATGCATGCATGTATATACATATGGTTGCATGTATGTATGTATGTATGTATGTATGTATGTATGTATGTATGTATGTATGTATGTATGTATGTATGTATGTATGTATGTATGTATGTATGTATGTATGTATGTATGTATGTATGTATGTATGTATGTATGTATGTATGTATGTATGTATGTATGTATGTATGTATGTTCTCTCCCTCCACCTCTCCTCTCCCTCCTCGTCGGATCCCTCTCCTTCTCCTTCTCCTTTTCCTTCTCCTTCTCCTTCTCCTTCTCCTTCTCTCCCTTTTCCTTTCGTTTTCTGCCTCCCTCCGCTCCTCTCTCCCCTCTTACTGTTACGTTACTCTTCTCTTTTGTGCATCCGCCCCACCACCACATCCTCCCACCCTCCACCTCCACCTGATCTCCTTTGGTATCAGCCTCCCCATCTGCCCAACATGGGAGCCGGAATCAGCGCTCATGGCGGGGCTATCACCATTTCTTCGCGACCAATCGTTGACTTGACGCAGATCACAGTCCAAGGATGGCGACCGTGGGAAAAAAAAAAAAAAAAAAGACCGCAGGCCAAAGGTTGGTCTGGAACGAGACGGTCTAGCGCTGGACGAAGACGAGAGACCCAGGGGCGGCGTGACCGCAGACCAAGGATGGGTCTGGAATGAGATGGTTGCCGAGAAGATAGAGAACACAGATTCCTTCCAACTCTTTTCCCTTTGAGACCATCGGCATAGGGTCTTATCTTAGCTGAATAAAATCACCTAACGAATTAGCTAGAAAATGCACAAATACCATCATCGTAATCCATGCAAAGTCGCCAGTGTAGATATAAAGAGAACCAAATCATCGGTTGGCAGTTAGAAATATCGTGCAATCGACCATGTCTATGGGTTCTATTGTGATAATAGAGAGGAATGGTCCCTTGTCCTGCTTCATTCTCAGTCCCTGACTATGATGTCCTCGGACCAATCTCCACTGGCCCATGGTGATTGCCTCTTACCCTTACGAAGACAAAGTGAAGGACACCTCCGATTACAACTAAGAGCCTTCAGTTTTAAATTGTAAGCATCAGTTGTAAAAATCGACAGCATTCTGACAGTTGTTAATATTTTTTTTTGGATTTTAAATTTTCCTAAAAAGGATTAGCCCAATTAGAGGGCGGACAAATACCAGTTCACTAAAATCAAACATTTAATTTACAACGTTTTGTCCGTTTCCGTCTGCATAGAGGACATGATCAGCGAAAATCTGGAGCATGAAAATTATAATTATACATCACACACTTTACATATTTTATTTTTTGTACATTGACTTTTTTTTTTTTTTGCAAATTCAAGTTTTTAAATGTCGTTGTAACCATCCAAGCTCTTTATTTCTGTATGATTGTAATTTTATATGTTCTATATTTTTACGGATGATGTCTCTATGCTGACGAAACGTTGAAAATTAAATGTATGATTTTGGTGAACTGATATTTGCCCACCCCCCAAATGGCTGTCGATTTGAACAATATATATATATTCACACACACACACACATATATATATATATATATATATATATAAATATACATATCCATATTGTTATCAATCAAATGAGCCATCCTGAGTCCACTGCTGAACAAAGGCCTCCTTCATAGCATTCCATGAATCACACGACCCAGCCATCCTCTGCCACGTCACTCCTGCAAACTTCTCGATCTCGTCTTTCCACCTTCTGTCTAGTATCCCTCTTCCACGCTTCCTATCTCGCGGCGTCCACTCAGTAACGTACTTGCTCCATCGCTCATCAGTCGTTCGCA
>NC_134808.1:36965744-36968244 GCF_046742065.1 Oratosquilla oratoria
AACTTGCCCAATTCCACTTCCTCTCTTATATTGCCTCCATAATATCTTTCACTCTAGTCTGCTCTCTCACCCAACTTACTCTCTTTTGGTCTCTCAATGTGCAGTCCTTAGCTTTGTTTCCATTGATTTCGTTAGTTTCCAAGTCTCATACCCGTAGATTATTGCTGGTAGAATGTATTGATTGTAAACTTTACGTTTCAAACATAAAGGTAGAAAGCCTCTCAGGATTTTATTATACTTACCAAACACTCTCCAACCAATTGTAATACGTCTTTTTATTTCATTATCATGATCTTTTGTTACCTTCACCATCTGGCCTAAATAATTATACTCTTCAACTTCCTCAAGACTCTCATCGTCAATTACAATCTCTTTACTTTGAACTTTCGTGTTGAACATTACTTTGGTTTTACTCTTATTCATTTTCAAACCTACTTTGAGACTTTCCTTGTTTAGATCACTCAGCATATCTTGCAAGTCTTCTGCTCTTTCTGAAATAAGAATAATGCCATCCGCAAATCTTAGGTGGTTCAAATATTTGCCTTTGATCTTTAAGCCTTTCTTTTCCCAACTCAACCTCCAGAAAATATCTTCCAAACAAGCTTTAAACAATATGGGTGAAATTGTATCGCCTTGCCGTACTCCTTTCTCGGTCTTGATCTTTTCTGTATCTTTATGCAGTCAAATCATAGCGGTACATTTCGCATAATTTTTTTTTCTAAAACTCTTACGATCTGTTCGTTTGTACCCTGTTTGTGTAGCGAGTTTGATAGTGCTATTTATTCTACCGAGTCAAAGGCCTTTTCGTAATCTACAAAAGCTAAACACAGAGGTATATTGTGTTCTGTTGTTTTCTCGATTAGTTGGTTTATCGCCTGCAAATGGTCTAGAGTCGAATATCCGCTCATAAAGCCTGCCTGTTCTCTCGGTTGGTTTCCATCTAAAACTTTACTTAGTCTATTTGTAAGGATCTTAGAGAATATATATATATATATATATGTATATATAGATATATATATATATATATATATATATATATATATATATATATATATTATTTGATAGCAAGATAATAGGTCGATAGTTACTAAGGTCCTTCTGGTTTCCTTTTTTATGAAGCAAAATCACTATAGCATTGCACTATGCATCAGGAACGCTTTCTTGACGTAAGCACTGGGTGTACAACTCAACCAATTTAATATGAACTAATTTCCCCTGCGTCTTTCAACAGATCTATTGATATACCATCTTCCCCAGGTGCTTTTCCTCATTTCATAGTTTTTAGAGCAAATTACACTTCTTCCTTTGCAATCTCTGGTACACTACTAACGTCTACAGATTAATTTACTGACTCAAATACGGTTTTCGATGAGTAAAGCTCTAGGTAAAATTCCTCTACTCATTTTACCATTTTGTATCTACATTTAATTATTTCTCCATTTCTATCTTTCAAACATATCATTTACTGTCTTCCTAAAGCATGTCTGCGGTCGGCTTTATTACCGACGTTTCGGCACTGTGCTTTTTCAAGGAAAACTACATATAAAGAATAGATACACATTTGAATGTATTCTACTTGTGTTGTTTGCTCCTACCTCTTTTTCGTCTCCTTCAATCGCTCATTGCTAGTAATGCCGTTCGGAAAGACCATATAATGAATCGTCCTCATTTTATTATTAGAATTATTTTGACTAATTTCTGCAACTTCAATAATTTTCCTCATTTTCTTTGTGAGTTCTTGCTGTATTATATCTATATTTTTCCAATCTAGTACGTGTCCTATTTTGTCTATATGTTTTACAAGTGAGTTGCTGGTTCTGTTTGATATGAGGTCGTTTTTGTGTTGTCAGTTTTGTGATCCCTTGTCTACTCTCCCTAGTATAACTGATCACATCTGGTGTGTCTTTGCGCGCGCGCGCGTGTGTGCATATGTGCTTGTATGTGTGTGTGTGTATGTGTGTGTGTGTGTGTGTGTGTGTGTGTGTGTGTGTGTGTGTGTGTGTGTGTGTGTGTGTGTGTGTGTGTGTGTGTGTGTGTGTGTGTGTGTGTGTGTGTGTGTGTGTGTGTGTGTGTGTGTGTGTGTGTGTGTGTGTGTGTGTGTGTGTGTGTGTGTGTGTGCGTGTGTGTGCGTATAGGGGCTGTATATGAACCATCACATATCCTGTATACTCCTTTGTATACATTCCTCTATATGTGAGCTAGAAACCCTTCAGCAAATTAAGAACGCAAATCCAATAAAAAAGAAATACTAATCCGTTTTTAACTGAAACTTTTCATCGATCACAGAAGCAGCACTTAATGAAGTGCCTTCTACGTGACCGAAGCACAGAGCACAACCTCTCCTTGTCAAACGAAAATGCATTTCCTTTTATTTTTCATTTGCTATGCACTTTTTTCAGACCCTTTCTGGCTCTCTCTCGTGCCTTTCAATTAGAAGCATCTATGCTTTTGATTCTTCGCGTCACTTCAATTAAGCTTCTGGAGGACTTCTTCGTCCTTC
>NC_134808.1:36978244-36983244 GCF_046742065.1 Oratosquilla oratoria
TCACCACCTGTCGTCCCCATCCATAAAGTTGTCTAATCGTTTTTTAAAACAACTGATAGTTTCAGCGCTTACTACGTGGTTAATAAGAGGAGATGTATAGTAACTGGAACATGATTCACAGTACCAATTAGAAGGGGTGAGTTGAGATGTATTATAACGAAAGGATGCCACGGGAATATATGGGAATAGACTTGTGGTGACAAAAAATGGGGGTAAAGTGACAATACAAGAATGAATAGTACTTTATCTTACAATTGAAGTCATTTGAGTAATCCAACTTGATGGACTATGATTTATCAAAGAAAAAATAGTCTGTTTTACAAGTAATGCATGTTTATTTTCTTATTCTGGCTAAGGCAAAGGATTTTTTTCTTTGTTTAGTTATTTTTTAACTCAGGAAAGAATCTTGCTCGAAAATGAGACATGGTCCTTCATTTTTTTTTTTTTTTTTTTTACTCAAATCTACCCAAGTTCATATGGACAATTAAGTTATAGGAACAAACATATAATTATATTGTTGAGACATTGTGGCAGGTTTGAGGAAGATGAAAGAGTAAGACACGGGTCTAGGGCCGAGTTTATTCTTGACCGGTTTCGCTTAGAGACTCTTCACAAGAAGCTCTAAGCGAAACTGAGTCAGGAATAAACTCGGCCCTAGACCCGTGTTTTACTCTTCCACCTTCCCCATATAACTGCACTTGCCCAATTTACTTGCACAATTTACTTGTCATATTTCTAAACCGGGTAATATTTCTTCTCATTGCTTTTTATTGATTGATTGATTGATTTGTTTATTTCTTTATTTTTGTTTGTTTGTTTAAATTTATTTGTTTGTTTGAATTTGTTTGTTTGTTTAAATTTGTTTGTTTGTTTGTTTGTTTGTTTGTTTGTTTGTTTGTTTGTTTGTTTGTTTGTTTGTTTGTTTGTTTGTTTGTTTGTTTGTTTGTTTGTTTGTTTGTTTGTTTGTACGTTTATTTAATTTATTTATTTATTATTATTATTTTATTTAGGTCCATGTTTGGTTTGCCTCCCTGCCTGTCCAAGGCTGTCGGAAACTAACGCAAGAAGCATGCAGCGGGCCCGGGAATTGAATTCGCGACCGCCTCCTCATATGTTCGATATGGTATCATGCTATGATCTCTTACTCATGTCATTTTATTTTTATTTCATGTTCATGCAAAAATGTTATGAAAACCTTTTATTTTAACGACTAAAGTAATCAAATTGGTGCAACTACCACTTATTTAGAATTTCCTTTACATATAGTTAAGATATTCAAACCAAAAAAGCTTTTTTCAGAATTACTAAAATCATCAAAATCTTCGAAACATTGCTCGTTTATATTTAGTAATTCACATACTTGAACAAAGGCGAGATTCTGATATATATATATTTTTTCATCGATGAAGCTAAAATCATGAAATCTACAAAAAAAAGCATATTTTTGCATGTTAAAGCAATGATAAGATATAACATTAAGAATACTTAATTAGTATAGTTATTATAGTTAGAAAGTCTTATAATATTTTTTGTTGGGTTTTCTATCTGGCGGGCACCTTTGCAACAGAATTCGACACACAGATTACTACAAAGCTCAATCAGGCAGACATTCTTACATAGGAATCAGCAGTCTCATTCTCGACCCTAAATACGAACGAACACAAAACAGTTTAGTGATCTCTTGGATAATAACATTGTTAGATAGAATTCCTGAGCATTTGAAATATCTGTAGTTAATCTCTTCATATTGATTCTTTAACAATTTACCAACAATCATTCAAACCTTAGTCCCAATTGTGAAGCCGTTGTTTAATTTGAAAGCTACAACGCTATCAGAAAAAATCATCTTTACAGAAGTTAAGATCTGAAATAGGATTAGCTATGTTGTGTCTACATCCACAACTATAAAAGATTTTGTTTTCCATGTGTGAATAATTTTTTGTACCCGACACGCTACCTACATCTTTTGCCACGTTGCAACCGAAGTATGCTCAACAGTATTTTCTTCTTCCAATTCACTTTCAGGTTCTGCATTCTCGTCTATAACTTCCTCATCTGCATTCGAATCTTTTTCGGCTCTTTGAGAGTAACCGGTGCTGCTGGTGTTGAATATATATAATTGCATTGCAAAGTTTTATTAAAACTTGCTGATATTGGTTTTGCTTCCTCCATCTCGACTATTAATTCTTCAATTTTACTTTCAACGCGAGTTAAAAATTCATTGAACAACTTTGACTTCGGCCTATACGTAGGGTCAGTCCAGGTAACTGATTTTTAATGAATCCATACAATTGTTTTATTTTAGAACTAATTATCAATTGAACGAGCTCGATGACAAAGCCCCACATTGGGCATTTAATGTGATGCATCCATACCATAAGATTTATTTTAACCTTGTTACTGTTAAGTTCAAAATAATATGACCTTGTGAATGGCAAGGTTCATTCCCCTTGTGTAAGGTCAGGTTATGATAATTAAGCAATGTTTAAGAATTCATGGATTTAATTCGCATACATTGTCAGACACTAGTGCGATTGTTGCTCTAAAAATTCATAATTGTTTTCCCTAATTCATTATAAGTTTTACTTAACTTTTTGAATGATAATAACTAAATTAAATAAAATTTCATAAAGTAATTTACATAGTGGATGACGTATGATGTGTGCATATACACACAATAAACCTGGCAATGTTCATGTACATCTGTTGCACAGAGCTGCCGGTGCTGCATTCAGAGCGTTCGAAATTTTCTACAATAAGGGTACTAAGTCTACATACATTTTTGATACCTTGCAACATGTCCCCTATACCTTCAGAATATCCTCTTGCATCTTGATGTTGATCAGTCCTAATCAAAACAATTCCCTTATTTTCCATATACTGTTTTCCATATTTATCAATTATTCCTAAGTTTGTAAGTTTGTAGAGCGTAAAAATACATTACTATTATCTCCTTTCAGACATACTCATCATGAGAATGAAAACTACTAAATTCTACTGTAGAACTCGGTTGGGATGTAAATGGACACTGTCATAACAAAGTCATGGTGACTCTGATATGATCAGTCTAGGGAAATTAGAAAAAAAACATTATTATTATCTCCTTTCAGACATACTCATCATGAGAATGAAAACTACTGAATTCTAGAACTCGGTTGGGATGTAAATGGACACTGTCATAACAAAGTCACGGTGACTCTGATGTGGTCAGTCTAGGGAAATTAGAACACATAAGAGCTACTCATCATAGTACAATCATCCCTCCCATATCCGAACTAATTGGGCTGTAGGGTGATTAAATTTTGTAAGTCCGCAGCGGACATTAGTCCACCCTTCATCACGCCAACGCTCGGACAGCTCAACCCTCTCCGGGGACCCTGTTCGGTTATTAGCGATCATAGAATAATCATCCCTCCCGTATCCGAACTAATTGGGCTGTAGGGTGGTTAAATTTTGTAAGTCCGGAGCGGACATTAGTCCTCCTTTCATTACGCCAACGCTCGGACAGCTCAACCCTCTCCGGGGACCCTGTTCGGTTATTAGCGATGCTCGGATAATGGCATTTCGGATAGAATATTTAGTGTAGTTAAACATAAGTAAACAAAGACAACACTAAAACTTCATCCCCTACATCATAATTACTGCCCTACTTACCTGATCCAACAGTCCAAGCGCATAGGACAGTGGAAAGGTTCCGGATTTAGGAGCAGCTAGGTGCCTCATGGCGTATGTCCTTACTTTAGCCACTGTGTATAGACTGACGGGTCTAAGTCGAAGGACTATGAATCTTAGTTTAGACTACGTGTTTCTAAATATTGAAAAATATTGTTCAAATCATGAACTCTGTAAATGGATGTACGTGTTATGAATGGGGCAAGTGAACAATCATTTCGTAAAATGAATGAGAGCACAAACTGGGAGTAGCATAATTTGTATTTGTCTGTATATCCATATATGTACCCAGAGAGTTAATTTTTCACCACCAGGTGAGATTTGATCAGATGTTAAATCTCTCCTCAGGCTATTTTTTCTGTAGGTGGCACACCTTCCTTATTAAATGGGCATATGGCATCTTGAACAAAAAAAAATTCCACGGAAAGTAGTAAACATTCACAACCCTTCTCCCACACAGTGGGAAGTGAGAAACCCCTGGTAAGGCAAAGCTCTGTCAGTTGCGATGAGCCTTTTTTTTTTTTTTTTTTTTAAGCCGACGATGGGTCGCCTCCTCACCTGGCCAGAGTTATTAGGAACCAACTAAGCAAGCTCACAGTAAGTTCCGGGACTCAACCTTATGATCACTTTTTCATCTGTGTGGGGCTCTTTCAGCTAAGGAGTGTATTATCCGTACGACACAATATATGATTATGCAAGGTACAAGGTTAGGGAATGTTAGAAGTAAATACACATTGGAGTTAAGAAGACAGAAATTCTGACATCTTTTTGCATGCACGAGCTTTAACAATTACATTTTGCAGGTTCACAATAGGAATAGAAAAAGACAGAGAAAATTGGAATAGAAACTAAAATTCGATAATAGGAATAGAAAACAGAAATAGAAAAATGAGAAATAGAAAATGGAAATAGAAAATAGAAATAGATAATAGAAATAGAAATAGAAAATAGAAATAGACCAGAAAACAGAAATAGAAAATAGAATATGTGTCTAGCTCTTGGACGATGATACTTGGAAAGCTCACTTTGTGTTATTTGAATTGCAGACCAGGGAAGTACCAGCGGAAGTGTAGTAGTAGATATATTAAACTTTTTTTAAGTTTTGTTTGATGGTTGTGTCATCCAGGATCATTACTTCCATAAAAAATCTATTATTATTGTTGTTGTTATCCATTACTATTTTCCTATACCAATTTCCTTATTCTATTCTTAATCTATTCATTATTATATGACTTTTTTCATTTACTTATTCATCAATTTATCTCTCTCTCTCTCTCTCTCTCTATATATATATATATATATATATATCTATATATATAAATATATAT
>NC_134808.1:36990744-36995744 GCF_046742065.1 Oratosquilla oratoria
TAAGCCATCCGTACTTATTTTTACAAAGAACCAGGCCAACTTGTAGTTAGTGCTTAAGCTGGTATATATATATATATATATATGTATACTATATATATATATATATATATATATATATATATATATATATATATATATATATATTCAGACATTCTGACAGGTTGACGTAAGCGGAGTAGGAAATACAGGAGTCTTAGTCTGAGTTTATCCTTGACCAGAAATAAGATAAGACTAAGTCTTTGTTTCTTACTCCACTTACGTCAACCTGTCAAAATGTCTCAATATATATCTCTGTATATATATATATATATATATATATATATATATATATATATATATATATATATATCTATATATATATATATATGTATATATATATATATATATATATATATATATATATATATATTACTGATGACCCACTTTCGGAGAAGAATAAGCGAAGATATAGAGATCTGTATATTTCGATCACTTACTGTGATCCTCTTCGGCAGATATAAGTTACAAAGTACAGAACAATGTGTATTTATAGTAAAGAAGTGAGGTAGCATGAGGGGACGAGGCTCAGGTCAACACGCCCGGCACGCATGCTCGCATCTTGGTGGCTCAGGTCACATGACCGGCGTTACATGGGCCTTGTTGATTTTTGTCCACCGTTAATGTTGATGGTAACATTTTATTTATGGCAAAAGAAGAAATACAGTCTGGTGACCATTGACCATGGGAAATGTTATAATTTGGGAAATTATTTATTAAGGAGGATTCTACTATTTTTCTTCTGAAACTACATTTGGATTTATAAATTATTTCAGCATCGTCCCAATTTATTCGGTGGTTTTTATTGGCGACGTGCTGAAATACTGCGGAATTTTCCTGTCCGTATTTAACAGAGTTCTTGTGCTCCTTAACCCTGGTATTGAGATCTCGACCCGTTTTCTAGATATATTAATAATAAGAAATGCGGAGTCACTGTCCTTCACAGTTTATAGGAAGCCCACCCACACAGGGAGCTACCTACATTTCTTTAGCCACCATCCTGACAAAATAAAATATAGTGTAGCTTCAGGCCTATTCTTACGGGCTTTGAGAATTTGTAGCTCCCAATACTTAGATTTGGAACTAAATTCAGTGAAAAATCAACTAACAAAATTAGGATACCCGCCGTGGTTTTTACAAAAAGCTCTCAGCAAGGCCAAAATTAGTTTTCACAAAACAGATTCCCATTCCGCCATGAATCATCATTGGGATAATAGAAGCATAAAATTGCCTTTTAACAAATCAATCCATGAATTGTCTCACATGTTACCAAAGGAAAAGGTAAATTTTATCTTCCATTATCCTAATAATTTGTTCAGTAAAGTTGTCAATATACATCACAGATCCAAGAGTAATACAACCCCTGGAGTTTATAAATTACCTTGTTTAGATTTGCAATGATGTATATTGGGGACAGACGGGTCGAGATCTCAATACCAGGGTTAAGGAGCACAAGAACTCTGTTAAATACGGACAGGAAAATTCCGCAGTATTTCAGCACGTCGCCAATAAAAACCACCGAATAAATTGGGACGATGCTGAAATAATTTCTAAATCCAAATGTAGTTTCAGAAGAAAAATAGTAGAATCCTCCTTAATAAATAATTTCCCAAATTATAACATTTCCCATGGTCAATGGTCACCAGACTGTATTTCTTCTTTTGCCATAAATAAAATGTTACCATCAACATTAACGGTGGACAAAAATCAACAAGGCCCATGTAACGCCGGTCATGTGACCTGAGCCACCAAGATGCGAGCATGCGTGCCGGGCGTGTTGACCTGAGCCTCGTCCCCTCATGCTACCTCACTTCTTTACTATAAATACACATTGTTCTGTACTTTGTAACTTATATCTGCCGAAGAGGATCACAGTAAGTGATCGAAATATACAGATCTCTATATCTTCGCTTATTCTTCTCCGAAAGTGGGTCATCAGTATTATTTTACATATGTGCTACGACATATCTTTGTTGTGATATATATATATATATATATGATAATAACGATAATCTCCCATTTTGCTTACTTTTCTTATATTCATTTATCTATTCATTTAATGTTTCTATTGATATACCTTTCTGTTTACTCATTTATTAATCTATTTACCTAATCACCTACTTCTCAATTTCTATATTTACATATTCATTCCTGTATTTTACACCATCGATGCTCTAAATTCCTTTGATGTTGAAGCCCTGCTGTAATCCCCTCTTCATATAATAACTTGTTATACAACAAGATCTCAACGAACCGAAGTGCTCGTAGCAGCGGGATTTCCGTTTACCGCCAACAAAATGTTATAAATAGATATTAGTTTCAAAATATAGAGCCGTAAACACTAAAACTCCTTGTATAAAGTCCCGACAGAGATTTACATACATACATACATTTATATATATATATATATATATATATATATTTATATATATATATATATATATATGTATATATATATATATATATACAAATATGCATATACGCACACACACATACACACTCACACACACACACACACACACACACACACACACACACACACACACACACACACACACACACACACACACGCACACACACACGCACACACACACACACACACACACACACACACACACACACACACACACACACACACACACAAGCACACACACACGCACACACACACACGCACACACACACACACACACACACATACACACACACACACACACACACACACACACACACACACACACACACACACACACACACACACACACACACACACACACACACACACACACACACACACATACACACACACACACACACACACACACACACACATACACACACACACACACACACACACACACACACACACACACACACACACACACACACACACATACACACACACACAAATATATATATATATATATATATATATATATATATATATATATATATTCATACTCACATATTCCTACTTTTACCTATTTTATCTTATCTCATTAACAACGTGTTTATATAAACATACCCCGTTTTGTGACCTGCAGAATGATGTTTTAGTCGTTCCTTTTACGTCCGAATACCTTTAAGTCCGGAGGGAGTTGGTCATTAATGGAGAACGAGCATTCAGAAATCGCATTTTGCATGTTTATTGCAAAAAAACCGTCCTGCAATTTCCCTCGCGGCATAGGAACAGAAAGATGCAACTTGGTAATCAACTAACGCAAACTTTTGAGGATCATGTTTATTCTCATGTTTCCTGTCTTGTGTATCCTCGTGTATAGGTCAAGTTTTGCTTCGGCTTCTTCAGCATTGAGGTCTTCCCGAAAATGAATAATTTTTTTTATTGATTTAGTAAAATTAGATAATAAAGAATAGATAATATATATATATATATAATGTTTATATAATATATTTGATAATATATAATATAATATATATAATAATTTGTATAATATATATATAATATATAAATAATTGCATAGGTACAATAAAAACCATACAATTAAATATATGAATATACATGTTATTGGCCAAAAGAGTAAGCAAAAATATAAATATAATTAAGCAAATAGATACACAGATAAATGAATGAATGTATCAATAAGATAAGATACTATCTTGTCGTACTTTAAGAGGTTAATCAACATCTGGATCATAGAAAAACAGCCTCAGGTTATTGAAATCTTTCTATATTAACCAGAACTAAACCCATCGAAATTCTAATTTTTGCATTGGTGCTAAGTGTCAATGTAATAGTATTCTTTTCTTATTTTGACGTAATTTTCATTACTGGACCTGGAGATATACGAAATATGATGAAATAATTCAAGAATAAATATTGTACGAGATCATCTTAGACTTCTCTCACCCCAGAAGTTTCCTAATGAGGATAAAATCGTTTCAGGCTAGCCAGAATAAAATCACATCCTGTGCTACCAATGGGCTCTTTGCAGCTCATAAAACGGTCTAGCGTTAGGCTTCATAAATCCCTTTAGTATTTCCAACTTCGTTCTTGTGGAGATTAGAAGGTTTACGGGGAGAGATCCTGACTCTAATGCCGTAACACGGACGTCAATCACAAAACATGAGCGTAGCGTGATGTTCAAAAGACGTAACCACATACAGGGTAGTTCGAAGGTTTTCGAAAGCTAAAGGACCTCCAGGGACTTCCTAGGTAGAGGCAGAAGCTCTACAAAGACCAAGAACTAGGAGACCTGGAGAGTCTAACGGTTGACTCGGGACCTTCCAGAATCTAGAGCACGGAAGGAAACAAAGGAAGAGACCAGGAGGCAAGAGGTTTGCGAGAGTTGAAGAAGAAGGAGACAGGGTGACTTCTTAGACTAATTCAAAGACGTGAGCAAAAAAAAAAAAAAAAAAAGGAAGGAGGGTGAAGAGTTTCACGAGCCGAAAAAGTGGGAGACCTGGCGTCTGAGACTTCTTGAGCACCGAAGAAGAGAAAGAACGAAAAGTCAAGAGCTTTATGAGCCGAAATATTAAGAGACCTGGAGACTCAGGGGCTTCTTGAGCATGGAAGAAGAGAAATAAAGAAGTAGAGGCAAAAGCTTTATAAGCTGAAAAAAATAGGAGACCTGAAGATTTCGAGAGCTCTGAAGAAGAGAAAGAAAGAAGTACAGGCAAAAGCTTTATGAGCTGGAAAAATAGGAGACCTGAAGACTTCGAGAGCTCCGAAGAAGAGAAGAAGTACAGGCAAAAGCTTTATGAGCTGAAAAAATAGGAGACCTGAAGACTTCGAGAGCTCCGAAGAAGAGAAGAAGTACAGGCAAAAGCTTTATGAGCTGAAAGAAAATAGGAGACCTGAAGACTTCGAGAGCTCCGAAGAAGAGAAAGAAAGAAGTAGAGGTGAAAGCTTTATGGGCTGAAAAAATAGGAGACCTAAAGACTTCGAGAGCTCCGAAGAAGAGAAAGAAAGAAGTATAGGCAAAAGCTTTATGAGCTGAAAAAAACAG
>NC_134808.1:37015744-37020744 GCF_046742065.1 Oratosquilla oratoria
GGGAGCTATATAAAACATCCCAGACTTTTTCACAATGTCGAACTTAGCATGGAGGACTTGGTTAATTCTACCAAACTTATTGAAACCAGTGATGACCTTAAGAGCCTACAATTGCTTGAAGCATTCCATATTAGAGACAAAGCACTGGTTATTGATATCTAATCTAATATGAAATCTTGTATACCATTGTTTTCTTTACGTACTAGGAATCCTAACTTTTCCCCTCCATCCTCCCTTCCCACTTCCTCCTCCTTCTCCCCCCTCCTCCCCATCCATCTCCACATCCCCCTCCTCTTCATCCTCCTTCCCCTTCCCCTATTCCTTCGGCTCTTCCTCCCTCACCTCTCCAGTGACCGCTTCCTCTTCCACCCCTCCCCAGACTTCTGAGGTCACATTGCTCTCCCTTCGGAGGTTTGACCGTCTGACCCATGCATATATATAACGTACTTCTCAAACTTGTACTTTTTCACACCTACTTTTAGATGAAGAAAGACTAGTAAAAGAGGTATGGAAGGCAGATGTGGAGGGAGTGAACATGAGGAGACGTCCTAGGATAAGGTGGATGGATGGGGTGAAGGGGACTTTGGGGAAGAGGGGAATGTCTGTTGAGGAAGGACGGGAGAGGACAGAAGACAGGGGTGAATGGAGAATGGTTGTATATGGATGATGTTGTGATGCATGAGGTGGAATGGGCAGGGGGATGGGGGGTGAGGTAGTACTGTATGTGTGAGCAAAAGTTGACGCATCCAGAAGGGATTTCTCCCCGTCTTCTCCTTTTATGCATGGGGGGACGGAGAGGGGGGGGTCGCCGATTTAATGAAGCGGCCTTGCTGTGTATGTGCTGTGTCTTGCGACACTGCTTCTGACCCAGGGCAGTGGACAAGGTGCAGGGATGACCCGTCATCCGGGAGGTGCTAAGATAAGAGGGAGGGTGGAGGGGTGTGATGTGTATTCAGGGATGGAATGGGTGGGGATGATTTTATGCCTTTTCCTTTTTGGCTACCTCCCTTGTAAGGGGGAAAAAGCCTTGGTATATGTATGTATGTACTTTTAGATGTAAGGACCCGCTTTCTTAGCACAGTCTTCTATTGTTCCATTCTCATATATTATCATGTATGATTTACTTGTTGCTGTGTGTAATTATACTTTATTTTTCTCATATATTACAGAATTGTTCATGTATAATTTATTTTTGTACAATGGTAATCGTTGATATGTGTAATTTTGTACTTTTTGTTATTGCAATTATCTTTTGAAAATGTCTTTCTCAAGATGAAACGTTGAGCTTTACAATTGAAGAAAGAAGAAGAAGAAGAAGAAGAAGAAGAAGAAGAAGAAGAAGAAGAAGAAGAAGAAGAAGAAGAAGAAGAAGAAGAAGAAGAAGAAGAAGAAGAAGAAGAAGAAGAAGAAGAAGAAGAAGAAGAAGAAGAAGAAGAAGAAGAAGAAGAAGAAGAAAAGAAGAAGAAGAAGAAGAAGAAGAAGAAGAAGAAGAAGAAGAAGAAGAAGAAGAAGAAGAAGAAGAAGAAGAAGAAGAAGAAGAAGAAGAAGAAGAAGAAGAAGAAGAAGAAGAAGAAGAAGAACAACAACAACAACAACAACAACAAGGAAAAGGGTAGGAAGACGAGGTGTGAACATGGATTATGAGATTCGTTATGGATCAAGTAAGACAAAGGGAGAGAATATTTGATCCACGCAGCTTCTTCCTCGTATCCTCGTACTTTTTATTTTTAGATTTTTTCTCTACAGACGGCAGATGAAAACTCATTTTCCTCCACCCCACACCGTTTTTTTTTTTTTCTTTTTTTCAATTTGATTAAACTATAAAAACCTGCTGATGTAGGGAACGGCATAAATATATTTTTACTAGATAAAGGTACGATATATATATATATATATATATATATATATGTATATATATATATATATATATATATATATATATATATATATATATGTATATGTATATATATATGTATATATATATATAATTTTTTATATAGAAACAACCATAAAGATAGTTATGAATATAAACATATATATAACTATATATGCATATACATTATACATACACATACTTGTGCGTATACATATACATATACATATACATATACATATACATATACATATACATATACATATACATATACATATACATATACATATACATATATACATTTACATATACATATACATATACATATACATATACATATACATATACATATACACATATGCATATTCATGTATATATACATGTATGTATGTGTGCATGTATGTATGTATATGTATGTATGTATGTATGTATGTATGTATGTATGTATGTATGTATGTATGTATGTATGTATGTATGTATGTATGTATGTATGTATGTATGTATGTATGTATGTATGTATGTATGTATGTATGTATGTGTGTATGTATGTATGTATGTATGTAAGTATGCATGTATCTATGTTATATGTCTTTTACGAAAGAGCATGGTAAACTTAAAATTGCCACGAATTATGTAAAGCAAGACTAATACCGAGAAAAGGGGAAAGGCAGCAGATGTCATTATGTATTAAGACGTGGAAACACGCGAGTGATAAAGAAGGGACAAATAAAGAGATGAGAATAAGAAGTAGGTGAAATGGGGAAGAGGGGAGAAGCCAAAGAGGGGTTAATGAGAGCTAATGGGAGGTTGATGAGAGCAAATGATGAGAGTAACTGAGTTGATAACTGGGGGAAGAGGGATAGAGATAGAGATAGAGATAGAGATAGATAGAGATAGAGATAGAGATAGAGATAGAGATAGAGATAGAGATAGAGATAGAGATAGAGATAGAGATAGAGGTAGAGATAGAGATAGAGATAGAGATAGAGATAGAGATAGAGATAGAGATAGAGATAGAAATAGAGATAGAGGTAGAGTTATGAATATAGATATAGAGAGATAGAGAAATAGAAATATAGAGATAGAGACAGAGACAGAGACAGAGACAGAGACAGAGACAGATACAGAGATAGAGATTGATATAGAGATAGAAATAGATAGATAGACAAATAGATAGATAGATAGATAGAGAGAGAGAGAGAGAGAGAGAGAGAGAGAGAGAGAGAGAGAGAGAGAGAGAGAGAGAGAGAGAGAGAGAGAGAGAGAGAGAGAGAGAGAGAGAGAGAGAGAGAGAGAGAGAAAGGGAGAGAAATAAAGAGAGAACAAATAATCAGGAAATACTGGAGATGAACAGAATTAGTGCACGAGTCCCTCTTACTTCGAAGTGTAAGTCCTTTTTATTCAAATGAAATCTTGTGGCAGCACAAGGGTCTAGGGCAGGGGTGGGGAACCTTTTTGTGCATGAAGACCACCTTACAATTCATCGTCCCACATAGAGACCGCACTGAACAAATTATCATTATTTTTTTTAATTACTTTATCCCTTTTTATAATAAATAATATACTTCTTGAATAATAAATAATATAATTGTTTAGATAATATGTATATCAAAGGCCGCAGAAGGCCGCAGAAGGCCGCAGAAGGCCGCAGAAGGCCGCAGAAGGCCGCAGAAGGCCGCACTTGATGGCCCGGAAGGCCGCATGCGGTCTTAAGGCTGCAGGTTCTCCACCTCTGGTCTGGCGTTTACTTGGTAACAGCCGGAACGAATGCATACGTCGTAATCAACAGATAAAGTGTTGATGTCTTGAACAAGAGACATTTCTTCTTTGAACGAATTTATGTCTCAGGATGCAGAAGGGTTACGTCAGTTTTGAATTAATATTGAATTAATAAATATTAAAATACTGAATTAATAGATATTGAATTAATAAATATTAGAATTTGATAAATATTAGAATTGAATTAGATAATAAGTTTATAAAATAAATCTTGATTTTAAGATAAATTGTTAAGAAGTTCAACAAATTTAACTTTGAATAACAGGGAAATGGTTAACAAATTTAGCAAAATAAGTTTGAGAAGTATAGGAGAGGAGCAGGAAGTAGAGGAAGGCAGGAAAGGGTAAATTGATGAAATGAAAGTCCAGAACAACTCTTGTAACGACAAAGAATGCAAGGAAATAAAGACGAAAGAGAATAAATGAGCAGGAGAAGGAGGGGATTCAATGAGGAAAGAGAGGGGAAAGAAGAAATAATGAAGAGAAAGGATAAGTAAAAATAGAGCCATCGCGTTATACGTTAGAGAAAGTAGAACGATATGCAAGAGAATTTTTATACAATGGTTCCAAGTATAACACTAGGAAAAAGGGTCTTTAAGTGTCGTTCTTCAGTTATGAGAGATACCCGAATTCTCAATTTTTTTCTTCCAAATAAGAAAATTTAGCTCATTTGCTAAAACCAAGCAACTTTATTCAATAATACGTGTATCTTGATATATATGACGAGCTAGTAATTGATCCTAAGAATTTGTGAAATTTTCTCAAGATAAAAAAATCACTTGACGACAGCCATAGAAACATGTAAAAGAAATTTTTTAAACGAAGTTATTCACACTTCAGTTGAGATAGAGGAATATGTTTTTATTCTAGATGATTCTAGATCAACTTTTTATTTTAGAGGAACTTAAAAAATGTTCTAAGAAAGTTTCTTATAGTAAAGAGGGTTGGGAAGTATGTATAATGCAAATACTACACACACATACATACAAATTCTAACTACACTAATAAGACCAAAACTCGAGTACTCAGCAACACTATGGACACCCAGTATCAAAAAGAATATAAAGAAGTTAGAAAGAAGACAAAGAGCAACAACTCTTTCCAAAATGACATATGAACAAAGACTGTTCAAATCAGAATTACCAACTTTGGAACAAAGAAGGCAAAGAGGAGACCTACTAACTATCTATAGACATATGAAGGGAATGGAAATCTTAGATAAGAATGACTTATTGAAATGGGACAATGGAAAAACAAAAGGACACGAAAAGAAACTAAAAAAAGATAATTACAGAAGAGATCTGAAAAAATAGCTTCCCACACAGAGTGATAGATACTTGGAACAAATT
>NC_134808.1:37025744-37038244 GCF_046742065.1 Oratosquilla oratoria
CTCCAACACTAGGTTAACCTCTAACATAAGAATCTGGGTTGCAAATAAGAGAATTACGTAAATTTTGCAAAGAGTTTAAAGCGGTGTAAGAAGGGGGAAGTAAAATGGATAAAGACTGGGAAATGAAGGAAATGAGAGGGGAGGAATAAAGGGAAAGAATAAATGGGACGAAAAGAAGGATTAGCGAGAGAGAGGGTAAGAATGAAAGAATGGAGATAGAGAGAAATGGGAGGAAAGAGAAAATGTTAGAAATTTGTAATTAGCAAAGAGGAGAGGCAGCAATGAAAAAGCAGAAGATATGAAAATAGGAATGAAAAGAAAAATGAAAGAAATGTAAGCACAATTCTTTTTCTAAACTTCAGAATCCAATGGATAAAGAATGTAAAGCCATTTGGAGGATAAGGAATATAAATATATTTATACTGTATATATATATATATATATATATATATATATATATGTATGTATGTATATACATATATATGTGTATACATATTTATATATATATATATACAGTATATACATATATATGTATATATATATATATACACAGATATATATGTATATACATATATATATACATATATATACATATATATATATATATATATATATATATTATATATACATGTATATATTTATGAATATATATATACATATATATATATTTATATATATATTTACATATAATACATATATATATACATATTTATATACATATACATATATGTACATATATATATATATATATATATACATACATATATATATATACATATGTATATATATGTATATGTATATATATATTGAAATATTATAAGCGTAAATTAAAAGATACTATGTAGAAAAAAAAATAAAAGGAGATAGTTTTTGACAAATCTTCTCAATCAGGCGGGAATATCCTAAAGGAAATCTGAGTGATTCAGGGGAGAAAATAGAACTTCAAATGATCATTCTCACACTCCTGGAATATTCTTCCCACTATGACAAATTCTAGGGATTTAGGGAAAAAATATAACCTCAAATGTTCATTTTATACTGTTGGAATATTCCCCCTTCTAGAGGAAGTCCTAGGGATTCAGGGGAGAAATTAGAACCTCAAATGTTCATCCTTACACTATTGGAATATTCTCCCGTCTAGGGGATATTCTAGGGATTTAGGGGAGAAAATAAAACCCCAAATATTCATTCTCATACTACTGATGCTACAATGCTACAGTCTACATAATCTTCAGAATAACCTCACGTTTTAAATCCACCATTTCATCATTTAATTAATACGAAGCTACACATTAGTAAAAAATAAGAATATATATAAATAGTAACTGGAAACTAATACTGTTCTGGAAAGTTGGCTTAGTGTGTAAAATTCCAGTAGGCTCTGGCTTGATTCCTGGCATAGGACATTCCTAGAGAATTTTTATTATTCAGTTTTGACCTACACCAGTTGATCTTCACTCGTGTCTCTCTATCGCAAATTGTAGAAAATGAAGAAACCAGAAAAAAAAGATGATGATGATGATGATGTTGATGTTGACGACGACGACGACGACGACGACGACGATGGTGATGATGATGCATCACAGAATTATTCATACACAACCATTCTCCACTCAGCCCTATCTTTTGTCTTCTCACTTCCTTCCTCAACAGACATTCCTCCCTTTCCTAATGCCCCTTTTACCCCATCCATCTATCTTTTCCTTGGTTGCCTCCTCATATTTACTCCTTCCACCTCTGCCTTCCACACCTCCTTTAATATATAATCTTTCTTTACTCATTTTTCTATGTGTCCAAACCATCCCAATACTCTTTCATCAACCCTATCTTCCAACTCCCTTTCCATCCCGACTCTCCTCCTCACCTCATTTCTCACTTCATCCAGCCTAGTAACCCCTACCATACTTCTCAGGCACCTCATCTCAAACACATTCAAACTCCTTCCTCTTCCTCTCTTATGTTCCATGTTTCTGCCCCATACAGTATTGTCGGGCAATCACTCCTTCATACAATCTCCTTTTACATCCATTCCCAAATGTCTATTTCTCATTACATTTTTGAATCCTCCAAGGCATTTACTTGCTTCTCTCAATCTACATATTACCTCCACCTTCACTCCTCCTTTCCTCACCACATTTGCACCCAAGTATCTAAAACTATCCACTTCCTCCAGTCGCTCTCCCTTAATACTCTCATTTGGCTGCCATATTCTCCCCTTGTCCATCTCATCACCTTACTTTTACCCATATTTATCTTCAACCTTCTTTCTTTCGCACACCTTCCCAAATTATGTCCCTAACTTCCTTAATCCCTCCTCAGATCCTACCACAAGGGTAGTGTCTTCAGCAAACAACAACTGACTTATCTCCCACTTTTCTCCATTTCCTTTAATCATCTCTAACCCCTGACCCATTACCCCTGCATTTACATCTCGCACCACCCCATTTATATATAAATTGAACTGCCAAGGTGACATAACACATCCCTTCCGAAGTCCCACCCTTACCTCAAACCACTCACTCTCTCCATTTCTGATTCTAACACAGGCTCTACTACTCTCGTTAAAACTCTTGACTGCTCTTAACAGCTTTTCTCCTATCCAATATATCTGTAATACCTCCGACAGTGCCTTCCTGTCTACCCTATCATAAGCCTCTTCCAAATCCATAAAGGCCCAAAAAAACATCCTTAACTTTTTCTAAAGCTTTCTCACATATCTACCTTACCACAAAGATCTGATCCACGCAACCCCTACTTGTTCTAAAAACCACACTGCTCCTCCCCAATTACTCCCTCTGTTCCTCTCCTAATCCTCTTAATCCTTGCCAACTATACTCAACAAACTAATCCCTCTGAAACTACTACACTCACACTTGTCCGCCTTTACCTTGTAAAGTGGAACTATACAGGCACTCCTCCAGTCCCCTGGCACTCTATCCTCTTTTAGACAAAAATTAAACAACCTCAGCAGCCAGTCCACCATCACTGTACCTCCCTCATTTAGACACTCCGCATGACACCCATCCAATCCAAGTGCCTTACCTACTCTCATCATCTTAACAATTGCCCTCACCTCATCTTTCCTTATTTCTACTCCATTTTCCTCACTTATCACTGTCATTTACTTAGCGCTTCCCACTGCAACTACCTTTCCATCCCTATCCTTCATCACATTTAGCAACTCCCTAATATATTCTGCCCCTCCTCCTTTTACTGCTGTCTCTTCTATTATCATCTCTCCATCTACACCTTTTACCTTTTCTTCTCTAGCTGATTCGCCTCCTCTTCCTCTTTTAATTTCTTTACAAAACATCTTTTAAATATTTCTGTCATACTCTTTTCCCTCTCCACATCTACTCTCCTCTTTGCCTTATTTATCTAATGCTTTACTTCTCTTCTCTTTTCTTTGTATCTCTAATATGATTCTCTCGTCATATTTTGTAACCAATCCGGGGTATTGCTGCATGTCATTGTGGGGTTAAAAGCTAATCAGTAGCATGCATCTGATACTTTAGAGTGTACATGGGTCACCCCTACGAACCAGAGTCACACATTATGTCTGTAATAGAGAAAATCTCTATTCATAGAGAAATGATGATACTTTATTATACTGCGACTATCCCTCCGCCATTCTATCCTCCCACTCTTAATACTGTCATGTACCACCTCTCTGAATATTCATTATTATTTTTTTTTTCGCCGAACCCTGTGGTGGGGGAAAAGAATACTGCCACCAAGTGTTCTCACTTGAGTCGTAAAAGTAAAAGGCAACAAAAACGGAACGGGGATTGGGGACACTCCTAAAAAAAGAAAAAAAAAGAAAGAAAAAAAATTAATGATATTGATTAATAATAAAGATGACTTACATCCGACCTGACCTCTATATTAGCAGTCCGCCTTAACCTTGGAATTCTTCGAAAAATAACTTTGGGAGGCTGAGGGAAAAACAAGGAACGGGAGCGATGGAAACGGAAGAAGTATTTGAAAGAGAGAGAGGGAGGAAGTGACTCGAGAAGGTAATGACAGGTTTAAATGTGGAGAGAGAATTAAAGAGTGAGAGAGAGAAAAAAAGAGTAAATTGAGGCAATGGAAAGCAAAAGGGGAGAATGAAACAGGAAGGAGGAAAGAAAAAGAAGGAAATCGAAAAGGAAAATAGAGGGCGGGAAGGATCAGAGGGGAGGAAAGAAGAGAAGATAGAATGATAGAAATAGAAAAAGAGAGGAAGATAATTCGTAAAGCTTGACTAGCAGTATATTCAAACCAAGAGAAATTAAAAAAAGATACCAACAGGAGGAGATAGAGTAAGGAAAGGAAAATGAAAAAGGACAGAGTAGACATAAGAAAAGAAAATAGAAAAAAAGGTTGAGAAAAATTAAAGATGGAAAGAAAAAGAGATGATGGAATGACAAATATAGAGTAAGTTGAAATATATCACATTCACCCGGACTTTTTGTGTACTTAGTGTCATGAAGTGCACAAACTATAATACACGCTATGTGTGTGTGTGTGCGTGCGTGTGTGTGTGTGTGTGTGTGTGTGTGTGTGTGTGTGTGTGTGTGTGTGTGTGTGTGTGTGTGTGTGTGTGTGTGTGTGTGTGTGTGTGTGTGTGTGTGTGTGTGTGTGTGTGTGTGTGTGTGTGTGTGTGTGTGTGTGTGTGTGTGTGTGTGTGTGTGTGTGTGTGTGTGTATTCACCTCACCTTGGTATTTGGATCATGTGTTGGACTCGTGATCGACAGCTTTCTCTCCCGGAAGAGAGCTCAGAGCTCGTATGACCGATCTATGGGTAATGCTATGACCTTTCACACATACACACACACCCAACTCCCCGCCCACGAGAGTCAGAGTAACGACTCGAAGCGCAATGATACCGAAATAATTTCGGCCCTGGGCAGGATTCGAACTGGGTACGGCGAGCACTATCGTACTTCCCAAGTCCAGCGCTCTACCAACTGTACCACCGAGTCGTGTGTGTGTGTGTGTGTGTGTGTGTGTGTGTGTGTGTGTGTGTGTGTGTGTGTGTGTGTGTGTGTGTGTGTGTGTGTGTGTGTGTGTGTGTGTGTGTGTGTGTGTGTGTGTGTGTGTGTGTGTGTGTGTGTGTGTGTGTGTGTATATATTTTCCAGGCTAACACCTCGTGATTTAATTCAGCTGGGTACAGAGCCCAACACATTACGAAGGAAGTCAAAAAGTTTCTGCACAAAGAACCAGGTACAGAAGAAGCACATGAAAGAACAAAAGGAAAGGGAGGGAACAAGGTAAGAAAATGAAGAACACGTACGAATTGCAGAGAGACAATGGAGAAACAGAAAGAAACTCACACAGAAAAGGGGAAGGAGGGAGAAGGAAAAGGGCGATAAGAGGGGAGAAAGAGGGGAAGTTAGGGGTTAAAGAAGAGGAGTCAAAAGAAAGTAAAGCGATGGGAGAAATGAGAAGAAAGGGAGAATGAAGAAGAGGATAAAGAAGGAATAGAAGAAAAGTGAAGGAGAAGGAAGAGGAGGAGAATGTACGGGGGGAGAGAAAGGAGGAGGAGGAGAATGTAGAGGGAGGAGGAGGAGGAGGAGGAGGAAAAAGTAGGAGGAAAAGAAAAGAGGAAGAGGAGGAGGAGGAGGAACTAGGAGAAGAATGGAGAAGAAATGAGGAGGAGAAAGAGGGAGAGAAAAAAGGGAGAGAAAATGGGGGAGAAGGAGTGGTAGAAAGGAGGGAGAAAGGAGGGAGAAAGGAGGAAATTTGGTACCGGATGGGGGAGAGGAAGGAGAGAGGAAGGGTTGGATGTGGGTGGACATGAAGGCCGGGGGAGAGGGGGAGAGGAAGGGGACGGGAAGCGGAAGGAGGGGAATAGACAAAAGAGGTCACAAGGGCAGCGCTGAAAGGTAAGAGGAAGGGGGGGAAATGGGAGAGGGACGGGAGGTGGGGATGAAGAATGGTATAAGAGAGAGAAGAGAATGCCCTGAAGAGAGGAAAAGAGGAAGAGAGACAGAGATGATGAAAAAAAGAGCAGAAGAGAAAAGGAGAAGAGAAGAAGAGGGGAGTATGAGAAGAGGGGGCAAATGAGATGATAGGAAGAGGGATACGGGAAGAATAAAAGAGAAAGAGAGGAGACGAGAAGAAGAGAGAGAATGATTGAAAATGAGAGATACAAAGATTAAGAGGGTATGAAGGGAAAAGGGGTAGAAGGGGAGAGGGTGATGGATAAGATGAGAGGAAAACATATTGAGAGGAAGAGAGGAAGAAGAAGAGGGCATGAGGAAAAGAGAGGAAAAGGAGAAAAGATGAAAAAATTAAGAAGAGAATAGGGGAAGAGGGAGAGCAGGGAAGAGAGAGGAGAGAAGAGGAAGGAAACAGTAGGGGGGGGGACAGGCAAAGAGGAAAAGAGGGGAAGAGGGGAAGAGATGAGGAGAGAAAGAGGGGAAGATGGGTAATTATAGCTCTCTCTGACAGTAAGAATTTTCATTCAGTACTTTGTAGAGTTTCTGAAATGAAATTTATGTGATCTGTCTGCCTGTGCCATCAAATTAACCTTGAATAAACACAAAGGAAAAAGTGGAATGTATGCATGAGTTCCAAACCTTTGGTACTGTGACGCATTCTTTAGATGTCTCTGATGGTGACGCCTCATGGCCCAGTTGCAGACACTACACAGAGGATAGAGAACCTGTCATATTAGACTGATCAATATTCACAAAAGATTCTTTCCTGAGCTCGGCGACCGTGGTCTGTTTCCTCAGGGACTGTTGGTTTCCTGAAAGAGGTTAATCAGGGTGGCAGATTAATTGATACTTGTTTTCATTTCATGTAAACTCCGAGCTCTGAAATAACATCACCATTACCCAGGAAACTTTCATCACTTGGCGGAGATGCGTGAAGTATAAAGACAGGCCATCTACTCTTGGACTCTCCAGTTATACCACAGTAGACAATATCACAAAATTTCTTCTTTGAGTGACCGGAGCCTCGTCTACCAAAGGGTATAGTGTATGCTGACACAAGAGGGAATATTGTTATGTACTGGATCCATCTGTCTTGTCTAGAGACAGACATGAACACTTGCTGGCTTGTCTTCTACAGACTTTGTCTGTTTGTATACACGTGGCTAAACACACTACAGACAAGAGCACACACTTCTTCTTTGAATACCTTACGAGTCAACCTAATGGCTGATACAAGCCTCTGTCGGAGCCCCAAGGCAACACAGGGGACCTTAGAGTAGTGAACAAACGACCAACGCATGGCTTCCTTAATTCTGAGTTCAACATATGGCCTCCACGTGGAATATATTTGTTAGATAATACGAGTCTTATGTTGTGAGATTTATGTCTGTCTGTCTGGGAATCTGTCAGATTTACAGTGACACTGAGTTGGGCTTGCACCTGGGGTCTTATCGAATGTGATCCGGCAGAACTAGAGTGACTGAGAATGGTAATGAAACGTACCATTGCCAACATACGAATCTGTCACACACTAGGTAACTAGCTAATGGTCTCAAGCAACCCTGACATTTTCAGTAAACGACCAGTTCCACTGGGGTTTGAACCTTAGACTATGAATTTACAAAGCAAGAATTAAACCATTTAGTTGCCATCCATCTACTGTATCTATATACCAAGGGACTCTTCCCTTTATAAAGGAGGTAGCTAAATCAGAGGCACGTACTCAGTCCCACCCAATCCACTTCCATCCGCTATTCTTGTTTCCCTCTCATCTTTGCTCCTGGTGGATGAAGGAACATCCCTGTCTCCTGCCTATTGCCAGGGTCAGAAGCAATGCAGCAAGACACAGTACAACCACAGCAAGGATGGTTTAATTAATTGGCCACCCCCTCCCCCTCTCTGGCCCCTCTTGCGGAAAAAAGAGGACGGAAGGAAATCCTTTCAGACTGTCAAAATATCACCCACACACAACCACACATCCCTTCACGGGCTCAAACAAAGCCCGTGGGAGTGATACTTCACTCCCCCCCCCCAAAAAAAAAAAAAACCTCCCCACTCCTCTCATCCCCTTATCCCCTACCCCCACCCTTCCTTGTTCGACATTAAAGTATCATCCATACACAGCCATTCTTCACTCACCCCTATCTTCTGCCTTCTCTCGTCCTTGCTCAACAGACATTCCCCTCTTCCTCCTAGGTCCTTTCCCCTCATCAACCCATCTCATCCTCGGTCGCCCCCTCAAATTCACTCAATGCGCCTCTGCCTTCCAAACCTCTTTTGCTAATTTTTCTTCTCTCATTCTTTCCATGTGTCCTAATTATTCCCATACTCTTTCATCAGCCCTATCTGATATCTTTTCCATCCACGCTCTCCTCCTCACCTCCTCATTTCTCACTCCTCTTTTTAAAATTCAAACAATATTAGAATCACAAAAAGCATTCACATATTGATTTATCTTATCATAAAGTTCTGCCTACTATGAATAGTGAGTCATTAGTATTTGTAATGGTCTCAGCAAAAAAAAAACAAAAAAAAAAAAAAAATCATCCTTAGGTTGTATGATATGAGTTCGATGGGACTTTAGTAGTTCGGTAATTCCACCCACAAGAATGTCAATTAATGGTATCGTTGGTACCACGCCCACGGCAGGGAATGGGAGGATCTCAATTGAAATCTTCTCTACAAATATGCGATCACGAAGTCGCTTGGGATGTCGTTCAGGGATTGGCTGCTTGAAGAAAAAAAATAGATTTTCATAATTAGTTTCTGTGCAGACAAGTCTACTTTTTAAATGTGGGATCACGTTGTTTGATTATCTGTTAATAGAATTGATTTTCCTCCATTTTATTCTTGCATTTCTTCCACTATATTCTATTCTTTTTTTTTATTTACATGTTTTTTCTTGCCTCCTTGCTCTGATAGATAGTCAATTATATTATTTTTTTATGAATAAAGCCCGGCAGTTTTATTCAGTTTAAGACGAACTCTAGGAACATAGGTGATACATTTTCTTTGAATAACTTAAAGGGATTTTCTTTTTTACCTACACTGTATTAGCTTATTCAGTTGTGCATGTGCCCACAGATCAAAAGACAGGACCCTTCTTTTCAATTAATTTTCGATTTTCTTCTCGTCGCTTGTCTTTTTGTTGTCTCCCTCTCTCCACACCTTCCTCTCTCTCACTCTCACTCTCTCTCTCTTTCTCTCTCTCTCTCACTCTCTCTCTCTCTCTCTCTCTCTCTCTCTCTCTCTCTCTCTCTCTCTCCTCTCTCTCTCTCTCTCTCTTCTCTCTCTCTCTCTCTCTCTCTCTCTCTCTCTCTCACTCTCACTCTCACTCTCACTCTTATTCTCACTCTTATTCTCTCTCTCTCTCTTTCTTTCTCTTTCTCTCTTTCTCTCTTTCTTTCTCTCCCTATATTTTTTGTATTTTTTTTCTTACGCTATTTCTTTCTCCATCTACATTTGTTTCTTTATCTGCAAGCAATCCATATTAACTGTTTTCTATTTACGGTATATCTTATTTTTCACTGCATGATCTGCACTCACTGTTTTCGCTTTCTTCTTACTGTTTTATAACTGAAGTTTACTTCTCTATTCCTTTTTTTTTTGTTTTACAAAGTTATTTCCCCTACTCTCTGTTTTCTCAATAATCTATACATCGAGTACATTTCCTCTCTCTAACTGGCTTCTTCACACGCTTCCTATACTTTTTCTGTAATGGCGGACATCAAAGGAGCCGTATACCAGTCCTGCATTTCAGTTCTTTCAACTAATTAGTTTCATCGAACTCATTCAACTGGTTTCAGACTTCGTTCACAACCACATTCATTCCAACGCATGACATTTCCTACGTGTTTTGCGAATTCCACACGAACTTCACCAAGGCGGATGAAGTTACCGGGGTGAAGTACTGAGGCTGTATCGTCTCGCGGAGGATAGTCCGGGTGGCCTGTAGTGGACCACCAAGTCTGAATCCCAAACTTCTCCAAATAGTCTCTCTCTCCTTCCCATCTCTATTCTCTTCTTGGTATTACTTTCTCTCCTCTTTCTTCTCTTTTATTTTTTCTTCATCATTTTCTTCCTAAATGTTTAACTCAATCTCTCCCTTTCCTTCCTTTTTGTCCTCGTTCTTGCTCTATCTCCATTATCTTCCTCTCCTTCCATCCCTCTTTCCCTTTTGCCTCTCCACAACCTTCATTGCCTCATTTTTCACCCTTCTTTCCTCCGTCCCTCCAATTTCTCTCCGTATTCACTCCCTCCTACCTCACTTCCCTCCCTCCCCCCCACTCCTCCTCCTTCATCTCTCCCTCCCTTCCTTTCTCCATTCCTACTTTCCTTATTCTTTCCTTCCTTCCCTCTCTTCCTCCTTCCATCCCCCTTATTCTCCATCCCCCCTTCTTCCCCCTCCCTCTCATTATACGTTTCTCCCTCCTTCCCTCCCTCCTTCCCTCCCTCCCTCTGTCCTCCCTTCTCTTCCTCCCTCAACCCCTCCATTTTCTCTTACTTTTTCTCTCTCTCCCTTCCTCATTTTCCTCTCCTCCATTTCACCCTTTCTATTTTTCTTCATCTTTCTCTACCTCTTTACCTCCCTTCCTCCCTCCTTCCTTTCATCCCTCTCTTTCTTCTCCTCTTTCTCTTCTTCCTTTCACCCCTCCCACCATCCCTCCCTCCCTCCCTCCCTCCTTCCTTCCTTTCCTCCCTCTCTTCCTTCCCATTCCTTCCCTCCCTCCTTTTATCCTTTCCACCTTCCTTCCCATCTTTCTCCTGCCTCTCTGCCTCCTTTTCTCCCTCCTTACCTCCCTCCCTCTCTCCCTCCTGTCATCCCTTTCTTCCTTCCCCTCTTTCCCTGCCTCCCTCCTTTTATCCTTTCCACCTTTCCCCTACCTCTCTTCCTTCCTCTCCTTCCCTCTCTCCCTCCTTCCTTTCCACCCTCTTTTCCTTCCCCTCCTTCCCTCCCTCCTTTTATCCTTTCCCCCTTTACCCTGCCTCTCTTCCTTCCCCTCCTTCCCTCCCTCTTTTTATCCTTTCCCCTTCCCTCCCTCACTTTGCCCTACCTCTCTTCCATCCTCTCCTTCCCTCCCTCCCTCCTTCCTTTCCTCCCTCTTTTCCTTCCCCTCCTTCCCTCCCTCCTTTTATCCTTTCCCCCCTTTCCCCTGCCTCTCTTCCTTCCCCTCCTTCCCTCCCTCCTATTATCCTTTCCCCCTTCCCTCCCTCCCTTTGTCCTACCTCTCTTCCATCCTCTCCTTCCCTCCCTCCCTCCTTCCTTTCCTCCCTCTTTTCCTTCCCCTCCTTCCCTCCCTCCTTTCACCCCTCCCACTCTCCCTCCTTCCTTCCTTTCCTTCCTCTCTTCCTTCCCCTCCTTCCCTCCCTCCTTTTATCCTTTCTCCTTTCCCTCCCTCCCTCTCCCCTGCCTCTCTGCCTCCTTCCTGCCTCTCACGCCTGTCCTCCCTCTCTCCTTCCTTTCATCCCTTTCTTCCTTCCCCTCTTTCCCTCCCTCCCTCCTTTTATCCTTTCCACCTTTCCCCTGCCTCTCTTCCTTCCTCTCCTTCCCTCCCTCCCTCCTTCCTTCCCTCCCTCTTTTCCTTCCCCTCCTTTCCTCCCTCCTTTTATCCTTTCCCCCTTCCCTCCCTCCCTTTCCCCTGCCTCTCTGCCTCCTTTTATCCTTTCCCCCTTCCCTCCCTCCCTTTGTTCTACCTCTCTTCCATCCTCTCCTTCCCTCCCTCCCTCCTTCCTTTCCTCCCTCTTTCACTTCCCCTCCTTCTCTCCCTCCTTTTATCCTTTCCCCCCTTTCCCTTACCTCTCTTCCATCCTCTCCTTCCCTCTCTCCCTCCTTCCTTTCCTCCCTCTTTTCCTTCCCCTCCTTCCCTCCCTCCTTTTATCCTCTCCCCCCCTTTCCCCTGCCTCTCTGCCTCCTTCCTGCCTCTCACGCCTGCCCTCCATTCACTCTGTCGCCCTTTCCCCCTTCCCATTTTCACTCCCGTTTCAATTTATCCATTCAGGCAAGAACTGGGGATGTTTCGGCACGAACCCCCACCCTCTGACCGGGGGGACCCTCAGAAAGCGAGGCCCTTCCGAGGGCGTCCGTCCTTATGTTTGGGCTCCGTTAGGGTTGTTTTCCTTTGGCCCCTGTTCCGTACCCCCTTCTTTTTTCCATTTTGGGTCAGTTGTTTTTGATTTCTTTTCGTATTTTTTTTTTTTTTTTGTCCTCACTTGAGTTGATCTTTTTTGGAATAGTGATATCCTTTCTGCGCTTTGTTCTGGTTAAGATGTAGCCCGAAGGGGCGTTATTAGTTTAGAATTGACAGTTTTGTTCATCTGAGAATGCGAAAACGTGGTTTGAAATCAGTCCTGAAAGGTATTAGTATTTCATTAGTAATAGCTAACACTTCTATTTTTGTGGACAATATCACATCGAAGAGGTGGAACTGTTGAAGTGGTAAAGGAAAGATTTAAGGAGTGTAGGAAGGTGAAGGGATAATAAAGCTTAAAAGTGGTCAGCATTATTGTTATCTATATAAGTAAAAAATAAACTGACCCTTCGCGTTTGGTGGTAAATCGGTTACACCGCCAACTAC
>NC_134808.1:37063244-37068244 GCF_046742065.1 Oratosquilla oratoria
AAAAAAAAAGAGAAAGAGAACATATCCCCTTCAAACCAATCATACGACTTTCCCCTTGTCCCTCACATATATATCTCTCCCCTATTTCCCTCCCCTTCCTTCCCTCCTCCTTCCCTCCCCCCCTTGCTCTTCCCTCCCCTCCTCTCCACCTGACTTCCTCCCCTCCTCTGCCCCCCCTTCTCCCCTTTCTGCCTTTCCTAGCCTTATTTTCTCACTTCCTCCCCTCTACTCCCCCTCGCCACCTCTTTGAGCTCTTCCCAGTCTCCTTTCCCCCTCTCTTCCTTCCTCCTCTCTTCGTTCCTCCTCTTGTCGCTTTCTCTTTATATTCCCTCTTTTTCTTTCTCTCTGCCTTCTTCCTCTCTTCCTCTCTTCTTTACTTCCCCTCCATCTTCTTCACCTCTTTATTTCCCTTCTCGCCCTTGTCTCCCTTCCTTCTCTCTCCTCTTCTTCCTCTCTGCTCTCTTTATTTCTCCAGTTCTCCTCGCATCCTCCCCTCTCCCCTCCCTCCTCACTTTCCTCCCCATCTTTCCTTCCCCTCTCTCCTCCTATCTCCTCTCCTTTCTCGTCCCCTATCTTCCCTTCCTCCACCCTATTTTATAGCCCCTCTTTTCTGATTGGTAGGAATAATTTGCCCGCACACGAACAGCGTCTCGCGTATAATTTCCGTGAAATTATTTTGAAAATAAATAGAAAAATAAGAGTATATATATATATACAATAAATAAATAAGAAATAGAAAATACTAAATGATACACGAATAAATAAAGAACTCACTTTTGTTATATACATTTTTTTGTAGTAAATGGGTGTAGTTTTGTCTTCAACAAACCATATATTCTTCAGGCATTGTTATGTAGTTATAGTAGCACATACCAACAGAAAATCCTTTTTTCTTCTTCACTATATATATATATATATATATAAATTTTTTACATTTCTTTTGCCTTACTGTGGGCCATTTGTGTTTCGAGGAGCTTGTAAAAAATAGAATGAAAATGAAGAAGAAGAATATAGAAAAAATACTTCTTATGCATCTCAATTCTCAATTCCTTAATTTGAAATTTGTAATTACTCTCCGAAGCAATCATGTGATCTTTCCCCTCCCCCTCCCCCTCCCCCTGCCCTCTCCCTCCTCACCTCTCTTTCCTCGCCTCTCTTTCCTCGCCTCTCCTTCCTTACCTCTCTCCCCTCTTCCCTTTCCTTCCTTCACATATCCCTTTCCCCCCTCTTTTACTCCTTCTCTTCACCTCTCCTTCCTCACTCTCTCCGCTCTTCCCTTTCCCTCCTCTTTTCCTCTCTCTTCTCACCTCTCCTTCCTCACTCTCTCCCCTCTTCCTTTTCTATCCTTCACATAACCTTTTCCCCTCCCAACCCCCTCTCTCTCCTCACCTCTCCTTCCTTACCTCTCTCCCCTCTTCCCTTTCCCTCCTTCACACAATCCTTTCCCCTCCCCTCTTTTCATCTCTCTCCTCACCTCTCCTTCATCACCTCTCTCCCCTCTTCCCTTTCCCTCCTTCACACAACCTTTTCCCCTCCCCATCCCCCCTCTCTCTCCTCACCTCTCCTTCCTCACCTCTCTCCCCTCTTCCCTTTCCCTCCTTCACACAATCCTTTCCCCTCCCCTCTTTTCATCTCTCTCCTCACCTCTCCTTCATCACCTCTCTCCCCTCTTCCCTTTCCCTCCTTCACACAATCCTTTCCCCTCCACTCTTTTTATCTCTCTCCTCACCTCTCCTTCCTCATTCTCTCCCTTCTTCCCTTTCCCTCCTTCACGCATCCCTTTCCCCTCCACTCTTTTCATCTCTCTCCTCACCTCTCCTTCCTCCCCTCTTCCCTTTCCCTCCTTCACACAATCCTTTCCCCTCCCTCTTTTCATCTATCTCCTCACCTCTCCTTCCTCACTCTCTCCCCTCTTCTCTTTCCCTCCTTCACACAATCCTTTCCCCTCCCCCCTTTTCATCTCTCTCCTCACCTCTCTTTCCTCACCTCTCCCCTCTTCCCTTTCCTTCATTCATGTATCCTTTTCCAATCCCCCCACTCTCACCTCTCCCTCATCACCTCTCTCCCCTCTTCCCTTTCCCTCCTTCACACATCCCTTTCCCCTCCCCTCTTTTTATCTCTCTCCTCACCTCTCCTTCCTCATTCTCTCCCTTCTTCCCTTTCCCTCCTTCACGCATCCTTTTCCCTTCCCCCTCTCTCTCTCCTCACCTCTCCTTCCTCCCCTCTCTTCCCTCTTCCCTTTCCCTCCTTCACACAATCCTTTCCCCTCCCCTCTTTTCCTCTCTCTTCTCACCTCTCCTTCCTCAGCTCTCTTCCCTCTTCCCTTTCTCTCCTTCACACAATCCCTTTCCCCTCCCCCATCCTTCCTTCTCTTTCTCTAATCTTCTCCATTTCCCACTCTCCTCTCTTCCTCTCTCCTCTTCCCCCCTCTCTTCCTCTCTTCTCCTTTTTCCTCTCTCTCCATGCTCCCTCCTATTTCCCTTCTCTTCTCTGCCTTCGACTCCTCTCTCCTCTTCTCCCCTCTCTTCTTCTCTTCTCTTTCTTCCCTCTCCATCTTTCCTCCTCTTTCCCTTCTCTTCTCCACCTTCCACTCCCTTCTCCTCCTCTCTCTTCTTCCCTCCTCTCTTCCCTCTCCATCTTTCCTCCTCTTTCCCTTCTCTTCTCCGCCTTTCACTCCTCTCTCCTCCTCTCTCCTCTTTCCCCCCTCTCTTCTTCTCTTCTCTTTCTTCCCTCTCCATCTTTCCTTCTCTTTCCCTTCTCTTCTCCGCCCTTCTTCTCTCTTCCCCCTTCCCCTCCCCCTCTTTTAATCCTCTCCTTATCCTATCAGCTCTTCCTCTGTTCCTTCCCACTTCTCACCTTTGGCTCTCTTCTCTCATTTCCACTATTTTTCTTCTATTTTTTCCTTTCATCTACTTCGCCTCTTTCCTTCCCTCCTATCCTTCTTCCTTTCCTTTGTCTTCCATAATCTCTTCATCTTTACTCATTATTCCTTCCTCCATTCTCTCTCTTCCGTTTGTTTCTTCTTCTCTTATCCTTTCCCCTATTCCCTCCTCTGTTCCGGGTTTCCCTACTCTTAAATCTTCCCTTCCTTTTCTCTTCCTCTTTCTCCTCACATTTTTTGTCTTTCCTATGTGTCTTCTATTATCATCTTTACTCCTTATTCCATTCTATACTCTCTCTTCTATTTGTTCCTTTCTCTTACCCTCTCTTACCCTTTCCCCATTTCCTCTTCTCTTTTAAAGTTCCCTTCTTTAAATTCTTCCCTTCTTTTCTCTTCCTCTTCCTCCTTACATCTTTGGTTATCCCTGTGTGTCTTCTATCATCATCTTTACTCCTTATCCTTTTCTCTATTCTCTCTTCTATTTGTTCCTTCTTTTCATATCCTTTCCCCATTTCCTCTCCTCTATTAACTTTCCCTCCTTTAAATCTTCCCTTCTTTTCTCTTCCTCTTCCTCCTTACATCTTTGGTTATCCCTGTGTGTCATCTATCATCAACTTTACTTTTACCGTTCCTTACGCTTTCATCCCTCCATTCTACTACTTCCATTTCCTGTTCCTCTCTTCTCCCCTTCCTCTCTTCTCCTTCTCTCTTACCTCCCTTCCCTTTCGCTTTCTCCTCTGTTTCCATATTTCTTTTATTCTCCCTTGTTCTCCCTTTATCATCCTTCTCCTTCCTATTCCTTTCCTTCTTATCCTGTCTAACTTCATCTTTGATTAGTTTTGTTTTCTCTCTTCATTATTTCTCCCTTTCTATCATTTTCGTCTCTTTTATCCTTTCCTCGTCGCTTACTTTATCGTCCTCCTTACTTCTACGTTCCTCCATCTAAATCTATTCTCCTTTCTTTTCCTCCCTTCCTTCCTTCCTTCCTTCCTTCCTTCCTTCCTTCCTTCCTTCCTTCCTTCCTTCCTTCCTTCCTTCCTTCCTTCCTTCCTTCCTTCCTTCCTTCCTTCCTTCCTTCCTTCCTTCCTTCCTTCCTTCCTTCCTTCCTTCCTTCCTTCCTTCCTTCCTTCCTTCCTTCCTTCCTTACTTCCTTACTTCCTTACTTCCTTCCTTCCTTCCTTCCTTACTTCCTTACTTCCTTCCTTACTTCCTTCCTTCCTTCCTTCCTTCCTTCCTTACTTCCTTCCTTCCTTCCTTCCTTCTTTCCTTCCTCCCTTCCTTCCTTCCTCCCTTCCTTCCTTCCTTCCTTCCTTCCTTCCTTCCTTCCTTCCTTCCTTCCTTCCTTCCTTCCTTCCTTCCTTCCTTCCTTCCTTTCTTCCCTTTCCCCGCTTTCCTTCTTCCTCTCCCATCTATCTTCTTTTTTCTTCATCTCACTTTCTTCTCCTTTTTCTCCCTTCATTCATTCCTTCCTTCCTTCCTTCCCTTTCCCCACTTTCTATCTTCCTCTTCCTCTCCCATCTATCTTCTTCTTTTTTCTTCATCTCACATTCTTCTCCTTTTCCTCCCTTCCTTCCTTCCTTCCTTCCTTCCTTCCTTTCTTCCCTTTCCCCGCTTTCCTTCTTCCTCTTCCTCTCCATCTATCTTCTTCTTTTATTTTTCTTCATCTCACATTCTTCTCCTTTTTCTCCCTTCCTTCCTTCCTTCATTCCTTCCTTCCTTACTTCCCTTTACCCACTTTCCTTCTTCCTCTTCCTCTCCCAACTATCTTCTTTTTTCTTCATCTCACTTTCTTCTCCTTTTTCTCCCTTCCTTCCTTCCTTCCTTCCTTCCTTCCTTCCTTCCTTCCTTCCTTCCTTCCTTCCTTCCTTCCTTCCTTCCTTCCTTCCTTCCTTCCTTCCTTCCTTCCATCCTTCCTTCCTTCCTTCCTTCCTTCCTCCCCTCCTTCTCTTCCCTTTCCCCACTTTCCTTCTTCCTCTTCCTCTCCCATCTATCTTCCTTTTCTTTTTCTTCATCTCACATTCTTCATCTTTTTCTTTATTTTTCTTCCTTTCCCCATTTTCTACTTCTTTTTTTCTCTACATTCTTTCTCAGTCAAAAAATCATAAATTCGTACTCCTGC
>NC_134808.1:37073244-37083244 GCF_046742065.1 Oratosquilla oratoria
TATTTGGTGACAAATCCGAGAACGAGTTGTCTTAACAAGTATTGATGTGGATGACCCCAATGATATTTTGCCATGAGCATGAAGGATCTCCAATAACACTTATTTGACGAGACCAGCTTTCAGAAATCTGAACTTGTTAAAGGATTTTTATTACAACGTGGCGTTTAATTTCTTCACACAGCTCGAAGGTGTCGAACCAGAACTTGGACAAGCCGGATATCCATTTATAAGCCCTGAAGACATCCAAAAGTTAAAAAAAAAAAAAAAAAAAAAGAGTGGGTGGAAGGACGGTAGAGGAAAGAAAACAATAAAGGAACATCACAAGAGTGATTATGGGTCACTGTGTGGCTCAAAGATCAACGGAGTAGGTGAGAGAAAGTAAGAAACTTGTGAATATGATATAACCATTGTGATATTACTTTCATAATTAATAACAAGGTGTCAATATCATACTCTGCTTTTACATTAAGATATTAAAATACGAGAAATTAATTTCCGTTATGCTAAAAGGATAGATATAGAATAACTGTTGAAATATATGCATGATCTAGTATGACTACATATGTATGTATGTATTTTAGCCCATATATATATAATATATTGTATATATATATATATATATATATATACATATATATAATAAACTTGAGCATATAAAATTAGAAGCATCTACTACTGGCACAAAGATGCTTAGACACTATGACTATTAAACAATGCAAGCAAACACAAAAAGTGAAATAATAAAATGGAATGAAAATAACACAAGTTGACAGTAAATGTTATGCATGTCATTCAACAAGATGTTGTTAGTTTCTTTGATTTTGTTAAGAGGTTAAGAGTTGTTATTTTTTATTACTTTTTTCCACGGGTATCGGAAAACTAAAGCCTTAGAGTATGTGATATCTCAACAGACATTAGATCAAGTTAAAAACACAAAAGTCATAGTTTCATATTTATGATTTTGGTGGAAGGTGTGTCATAGCAATCTATAAATGGTAACATGTGTATTGCTATGGGGATCCTTTTTGTTGTACTGAATCCAGCTTATTTTGGAGATATTTATTTTCTTTCACACCAACAAAGTTACGTTATCTTCCAAAATATGAGTTTTTATGAGTTTGGTTCATCTATTTCCAGAGACCAAGAGGATTGCAAAGGATTACAAAGGCGGAGCATGTCGACAGGATATCTTTTGGTCCATATCTAGGTCGGATGCGAAAAAATCATAATAACGATAAACAAATAAATGAATAAATAAAAACTATAATAATGTAAATAATAAAAAAGTACATAGATAAATGCATAGGTATAGATAATTAATAAGCAAACAGGTATATATTAAATAATAATAAATGAACATATAACCAATAACAAATGAGAATCAAAAAAATGATAATAAACAAACGGATAAATGATAAGAAAACAAATAAACAAATAATATGAAATAAGTGATAGTCATTACAGCATCTCGCGTAGGTGTTTATCTAAATAAAAACTATTATAATGTAAATAATATATAAGATACATAAATAAATGCATAGGTATAGTTAAATAATAAACAAATAGGTAAATAGTAAATAATAATAAATTGACATATAACTAGTAATAAATGAGAATCAAACAAATATCTTGCTTAGGTGTTTATCTAAATAAAAACTACAATAATGTAAATAATAAATAAAATACATAAATAAATGCATAGGTATAGTTAGATAATAAACAAACTGGTAAATAGTAAATAATAATAAACTGACTTATGACTAATAATAAATGAGAATTAAGCAAATAATAATAAACAAAAGGGACAAATGATAACAAAACAAATAAACAAATAATATGAAATAAATAATAGTCATTACAGCATCTTGCTTAGGTGTTTATCTAAATGATTCTCAATCACCCCATTCCTATCATATTTTCAGAAAAAGTATAAAGAGTATTGGCAACATAGTTTGTTGAATTATTATTCATAGTTATATTAAGAAAATATAAGAACTTCGTTTGTTGTAACACACATAATTGAATAATTTAATTTGTTTGATTAAACCTATATTGCCACGCTCCTAACTCTATCGCCTTTGCCCTTTATGCATGGACTGCAGTTTACAATCACTGCCAAGAATTGGAGAGAAGTGCGGGATTCGAACCCACAAATGAAAGACCAGTATGCTTCCCATTACGCTAACAGAGCACATATATCTAGGATACTGGTTGGGAAGTGAACACATCTGAAAGACTCTTCACGATAGGGTGTTAGTACCATTATCATGGTTTGCTGACCAAAGGAACAGCTCAGACAATGGTGCATGAAGCTGCAATTCATTATAGCTTATCTTTTGCTGTCTTGGTCAATAACTGGATCAAGTTATCAAAGGATTACAAAGGCGGAGCATTCCGACAGGAGACCTTGTGGTCTATAACTAGGTCGGATACGAAATATATATATATATATACATAATTATATATATAAATATATATATATATATATATATATATATATATTTCTAAACAGATATGTAGTAGCACAGTTGTAGATGACACACAGGAACCCACAGTCGGAGAAAATAAACTTCGAATAAAGTAGAATCCTATATTTCGGCTATCAACTGTAGGCCTCTTCAGGAAAGTACCCCTACAGTTGATAGCCGAAATATAGGATTCTTCTTTATTCGAAGTTTATTTTCTCCAACTGTGGGTTCCTGTGTGTCATATATATATATATATATATATATATATATATATATATATATATATATATATATATATATATATATATATGTATATATATATATATATATATATATATATATATATATATATATATATATATATATATATATATATATATGTATATATATATATATATATATATATATATATATATATATATATGTATATTGATAACAGTAAAATAAAATGGAATAAATAAAATAAAATTAAAATCATAGTAATATAAATAATAAATAAAATAGATAAATGCATAGGTACTCTGGCTTAGTTCTCTTGTGAAGTGTATTGAATGAACCTACATATTTAGTATCTAGATTAAACTATTCCATGATCATATACATATGTTTTACATGCTTGTATGCCCACAGAGACACAAAGACAAGAAAATGTAGAATAAGAAGGACTGAGTAAAAGACAGTCATCTTATCATCTTGTAAAAATCATCTGAAGTTAACACAAAATCGTTACAATATGGTACAGGTCAAAAAAAAAAAAAAAATGGAAACAAAAGGAGTGAGGAGAAAAATCGAAACGAAAACAAATGACAACTGGACATAAATTTTGTCTCATTTGTGTTGAAAAGTTGTCAAGTAATTGTTGCCAAACATCAAAAATTAACACGGAAAGAAATAAAGAAATGTCAGGGGGGAGGAATAGATAAAAATGAACGCAAGATATTGACATAAGACAAACTGTATAATCAGATCCTTCAATAACGTAGCATAGCGCTTTAAACATTGTGGTAAAATTCAGATGATTTCATTCAGTTGACTGGTAGGCTCTCATAGTCAAAACAGAATATCGATAGATGAAGGGTGACCTGATGTATGCCGCCCCCAGCTGACTAAAATCGCCTGGCGTCTACCATTGCAAAAGCTATGCAATGTGTAACAACATAGAAGTTTCTTTTGCCAGATTACGGGTCCAAGATAGTGTTAGCAACACAGTGTATAACCTATACCAAGCCAATAGCCACTGGCATCACGAGGACACAAACACATTATATATGGGGTGGAGTATCTCTGGTAAGCGCTCAACCGAGTGGTTTACAAACTACCTAACAACAACACCAGAAACAGCAGCAACAACAACATCAGCAACAACAGCAGCAACAACAACAACAACAACAACAACAACAACAACAACAACAACAACAACAACAACAACAACAACAACAACAACAACAACAACAACAACAACTACAACAACAACGGTAACGACATCAATAACAGTAACAACAACCATAGCAGCAACGACAACAACAATATTAACGACAAGGACAGCAATAACACAAATAACATCAACAACAGCAGCAACATCAATGACAAGGGCAAGGGCAAGGGCAAGGACAATAGCAAAAGCAACAGCAGCAGCAGCAGCAAGAAGAAGAAGAACAAGAAGAAGAAGAACAAGAAGAAGAAGAAGAAGAAGAAGAAGAAGAAGAAGAAGAAGAAGAAGAAGAAGAAGAAGAAGAAACAAGAAGAAGAACAAGAAGAAGAAGAAGAAGAAGAAGAAGAAGAAGAAGAAGAAGAAGAAGAAGAAGAAGAAGAAGAGGAAGAAGAAGAAGAAGAGGAAGAAGAAGAAGAAGAAGAAGAAGAAGAAGAAGAAGAAGAAGAAGAAAGAAGAAGAAGAAGAAGAAGAAGAAGAAGAAGAAGAAAGCGAAGAAGAAGAAGAAGAAGAAGAAGAAGAAGAAGAAGAAGAAGAAGAAGAAGAAGAAGAAGAAGAAGAAGAAGAAGAAGAAGAAGAAGAAGAAGAAGAAGAAGAAGAAGAAGAAGAAGAAGAACAACAACAACAACAACAACAACAACAACAACAACAACAACAACAACAACAACAACAACAACAACAACGGTGAAAAAGAAAAGTGACAACAACAACAAAAATTAAAAAGAGTACTGAAAAAGGAAGGTGAAAAAGAGAAATGGAAAAGAAAGGTGAAAAAATAAAACTAAAAAAAAAATAAAATAAAAGGGAAGTTAAAGAGAATATTGAAAAGGGATGGTGAAAAAGAGAGATGGAGAAAAATAGAATATTGAAAAATGAAAGTTAAAAAGAGTATTGAAAAAAGGTGAGAAAGAATGATGAAAATGTGAAAAATTGAATCAAGACAATATAGAAAATAACGGAAATTACAAATAAAGGCCTAAAAAAGATGTTTAAAAGGAAAACAAAAAACAAGGAGTGAAATAAGATGAAAAAATATGTTAAAAAAGGAAAATGCAAAGCAAATAGATGGACTGGAAAGATGAAGAGAATGTGAAAATGAGACGTTAGTTAACTTGAAATAGAAGATGAGAAAGGACGATAAAAGAAGATGAAAAATGACACACAGTATAGATGAAGCTAAATATAAAGATGAAGATGAATATTATACAGACGAAACGTATTCACTGTAAGGCAAGAGCCCAAAGTAATATTTCACGTCATTACCAGTTTATGATTTATGCTCTGTTGTCTCAGAGATGCTATTTTTAATCGAGCAGTTGAATTAATTTGTACATTTTATTTCAGTGGTGATATATTGCTTTCCTCGTCCACCTCCTACCCTCTCCCACCTCCTTCCTGTCTCTCTCTAATTCCTCCCTCACTTCTTTCTATCTTCCTTTCGTCTTCCCATCCTACTTCTCTTCTTCCTAACTGTTCTCTTTCTCTTCCCTCTCTCTTTTTCTTCCTATCTCACTCTTTTAATGTCCTCTTTTTCACCTTCCTGTCTCTCTCTTCTTCCTCCCTCACTTCTTTCTATTTTCTTTTCTTCTTCTCATCCTGCTTCTCTTCTTCCTAATACTTCTCTTTCTCTTCCCTCTCTCTTTTTCTTCCTACATCTCTCTTTTAATGTCCTCTTTTTCACCTTCCTGTCTCTCTCTTCTTCCTCCCTCACTATTTTCTATTTTCCTTTCTTCTTTCCTTCCTATTTTTGTTCTTCATAATCCTTCTCTCTTTTTCTTCCCTCTCTCTTTTTCTTCCTACCTCACTCTTTTACTGTCCTCATTTTTTACCTTCCCTGCTCTCTCTTCTTTCTCCCTCACTTCTTTCTATTTTCCTTTCTTCTTCTCATTTTACTTCTCTTCTTCCTAACCCCTCTCTTTCTCTTCCTTCCCTCTTTCCTTTCCTTCCTACCTCTCTTCGTTACTCTCCTTTTTTCACCCTCCTGCCTCTCTCTCCTTCCCTCCATTACTCTCATCTTCCCTCCTCCCTTCCCTCCCTCTAATTCCTCCCATCCTTTCTCTTTCTTTTCATTTCCTTACTATTGGTAATTGTTTTGCTCCTACGCTCTTTATCTCATTACTTATACCCATACCTTCTTCCTGACTTACTTATGTCCATCTTAATCCACTTATGTAATTACTTACCTCCTTCCACATGCGTTACCCACCCAAACAATCCACATTACTTTCTAATCTCTCTGCTTACTCCTTATCTCCTTCTTTACCTCCTTATTTCCCTCCTTACCTTGCTTCTTAGTTATTTTTATTATTAAGCAGTTAAGTCATTCCTTACTTTGACATTATCTCAACTTTCCCCTTATTCTCCTTATCCTACTCCTTACTCCTTACCATTTTCCTTATCTCCTTATTTTCTACTTTACTTGTCCCATTTCTCCTCTCCTTCTTCCTCTACCTTACTAAACTCTTTCCCGGTCCTTCCTCCTCCCATTCGCCCTGCTTTACCTCTTCCTGTTCCTGTTCCTGTTCCTGTTCCTTTCCCTCTCCTTCTTCCTCTTCCTCTCCTTAACCCCCAGTTTGATTCCGGAACGACTGTCGAAAATTATTTATATGACTCTCGCTGTTACTAGCGATTCACTTCAAATATTTATAGCGACGAAAGTTTATAGGGGTTTCACCCCAGCCTTACTGATTGTCCTAGAATTGAGCTCGGAGACTCTGTGATAATTAAGTAAGGACGGCAGTTAACAGTATACCTAGACTCCTAGAGAGTTAGTTCATATATATATATATATGTATATGTTTATATATATATATACAAATATACATATATATATGTATATATATATACATATATATATATATATATATATATATATATATATATACATATGTATATATTATATATATATATATATATATATATAAATATACATATATATATATATATATATATATAATATACACATACATATATATATACATATATATGCATATATACATGTATATATATATATATATATATGTATATACATATATATGTATATATATATATATATATACATATATATGTATGTATATATGTATGTATATATAATATATATATATATATATATATATATATATGTATATATATATATATATATATATATATATATATATGACATACATATATCAATAATAATTATTATATCAACGGTAATAACAATTATGGCAATGAGACTAATGATAACAATGGTCATGATAATATAATCAATAATGACAACAAAAAGGAAGCAACTTAAAAAGGAAATAAATAAATAGATTGATAAATAAATGAACAAAAATTCAGATATGTAAATAGACAGATACATAAGTAGGTAAGTAAATGAATATGCCAATAGGTAGATAAGTGCACAAATAAATAAATGAATGAATGAGTAAGCAATGAAATGAATGAATGAATAAAATGATTAAATACATTTATTTGTGTATAAATAAAATATATATAATAAATGAATAAATAAGAAATTAAATGAATATGTTTAGATAAATGTAAGAGACTGCCTTACCTCAACGGTTAGACCACAAACCTGGAAAGCATACAGTTATGTCTATCCCGTTTCGAATACTACTACCCGGGAATTGCAAATGACGGGAAACTAGTCCGCTTCCCTTTCCAGCCTGCAATGGTGCTCTTCAGATGATTCCGATAGGGTTGGGGGGGAGGGGGGGGACCCTCTAGCCCTCAGGAACAGAAAGCCAATTACAATACAGAGACCTGCTCCTCAAGCCAATTACCCCTTTATCGCTCAGAGCTCCCTCCGACCTTAATCAATTCATCTGACTTTAGCCAGAAGAAAACCATTAAAGAATTCGTGAGCCTCGATGGGTTAATTGAAATGCTCTTCGGTTCATTTACACTGATAATGCTCTTGATGGGTTTTGTTTTGGCAAGTGTTCGACTATTTGATTCACCTGAAGGAGAGACGGTGGAGGAGATGCAGCTTTAGACAAGGTCGCTCTGAACTTGCGTTAACTGAAATTCTCTGCTATCTAAACTCACTCACAATCCCACTCCCATGAGATGGGAAGTGAGAAACCCTTGTAGGGCAAACTGGGATTTATAGCCCGATGTTTGGGTTGCCTCCCCACCTCTCTAGGGCTCTCGGGAACAGACATAAAAAGCACGCAGCGGACTTCGGGAATCGAATTCACGACCATGTGCTCATGAGATCGTGTCATGCAACTTAAAGAAGATCTTAAAATTGCGTTTTTTTTTGTTTTTTTTTTTGAAAATGTAGTTTCTGAATCACTTCGAGTCATGCAGAGTTTTCGAACTTTAGCCCCGGCATAGATGTACGAGGGTCAAGTCAGAGATTTCGAGGTGATGTCAGACAAGGTCTTAGGCCGAGAACCGAAAACAGGTAGGGGATAAGTTTGAGTCCCTATAGTTATTCCATAGCTACTCTCTCCCATGTTCCGTCAGGGACTATCGGTGTAGCGAGTACATTGGTCCTCAGGCACATCTCCTCACAGAGATATCAGTATTCGCTTTATTATTATATAGATAGAACAAGTAACGACTACTTGCATGCAAAGAAGGAAATAAAACAGCTAAATGAAAAATCTTCATAAGTTATCGAGACACGTTGTTTTGCGATCATGGAGACATAAGATTTCACAATTGAGAGGAAAAGTCTTATAACCTAAGATTCGTATAGACGGAAGATGTAACGCAGAATAAGAATGGCCACATACTTCACAAGAAAGACCAAGAAGTTTTGTAACGATGAAGTAAAAATTAGATAATTACATTTAGTTCATAAAAGATTCTTTTAATTACCCAGAAGATTTTATTCACCTGAGGGTTTGCATTAGCAATGCAAACGAAAGGAAATGGGTGAGCGAAGAATAACGACACAAAAACGAAGCTAAATGAAATGTGACAACTTATAAATGAAAAAGATGAGGGAATGTAAAACACACACACTCGAGTGAACATAATATATTATATAACAAAAAGATAAATAGAAAAAGTGATAGTCATAGTATAACCAGTAAAGAAAGAATAATGAAACGAGACATGATATAATTGTCAAATGAATACGTAAATTGTCCAAGAAAGTGTGTTTATGAGGATATATAGAGTGATGGAAGGAGATAAGGACTGAGGGAAGGAGAGAGAAGGAAGACGAGGGAGGTAGAAAGGGAAGGAGGGAAGAGGTAAACGGAAATATTATTATTATAATAAGTATCTGGCTTGCATTGAGGTGACTAGGAAAGCTGGCAAGACTGAATAAAACAGGAAGGCGATTGAGATAAGAAAGGAAATGAGGAAAGATGGAAGGGGAGTTTCCATAAAATCGTGGAGAATGTGAGTTGATGCGCTCAATCAGTAGAGGGTAGGTAAGGAGAAGGAACGGGAAAAAGGGGAGGAGATGGGAGGGAGAGAATGGGAGGAGACGAAAATAGGGACTGAAGGAGGGGAGAAAAGGGGAAGGAAAGGGAGGGGAGTGGAGAGGAGGGTTGTGTTGAGGAGGGAGATGAGGAAAGAAGTAGAGGACTGTAAGACTGAAGTGAAGGGAAATGATGACAGGAGAGAAGACGGAACGAGAGAGGAGGTAAAGGAAGAGGAAGAGGGTGGGAAGAGAGGAGGAAGCAAAAGAGGACTGGAGAGAGCAGGGAAGGAAAGAGGATAGCAGAGAAAGACAGAGAGGACGGAGGAGAGCAGAGGAAGAGACGCGAGAATTATAAAAGAGAGTTTAACGGTGTAAAATTAAACGAAAAATGAGGAAAAAAAAAAGAACGAGAAGGAAGAAGAGGGAGAAGTGGAGAATAAAGGTTTAAGTTGAGGTATGGGGGGGATAGTATCAAGAGAGAAAGGCTTTTTTGAGAAAATGGGAAGGGAGTAAAAGTGATGGGAGGGGAAGGGAGAGATAAGTGGAGAGTAGTGAAGTGGAAGGAAAGGGATGTGGAGTGTGGTTGGGTCTAGGAGAAGGTGATGAGAAGATTAGATGCAAAAGAGGGATTAAGGTGTGAAGGAGGATAAAAGAAAAAAGTAAGATGAGAAAAAAGAAAGCAGACGGAAGTCGTTGAAGTTGGGATGGAAAAAGAAAGGACTCGAA
>NC_134808.1:37090744-37100744 GCF_046742065.1 Oratosquilla oratoria
ATAATTATCAACATTCTCGCGCTCATCTGGATATACAGCTTTGTGAGATTGGCATTCGGTGATCGAGATGATTTTGTAATCAATTTATAATCTCCGTTTCTTCATATAAAAACAGCTGACAGCCAGAAACCATTCCTCTTCTCACCCTCTTCATTCTCCTACTAGCTGATGGCACATGTCACAAGAAAAGAAGAAAAAAAAATCCCACAACCAAACAACTCAAACAATAATAAAGCGTTTTATCTTATAATGGTTTTAATGGGGGAGAGCTGGACTGATGCCGGTTATCAAGGGGCCGTGGGCTAACGGCAAGAGAAATCCAAGGCACTGATTGAAGTGTGAATGGACTCGCACATGTGTATTTATTGGACAATGAAAAAAAAATCCTTTTCGAAAAATCTTAATTTATTGCACTTCGGAAGGGCCGTCTATTTCGAAAATTCTTTGATTTTCTCGCAGTTTGAAAGAGGCTTCAAGAGTCGAGCAGAGCGAAGACATATCTCGTTTTCTTTCTTGAAGACGACAACAACATCGTCAGCATTAACCTCAAGAGCACCTTCAATGTCAATAGCCTCCGCGTGACCAACACCATCACTTCCTCCTTCTCATTTCTCCTCTCCCTCACCCCTCAACCTCCAATTTTTCACCCTTCCACCTACACGTTCCTTCTACTTCTCTTCTCTTTCTCCCTCCTCTTCCTCCTCCCTCCCCCTCCTCCTTCTCCTTCCTTCTTCCATCTCCCTTTCCACTCATCGCCCTCCCATCTCCCTCTCCCCTCAACTTCTCCTTCATTTCCACCTTCACCTCTCGCAACCTCCTCCCCCTCCCCCTCTCCCCCTCTCCCACATCCTTTCCTTTCTGCTATGATTATGCCTTTACAGATTTTACCTTGACAGATACAAGGCGACTCTATTCAGTATATGTCTGAACTTTTCTCCCCTCTATTGTAATATATATCTTACCATATTTAATAAATTTCTAAATATCAATCCAGGCCCTTCTAAAACGCAGGAGTAAACCAGTCTCACAGGTGAATCAATATAATGATACGACTTATAATCCCTGATTCCACATTCTGACAGCTCCTGTCAGGACCTCCCACGTTGGTCCTCTCGAAGACAAAATTCCATAGCCTCCCCTCCGCTTATTAGACAAGAAGTCATTTAACTGGACCCTCCAGGCTCATTATCAGATTTCTTTACTTCCTTCCTATTAGGAGTTCAATCGTCAACCATCTCCGGATTATTTGTCATGAAGTCCTGCACCAATTTCCCATTCTGGTAGTCATAAAATGGACTTGACCCCTTAATGCCAATGCACGTCAGATCACCAACTCTGGATCTCATCTTGCGGGGTGCAAAAATTTCTACAGATCTTTTATTAATATATATATACATATATATATATATATATATATATATATATACATATACATATATATATACATATATATGTATGTACATATATATATATATATATATATTTGTACACACATATATATATATGTATATATATATATATATTTAAACACATATATATATACACACACTATATATATATACATTTATACATATATATATACATATACACACATATATATACATATATATTTATATATATATATATATATATATATATGTATGTATATATACATACACATTCCTGAAATTCACCTTCATCGCCTGATCGAGATCTGCACCATAGGGACTGCCCTACGGTGTCCCCGCGGTAACCTCTACCAACAAGTTGATGACGTGGCGATGGATTCCCCCTTAGGAGTACTCTTCGCATTTTTTTTTTTTTTTCTTATGGGGTCAATCGAAAGGGAAGCTTTTTCAGTCCAAGACAAACCCATGGTGTATGATAGATATGTTGACGATATATTCATCATGTCCTCATTGACATAAGGAAGAGAATCACTCCATAACCTGATAGAAGAAACATAAGGATTAAGTTTCACAACTGAAGAAGACTTCAATGGCTTATTTCCGTTTCTTAATGTACAGCTTGAACAAGATGGCGGCCACTTCTCCACTTCAGTTTATGTCAAGCCAGCCAACACTGGTCACTGTCTTCATGGGAATAGTGAGTGCCCCTAACGTTACAAAGACTGCAATTAATGTCTTCTTTGGGAGGGTACTCACCCACTAGTCTCGCTGGACTTCAAATCAAGCTGAAATAAACAGAGACACTCAAGTTCTAGTGAATAATGGACATTGGACTGCCAGTGTGTCCTAAAAAGAGTCACGAACAGATGGTACCAGGGACCTTGCATCCCAATGATAGGCGAAGGTGAGATTTTTACCCTGTTTTACAGTGCCAAAATGTCCACAGCTTATAAGGAAGACGCGAAGGTTCTGAGCAGAATTATTCACCGGAACATCAAACCTAAAAGCGAGAAGGACAAATTTCGTCTCTCCATATACTACCGGAGCCAAACAATAGCTACACATTTAGTTAGAAATAACAATTCTCCTCGCCCCAAAGGGCCCGCTTGCACCAACGTAGTATACAAATTTTCCTGCCCCCTAGAGGACTGTATGCCTCCTGACTGCTACGTTGGCCAAAACGAAAACGATATTGTCGAGAAGTGGGTCTTTCCACTTGTCGAGTGGAGGCCCCAAACTACACCTCCTAGAAAAGCACAATATACATATCACTAGAAAACTTTTGGAAGACAACACCATCATTCTCACTAAGGAATCAGAAAGGTCTCGACTCTTCTTTCTAGAAGCACTTTTCATAAGAGACTTGTAGCCTTCTTACAATAGACAAGTGGAAGCCCCTACCATACTCCCCAGCATGAAGATCCTCTCTAGGACTTGTAGCCTTCTCAATATATATCTTTCAATTACACCTACAAACAACTACAAAGTAATGTCGTAACACATTCGAAATTTTCAACAAGAACCCACTGTGTTGGATAAGAAGAAATGAAATAGATGATATCCATATATTTCAATCACGGACTGTGATCCTCTTCAGTATTCCACTGAAGAGGATCACAGTCCGTGATCGAAATATATGGATATCATATATTTCATTTCTTCTTATCCAACACATTGGGTTCTTGTTGAAACCTGCAACCAAGTTCCTTTCCGGCGTTCCGCCAAAGTCATACGCGTAGAACGGACTCTTTGACCTCATTGGACACCTGGGTCACGTTTGGCAGCTGAATCCCAGCGGACATTTGGCCCACAGTGACAGACAAATTCCCATGCCATTTCACACCTATGGTGTGATCTCCCCCAGAGCTTTCTCTCTATGTATATTATGTCTTATACCTTCTACATCTCTTACTTTGAAAATGCTAACTGCGTTTAGCGTAACGTTTGTATACTTTTCCTCAATAATAGATCCTAATATCTACTGGCAATTTATTTTTTCGTCTGTCCTACGACCAAAAATCAACGTTCAGAAGCTCTGAACACTTGAAAGTCTACTCAAGAAGCTTTGTGGCGCCGAATGCGCAGTTGTTTTTAACAAGACACACACACACACACACACACACACACACACACACACACACACACACACACACACACACACACACACACACACACACACACACACACACACACACACACACACACACACACACACACACACACACACACACACATATATATATATATATATATATATATATGTGTGTGTGTGTGTGTGTGTGTGCATGTACACACACACACACACACACACACACACACACACACATATATATATATATATATATATATATATATATATATATATATATATATATATAGGCTTTAAGCAATTCTATTCAGGTACATAAGAACCATACTGGGGCGCTAGCATCACAGATCTTGTTGAAATGAATCTCTGGGGAAATCCTAGATATGTCAATCTTCGTAGAAGTTGAACAGATATGGTTATGTATCCATATTAGGGGGTGCTGGACTGTTTAATTTTCACTGCAGGGGTTGCTAAGGTCGGAATCGGAAAAGGCTAAATAGCGATGACTTAGAGGGTTAGCTAATTTCATAAACACCTTCAGGAGTAACATATTTTCATGTTTTTGTTTGTCATGCAAACAGGCGATTTTATCAAATTTGAGTAAACCTCAACCTCTCTCCTTATTCAATTAACTAGTTTGGATGTGACGTGTGATTAAACTAGAACAAACTTCTCACTAACTCAATCTGGATTATTTTAAGCAATTCTATTAATCATAAGGCAAGTTCAAATTACTATTTCTCATAAGTGGCTTATGGTAAACGGTCTTATTAAGATCTGTGGTTTGACAAACTCCAGAAACATGATTATAAACACAAGAGAACTGTCATTTCATGATTATGAATAATCCGGTTCTATATACATAAGTTGTTAATAACTGGTGCTTGTCCTAGCTGTCTGGAAACACAAGGCAAAAGTGATGGGTGCACTTATAGCCGCTCTTCCTACACATGTGGTGATGAGAATATGTATTAATTCTGTGGTGCGTATATATATATATATATATATATATATATATATATATATATATATATGTATATATACATATATATATATATATATATATATATATATATATATATATACATATATATTTTGCTGGTAATCACTAAAGAAAACCGGAAGGAAACAGTAATTCCCAAGCGCTTTCGTGTAATTCATATCTTCACTTACACGAAAGCGCTTGTCAGAGGGCAGGTTTCGTGACGTTTAACAGAATCATTTACACATAGTCGTCATTTTCTATCACCACACCTTGGAGTTCCCATCTGTCTCGTGTGAACGAAACGTCAATATTCCAAAACCCTTCCAGAGGTACGTTCTGTTCTCCATTCGAAAGAAAAATGTATATAATTTTTACACACCATACATTCCACGACTTATCGGATTATTAAACTATTAATTTTGGTCTAACATTTTGCTCTTGAATATGACAACACTTCGGTTTATAACCTACCTCGGTTATCATTCTATATACTTTTTGGTATGTTTTCTATCTATTCTGGATGTTACGAGATAAAATTAATTGTTTAGTTATTCATTGCACAGCGAAGAAGGTCTGGAAAATGGAAACTTTGATAAGAATTTTGTAAAAAAAAAAAAAAAAAAAAAAAAAAAAAAGAATATTCCCACTGAATTAAAGGGTGAATTAATCAATAACTAATAAAGTACATGAAAAGGCCTTGATCATTTTATTAAACATTTATCTTCTTTGTCTTCCTATTCACGTTACATGTACGGGTTGATAGCATTACATAAGTCGATAACTAAGTCAAATAAATCATCTGTTCTTCTGAGTCCATTGCTCACAGATAATAAAAAAAAAATGATGTTTATTTCAGGTTCTCTGTTTAGAAGTGTTTCTAACTCTCGTGAGTAATAATGTAAATTTTATTGGTAAACAGAAGGACTTAAACATAATTTCTAAGTTGAAGCTAGTTATTCTTAAAATCTTTTTACTAGCGTTTATGAAATCTAATTGTTTATGTTAAAGAGTAAATAATCAGTCATGGCTTGCTATCCCCTATTCACACAATAATTTACATCATTAAGATCTGTGAAGTAGATTTTATTCTTTTTTAAAGAAAAATATTACTCACACAAAAAATAGCACTCCCAAGGTCAACAGTTCCTTTGGTATTAAGTAATTTGTACATGGATTTTTTCCCCAAGGAAATTATAGCCTTGTATCAACTCGAGTGATGTAATATAGTAAAGGAATAACGACGATATTTTGCGTATTTGTGTAATGGCTTTTCAACATATTGAAACCATTTGATGCTAAAGAGAATACGACATACAAAGAAATTAAGTGTAGAAAGGATAGTAGACATATGCTTAACCGCGTCAACATAATAGTGTCGCTGTGTCCAGCAAGAGCTTTCTGGCATTATGAATAAATCATACATTGCTGTTTTCTTTTGATCGACCAATCACGAAATAATAGCTTCTATCAGAAGGTGATACAAATAAATAGGTAGATAAATAAATAGATAAATAAATGAATGAATAAATAAATGAATAAATAAATAGATAAATAGATAAATGAATAAATAAATATATAAATAAATAAATAAATAAATAGATAAATAAATGAATAGATAGATAAATACATAAATATATAAATAAATATATATATATACATATATATATATACATATATATATAAATATATATATTCAAATATATATATATATATATATATATGAATAAATAAAATTGAATGAATAAATCAATAAGTAAATCTTACCTTACTGGGGTGCCGTATCGACTTTGACGTTGGCTACCATGGAGCTCCATTCCTGTCTGCACATGGCTCTTCTTAACAAGATGGCATTTGTTATTTCTACTCCTTCAGACGTCCTTAATCCGTCTACATATTTTATGCGTGGTCTTCCTCTTGCCCTCTTTCCTTCTATTTTTCCTGTTAGGTACATATGTTCTAATTGTTGTTTTCTCATGACGTGTCCTACAAAGTGTAACTGTCTTTTCCTGATGGTTGTTAATATTTCCCTCTGTGTTCCTATTTGCTGTAGTATTTCTTCGTTTGTTTTCAATTCTGTTCATGAAATTTTCAGTATCCTTCTTCATATCCACATTCCTCCTGCTTTTATCCTGTCCTGCATTTGTTTACTAATTGTCCAAGTTTCACATCCATATACTAATACTGACCAAGTGTAACATATTTTACAAATATTTTTCCTGTTCTCATGATAATTCTATTGTTAGTTACCAAGTGTTTAATTTTGTTGAAATTATTTTTCGTTATGGCTATCCTTCTCTTTATCTCTTCGTAATAGTCCACCTGTGTCAATATTCATGCTTCTACTTGAATATAGACAAAGTTCAATCAATCTATGTAGTTTTATATACAAACATGGAAAAAATATTTCTTCGCAGCTGGTGAAAACATATCGTAAGAAAACCGAGGAAGACAAAAGCCAATCAAGGGACGCAAAAAAATAAGCATAAGAATTTTTTTTTAAATGACTCAGTCCTTGGAGCTGTAAGTGTGAATATTGTCTTGGGATTTCTCTGTTCTTAGTAATCTGGAAACAAAGCGTTATGGAGGAAAAATATTCATTTTAATTTGTGTGTGATTGACAACAAACCGAATGTGAACAGCATCGAAATCAACATTTTTCCGAAGATTTATCGGCCAGAAATTCTGTTTGTACAGTCAAAAAAAAAAAAAAAAAAAAAAAAAAAAACCCGTGGTCCAAAAGTTGTTAAGAACAGGCGTACTACTATGGATAAGAGTGGAAAAACAAATTCTATCAGGCAATTCTATTCAGCTAAGAGAGACTCCTTACTTAATCCAAGCGTTTCAGCGAGACAGAACGCTAGACACGCAATCTACTAAACTAAAGAAATTTCCCTTCCCAGCCTGTCCACTTCCCCCTCCAATTTTCTTGACAGTAATTCAATTCCCTTCGTCTCCTTCAGGTTTTGCAGGTCCTACACCTCATTCCCGTGACGTCACATCCATTCCAAGTAGATTATGACGTCATTCTTTGTTGTACTTTACGTACAGTATATCTTTTGTACACACACATATATATATGTAGGTATATATATATATATAATTTATATATAATTTATATATATATATACATATATACTTTATGTATATATACATATATATATATATATATATATATATATATATATATATATATATATATATATATATATATATATATATATATATATATACATATATAATTTCCTGGCTGTCACGTGGATTCGATACGAGTACCAGTCCACCTCTCTACTAATCGCGCTACCGAGGGTACAAAAGCGATTGCAACCTGACGTTTAACAAATATCCAGGAATCAAGGTAGACTGCTAACTGCCGTCAAATACTTAATTTTTACACAGTACTAGATCCGATCTAAAGTGCATAGTCAAAGCTTGAAGGAATCAACCGTATCAGTGAAATCATACAAATAATTTTCCCTCCGTTGCGGGTATTTGATCAGGGGACTAGCGTGCAACCCCTCTACCAATCGCGTTACCTAGGGTACAAAAAGCTTGTAACCTGACTTTTAGCTGATATCCAGGAATCAAAATAGACTGCAGCGAATGGCAGAGGGATGGGCTATCACCACGCTGGTCCCCAGATCGAATCCCCGCCAAAGTGTTTGTATTACCATAACCGGATTTTACCCACATGAACAAATCTCGTTATGTTGGTTTATAAGGCGCTAGATCCCTCTTACAAACCCACGCTCAGACTTGTTAAACATGGTTCATGGGTTCAACCCATGACGACCAAAGTGTTTAGCATCCCCTTCCACTTCCTTCCCTTTAATTACTGAGTTTGTGGCAAACTCTGTGTCTTCGAAGAGGTTTCGCCTCATCAAGTCTTTATGGTATTTCAACAACAACGATAATGCCCGCTCCTCTACAGACGGCTTCTTCAAAGTAAAGTCTCTTTTAGCTGCAATAACCCGACAGTTCCAGAAAATAGCAGAGACCCCATCACCAGTCTATAGACGAAGTCATGCTGGCTTACAAGGGTACAAGAGTAGGCAGTCTTCGGCAGTACATCAGGAACAAGCCTAAATGTGGTGATACAAGATGTTCTGCCGTGGAAGAGGGGACTAGGGACTTGTAATACAGTATAATGAAATTGTTAATGTGGGTAAAATGCGGACGCCGTAATGCAAAAAAATGCAAGCAGGAAGTGGGTACTAAACACTTTGGCCATCATGGGCTAAGGCCATGAGCCACGTTTAAGAAGTCTGGCCGTGGATTTGAAAGATAGGTTCAGGCTATGTAAACAAGTGCTGGAATATTGTTAATGCGGACGTGATAATGCAAATTATGCAAGTGGGTGAAGAGTGTCAAACACTTTGGCCGTCATAGGCTGAGCCCATTACCCACATTTAACAAGTCTGGACGTGAGTTTGATTGGGATAGATTGCATACAAAGCTACATAAATAGATTCTTTTAATGTTGGATAGAAAATAAAATTTGAAATATGTGTCACTATAATAAGAAAACCAGGACAAAATGGGATAATTTTAATGCAAGATGTCGGACAGAAAATCAAATCTGAAAAAATTCTATACTCAAAATCACGACTAAATAGGATGATTCATATACAAAGCTACATAATATAATTCTTTTGGTATTGGGTATAAGATAAAAAAAGATAAAATATATGTCACTCTACAATAATAATAAAAAAAAACTTTCCCTTTTCTCTCCTCGAAATTATCAACCTTATCTTACTCCTCGAATTCGTTTTTTTTTTCTCCCTCTCGACTTCAAGGCTGACATCTCTGTGACACTAATCACTTAATCCTCCGCCTGTGCTAGTGAGAGAAAGATAAAAAAGGTCTTCCTAATTCTCGTGTCCCATTTTTGCTACTGACCTGCTGACTTGTCTCAAACAAACAACTGGCAGGGAAAAGGGAGAATAAAAAGAGCGCGTGTTTAAGAGAGAAAAGGAGAGAGAAAGAAAGAAAGAAAGAGAGAGAGAGAGAGAGAGAGAGAGAGAGAGAGAGAGAGAGAGAGAGAGAGAGAGAAAGAGAGAGAAAGAGAAAGAGAAAGAGAAAGAAGAGAAAGAGAAAGAAGAGAAAGAGAAAGAAGAGAAAGAAGAGAAAGAGAAAGAGAAAGAGAAAGTGAGATAGAGAGAGAGAAAGAGAGAAACACCCTTTATATTATAGTTTCTATAGCTACGGTAAGACGGACCACCGAATTTAAAACGTAATACAAACAACACATACTGAAACTCATTTAACGTTCTGCCGGCTTCAACATAAATAATGAGAGCAGAGTACTTCAGGGTGATTATGGTGGGTAGTTCCCTGACCACATCAAGCTTCTTGGTGAATTGCCGGACGGTTTCAAACTCCGGATAAAGAGACGGATCCGGATGGACTACCTCGAGATAGCCGGCAGCAGCTGAATCCTGACTGATTACATTCCATGTGAGTGGCATTCAGCACTGTAGCGAGGACGTATTTGTATCTACATCTGTATCTACATCTACATCAATATCAACATCATCA
>NC_134808.1:37105744-37108244 GCF_046742065.1 Oratosquilla oratoria
TAATCGGAAACATATTGGTTTTGCATTCCCTTGATTAAGTGTTCGAGTACCACACTTCTCTCCGATTACCAGCAGAGACTGTTACCTGCCTCAACAGTCCAATCACATAGGACAAAGGTGACGGCTTCGGCCGGAGCTAAGCGCCTCATGGTGTAAGTTTATCGCCTTCTTCTTCTCCAAAGTAATTTTCATACACCTGTCTTTCTACAAATACTTAATCCACAAACCTACATTGTTCCTCCCTAAACTCTATATTGTGTTTGAATATATATATCTTATGTATAGTGTATGTTCCTTTATGAATTTCTGTGTGTGTGTGTGTGTGTGTGTGTGTGTGTGTGTGTGTGTGTGTGTGTGTGTGTGTGTGTGTGTGTGTGTGTGTGTGTGTGTGTGTGTGTGTGTGTGTGTGTGTGTGTGTGTGTGTGTGTGTGTGTGTGTGTGTGTGTGTGTGCGTATCCATGTATGCGTGCGTGTGCATGTGTTTTTGCCACTCCATATTTCCATAAAAATTATTTCATAAGTCATGACTTGGAAAATTATTCCATGTATTACATATGTGATTATCAAATACTTTCTCAAATTATAATTTTAACAAATTATGAACTGTGTATGCGCACATCAAAATATGTGTTATGTTTCTACCGCGCATGACCATTAAATTAGACCATTACAATATAAACTGTATTCATCTAGTTTTGTCCATGTAATTATTTATATGAGATATAATTCAATTTAAATAAAAAGAACAATTAAAACGTATTTATTGCTTAGCCGAATTTTACACAATTATATTATACTTTAACACGAATTCCTAGTATCGGATTTGGTATCTAAATAACTACCATGTGCATTCGATTGTGAAAGCGGAAATTGTGAATCTAATAAAAAAGAATATTTCACAATTACAAGTTTTGGCTTTTGCCAGTTCTTATCTATAGTAGTCCTGTCTCATTATTAATTTCCTTAACTGCCTTTACACAATGTTTTATTAAGCAACCCGCCTAATGTTCACTAGAGAAGGCCTGCCCAATACTAACTTGGGTGTATCAGATCTGACCATGAGTTAATGTTAGACTGTAAATTAAGTTTTGTTATTCTAATGATAATTTCAAATTCTGTTAATGCATATTGTTATTGTTATTGCACTCCGATTAAAACAACAGTGTAAATTAGAAGCATCCCGTAATCGCTGTTCGTACATCATACCACAGATTCTACTTTGGCATCTCACCTTTAGTTACTGTGTGTGTGTGTGTGTGTGTGTGTGTGTGTGTGTGTGTGTGTGTGTGTGTGTGTGTGTGTGTGTGTGTGTGTGTGTGTGTGTGTGTGTGTGTGTGTGTGTGGTGTGTGTGCGTGTGCGCGTGTGTATATGTGTGTATATGCGGAAAAACCACAAAGGAAAAAGAGAAACTGATGACCAAGCACTTTCGTCTATTCAGACATAATCAGGGTGCATAGTAATGAAAAAGGACACAAGAATATATACACAGAGTATAAGGTCAGGAAAGGAACCGGGAAAGGTTGTGAGGCTCTATTGTCGATCTTCAGTGCACATGTGCGTATGTTCGCATATATATATATATATATATATATATATATATTATATATATACATATATTAAATATATATATATACATATTATATATATATATATATATATATATATATATGTATATGTTTATATACATATGTGTATATATATATACATATATATATATATATGTATATTTATATATGTATATGTATATATATTTACTATATGTATATATACATATATATATGTGTGTATATATATATATATACATATAAATATAATATATATAATATATATAATATACATATATATATATATAAAAATATGGGAACATATAGACATGTGCACTGAAGTACACAGACACATATACATATACACACTGATATTCCCGTCATTGAATACATGGCCGGAAAGGCTTTTTCTAATTTTTATAGAGCAAACCTACCACATGGTAGGGGAATAGTTTTACACAATAGTGTAGTTTCCTCTGTGGTTTCCGGTGAGACGAAGATTAAATTATTTAACAAGGCTTCTGAGATGTGTGAAGACCTAGTGGAATTAAGTTCGAACCCTCAGCTGATTAATAAAAATCGTCTGGCGTCAGTTCCAATAGCTACAGAGAGTGCCACAGTACCGCAAAAGGCTGACAAACTAAGGGAACGACTCCGGAATAAAAAAAAAAAAAGGAAAAGAAAAAGGTTTCCTCTTGAATGACGTCAACCACCAAAGGAACAAAAGAGTTTTCGAAGACAGTTCGCGGAACGGTGAGCCAAGACAAAGAAAGTCGACGTCGAAGAACCAGAGGAACGAAGACGGAGGGAATGGAAGAGATCGAAATGGAGACGAAGAATATATGAGCTTCGTGGTCTTAGTCCTTACCCCACTCCCCCACACACCCACATACAGAAACCCCTATACCCAGCCATCCAGCCACCCATCCCATAACCCCTCCCACCCCCTATCCCC
>NC_134808.1:37120744-37128244 GCF_046742065.1 Oratosquilla oratoria
TGGAATCAGGTACTCGACCACATGCTACTGTGACACTCTAAAGAAGCTAATCACCGTCATTGTTATGAGTGCATCTGCCTTATCCCACGAACAAAATCGATATTCATTGCGACAAAGGTTGTAATGATATTGTTTTTATCGTAACAACACGAGTATATATATATGTGCACTACTATGATCAAATAATTTGTGTAGAAAAATAAATAGAAAGATAGATAAATTGATAAGAAATATATGGGAAAAAAAGATCCAGAATATATAAATAAATAAATAAATAAATAAAAATTAATGAACATATAAGGATCCACATTAAGTAAATAGATAGATAAATAAATAGAAAAATAGATAAACAAAATAGAATCCAGAGCCTGTCTTCCCCATTTCCTGCCTCAGATTGGGAGGATCGATTCTACACCAAAGGGATCTTATCTCATCTCTGACAGACATGCTGAGTAGGATATGTAAGTTCTCTCATGGGATAGGGGTATTTTCTCCAGCATTGTAGTTCCTATACACTCATTATATATATATACATATATATATATATATATATATATATTATAATATATATATACATATATATATATATATATATTGTAATATATATATACATATATATACATACATATATATATATTGTAATATATATACATATATATACATACATATATATATACATACATATATATATATATATATAAACATACATATATATATACATATATATACATACATATATATATATATATATACATATGTATATACATACATATATATATATATATGCGTGTGTGCGTGCGTGCGTGTGCGTGTGTATTAGTTAATCCGGATCGTTATAATAACAAATATATGCTTACATCAGGAGGCTCTTAACTTGAGGAATCGGCGGCCTTTGTTCTGCTTCATCTGGGCACAAGAACAAAGATCAGTCGCCGGTAGTCTTTGTCCCCCAAATCAGAGCCTTGAAGAGAAAGCAAAACTAGTTTGTATATCAAACTAACCAACGATGGTTCATCTCTACGTTGTCATTATTTCCATTCAAATAACTTTAATCTGTTTATATTTTTATCTTAATCTCTGTATATGTTTAAGAAAAAGCTATGAATAAACATGGTACCGGACTGTGAATGAAATATTGTAAATAGATAATTGATGCTTTATATAACTATGCCTTTGTTTAGTGAACTATTTTATTCCATTTTCATTTCGCTTGCATTTAATTTTTTGTTTCAGCTGTTAAATTCATTTAACCGGATGTATTGTTTTCACATATACATTTTTATCTACTTATCTATTTATCTATTCATTTATTTAGTTATTATCTTACTCGTTTATTTGTTTATTTCCGGTTTGCTCGAAAAGGAAAAGTTTTTCTGAATTAATGTTCAACTGTATTTCTTTCACCATGTACAGGATCGAAAATATATGAAAAATTGACTGTGAGTTGAAAATTCATCATTAGTTAATTGAATATGCAAACTGGCTGCAGCTGGGTAGTCGTAAACGCCTGAGTGTTGCCTACGAAAAATAATCAGGAACATTACACTCCCTTAGGGTATCTTACGAAAAAAAAATATATCTCCTGAAGCTTACCTATGTAATTAATTATTCAAACTTCGGCATGGATGGAAGTTGTCTACAGAAAATAAATAACCCGAAACTTAACATCTCCTGAAGGTTGCGTATGTTAAATATAACCCGATCCTCGGCACGTCTGAGACTTACCTACGGATAATAAATAACACGAAACCTGACGCTATGTCCCCCCCTGTGCCGTGATTGACACCGCCCTATATCTCAATGTCATCATCCGCCCCCTTCCCGCTCTCAGACCCCTTACCCTACCTCCCCTTCGCCACACCTTCCCTTCCCGTCTTCTACATCTGTCTAGTATTCCTACTAGACCTTGCCATTTATTCCTCCACTTCCTCATCTTCCTCCTCTTCCTCCTCTTCCTCCTCTTCCTCCTCTTCCTCCTCTTCCTCCTCTTCCTCCTCTTCCTCCTTTTCCTCCTCTTCCTCCTCTTTCTCCTCTTCCTCCTCTTCCTCCTCCTCGTCATCCTCCTGCTCCTTTTCGTCCTCATCCTCCTCTTCCTCTTCCTCCTCTTCCTCCTCTTCCTCCTTTTTCTCCTCTTCCTCCCCCTCGTCATCCCACTGCTCCTTTTCGTCCTCATCCTCCTCTTCCTTCTCCTCTTCATCCTCCTCTTCCTTTTCGTCCCCTTCTTCAACCTTTCCTTCCCTTCTTCCACATCTGTCTAGTATTCCCACTAGACCTTGCCTTTTACTCCTCCACTTCCTCCTCTTCCTCCTCTTCCTCCTCTTACTCCTCTTCCTCCTCCTCCTCATCTTCGTCCTCATCCTCCTCTTCTTCCTCCACTTCATCCTTCTCCTTTTCGCCCTCATCCTCCTATTCCTATTTCTCCCCTTTCTTCTTCTCTCCTCCTCTTTCACCCTCCCACTCCTCTTCCTCTTCCTCATCTTCCTCTTTCCCCTCTCCTCATTCTCTTCCTCCACATCCTCATCCACTTCATTCTCCTCCTTCTCCTCATCCTTCTCCTCTTCTTCCTCTTGCTCCACTTTCTCCTTTCCTCCTCCTCCTTCTCCTCCCTCCCTTCCTCCTTCTCCTCCTCCTTTTCTCCCCATCTCCCCCTCCTCCCTCTCTTCCTCCTCACCCATCATCGCCCCTTTCCTCCCCTCTCTCTCCCCTACTCTTCGTGTCTTTGCATTAGCATGAGTGACTGTCATTTTACTCTTCGTTATATACATAATTCATATCCTCTGAGGGGTCGTAGGCAATTCCATTCAGCTGTCTAGAACCTCCTAAATGGAGATATCAGAGCCTAATTACAGACTATTTCATTCGCCTGAAGGCTGAACACAAACCCAAAATCTTTAGTTACTACCTGACCGCATTTTTTTTTTTTTTTTTTTTTTTTTTTAGCCAATTTTCAGTTCTTGTTTCATAAGCTTATCATTCATTCTTTGTAGCTGCATTTAGCTTCTTAGGTTCTTGGCTTTTAGTTTATATTTTACCTATTTTTTCTGGCTGTCGGCAAGTAATCTTTATCGACTGAAGGTAGTGCCCAGTTCTGTAAGGTTTAGATGTATCTGATTAGCTAACTGTCACTGGTATTTTTTTTTCTAATGATAGCGAAATTCAATAACTCTGTGAGCTTCACAAGTAATGCTGTTGCACATATTACGCATTTTATCCTTACTGACATGAGGCAGTCTTACATGGAAGAAACCTGAAATCAAAAGGTTAATATCTCTTGTAACTTATTAACTTTTTATGGTTTCTCTCTTAATCAAACAAAATCATCTGGCGTTAGACAGAATAGAATTTTTTTATTCCTTCATCCATTTCTCGCTCTTGCTCTCTCATGCTCTCTCTTGCTCTCTCTTCCACTTGCTCTCTTTCTCTCTCTCTCTTGCTCTCTCTCTCTCTTGCTCTCTCTCTCTCTCTCTCTCTCTCTCTCTCTCTCTCTCTCTCTCTCTCTCTCTCTCTCTCTTGGTCTCTCTGTCTCTTTCTCTCTGTCTGTCTGTCTGTCTGTCTGTCTGTCTGTCTGTCTGTCTGTCTGTCTGTCTGTCTGTCTGTCTGTCTGTCTGTCTGTCTGTCTGTCTGTCTGTCTGTCTGTCTGTCTGTCTGTCTGTCTGTCTGTCTGTCTGTCTGTCTTCTCTCTCTCTCTCTCTCTCTCTCTCTCTCTCTCTCTCTCTCTCTCTCTCTCTCTCTCTCTCTCCCTCTCTCTTTTTGGTACCACCACCTCAAGTACCTTTCATTCATTCCCTCTCCCTTCCTCTTCTTCAAGCTCTTCTTTTACTTTTTTATTATTCCTACCCTTCCCCTCTCTCTTTATGACATTTCCAGCCGTTTTCCTCGCGTCCACCCCTCTCTATTTCTCTTTCCCCTCTCTTTCTTCACACCCTTCCATTCTCCACGTTCTCTCTCCCCTCCCCCCCTCGACCCACTCAAGTTCTCCCTTTCCTAAAGTTATTGGTACTTCTCTCAAACTCCTCCCCATCCACTCCCCCCCAACTAGGCTCACTCACCCCCCACAATCTCCCCCCTCCCCTCCCATCTTTTCATTTGCGTTCCCCTCTTCCGTCTTTTCTTCCCTCCTCACCTCCCTCCTCCCCTCCCTCCTCCCCTCCTTCCTGCCCTCACACCTTCCCTTACTCTTCCCCTCCGTTCTCGCCTCACTCCTCCTCCTATTACTCACGTCTCCTCCCCCTCCTCCTCCTTCTCTCCGCCTCCTCCTTCTCTTCCTAATCCTCCCCTCCCTCCTTCCCTCCCTTCCCTCTTCGCATTTTCCCATTCTCTTCTCCTTCCTCTTTTCCCTCCTCCTCCCCTCCCTCCTTCCCTCTCTTCCCTCTTCGCATTTTCCCTTTCTCTTCTCTTTCCTCTTTCCTCTTCTCCTCACCTCCTCTCTAGATTCTTACTCTTCTTACTTCTTCGCTACTTCTCTCTTTCTTTACCTTTCTATTCTATTCTCTTTCTTCCCTCCTTTCCTCACGTTTCCCTTTTCTCTAATATTCTCTTCCCTCTCTATTCTCTTCCCTCTCTCCTCCTCTCCTTCCTTTCCTCACTTATTCCCTACCTCTTTCCTTCCTTTTGTCTTGTCCCAACGTCTTTTTCTGTCCTAAATCCTTATTTCTCTTTTCTCTCTATCTACTTTATTCTCTCTCCATCCATTTCTCATTCAACCTCCTCACCTCTTATCCTTTCCTATTTTTCTTCTCCATTCCTCTCCTTATTGCCACCTCTCTACCGCTTCTCTATCTCTCTTCCCTCTTTCTTCCTTTGTCCTTTCCTTCTCTCATTCCTCTCTCTTCTCTCTTTGCCTCTACTTCCTCCTTCTTTCTCCTCCCCCTCTTTCTCTGTCCTCCTCCTCTCTCCCTTTTCCTTCTTTTTTCCTTGTCTCTTCCTCCCCCTTTTACCTCTCTTTCTCCATTCTCGATCTTTCATCTCTCTCTTCCTCTTTCTCTTCTTCCTCTCGCTGATCCATTTGTCCTCCCTACTTAACCCCCCTCTCCCTCCCTCCCTCCCCCTCCCACTCTCTCTCTCTCTCTCTCTCTCTCTCTCTCTCTCTCTCTCTCTCTCTCTCTCTCTCTCTCTCTCTCTCTCTCTCTCTCTCTCTCTCTCTCTCTCTCTCTCTCTCTCTCTTTCTCTCTCTCTCGCTCTCTTTCTCTCTCCCTCTATTTCGTCCCCTTTCTCTCCTTTCATTCTCTCATTCTTCTCTTTTTCCTCCTCACCTCTCTCTTTCCCCTTTCTCTTATTACATTGTCTCCCCCTTTTTCTACTTTTTCATTCTCCTCTATCTCTCTTATCTCTCTTTCCCCTTTCTTATCTTTCACTGTCTCTTCCCTCCTATTCTTTCCTCCCTCCTCTCTTTCCCATCTCTTTTTCCCTTTTTTCCTCCTTCCACTCTCTCCTTCTCTCTCTCTTTTCCCATCTCATTTTCCCTTTTCCTTCCTTCCACCCTCTCCTTCTTCTCTTTCTCCTTCACCCCTCTCTTTCTCATCTCTTTTCCCCTTTTCCCTCTTTCCACTCTCTCCTTCTCCTCTCTCTCCTTCACCCCTCTCTTTCTCATCTTTTTTCCTCTTTTCCCTCCTTCCATTCTCTCCTTCTCCTCTCTCTCTCGCCTTCACCCCTCTCTTTCCCATCTCTCTTTCCCTTTTTCTTCCTTCCACTCTCTCCTCCTCTTCTCTCTCCTTCACCCCTCTCTTTCCCATCTCTTTTTTCCCTTTTTCCCTCCTTCCACTCTCTCTTTCTGCTCTCTCTCCTTCACCCCTCTCTTTCCCATCTATTTTTCCCTTTTCCTTTCTTCCACTCTCTCCTTCTTCTCTCGCTCCGTCACCCCTCTCTTTCCCATCTCTTTTCCTCTTTTCCCTCCTTCTACACTCTCCTTCTCCTCTCTCTCTCCTTCACCCTTCTCTTTCCCATATCTTTTCCCTTTTTTTCCCTCCTTCCACTCTCTCCTTCACTCCTCTCTTTCCCATCTCTTTTCCCCTTTTTCCTTCCTTCCACTCTCTCCTTCTCCTCTCTTTCCTTCACCCCTCTCTTTCCCATCTCTTTTCCCCTTTTTCCCTCCTTCCACTCTCTCCTTCACTCCTCTCTTTCCCATCTCTTTTCCCCTTTTTCCTTCCTTCCACTCTCTCCTTCTCCTCTCTTTCCCATCTCTTTTCCCCTTTTCCCTCCTTCCACTCTCTCCTTCTCCTCTCTCTCCTTCACCCCTCTCTTTCCTATCTCTTTTCCCCTTTTTCCCTCCTTCTACTCTCTCCTTCACCTCTCTATTTCCCATCTCTTTTCCCCTTTTTCCTTACTTGCACTCTCTCCTTCTCCTCTCTTTCCTTCCTTGCACTCTCTCCTTCTCCTCTCTTTCCTTCACCCCTCTCTTTCCCATCTCTTTTCCCCTTTTCCTTCCTTCCACTCTCTCCTTCTCCTCTCTTTCCTTCACCTCTCTCTTTCCCATCTCTTTTCCCCGACCCGCTCTCTACTCAAGTTTCCCCGATTGCCTCCTGGCCACTGATCCGGTAAGTCTTTGTATGTGCACATCTTTCCTCGCCCACCCTCCTAAGACCTCCTTTTCCTTCAGTGCATTAATTAACCTTTCACTACACAGATGGGGTTCCCGTGGCTGAATAGAGTTAAGATAGAATATAATTAGATAGGTGGAATTAAAATAGAATTGCGGCACGGATAAAAATAAGGCACAAGGTACCATTTTTTTTTTTTTTTATAATGAAACGACATGTATCTAAGAAGAGAACAAGCACAACAAACTTATGTAAAACAATTCAAACACACACCTGAAACATAGACAATAACTTTAGAAAAAATAGATAAGGAAAGTATAGAAGTATAGAAATGGACTAGGGGAAATGGGCTGTAACTAAAAAGCTACACCATAATCATCACGAATACATAGTTGAATATAGATTTATATCACATAAAACTGCACATAAATTATATGAACAATAAGTCATTAGATTTCTTCTGCACCTGTCATTCGCTGATTTAAACATTGTGACATTTCTTTGTATCATTGTTCCATAAACCAACAGTAAAGGACAGAAAACACCTTTCGTACTCACTCAAACAAAACCAAGCTTGATCGATCTAGTCTAAATTCTAGACGTTATCAGTTCTTTTGACTGCGGGGGATGGTGCCTCTTAGCTAGATATAAATTACCTGAATACAGCTAATATAAAAACAAAACAAAATTGAATAGATTAAAGTACAGTACAGAGACAGCGTACCCTTTGCCATGCAAGACCAAATATAGCCATCAACAAACATTTTGATCTGGCCAATGTAAGAACTTTTTTTTTTGTTTTTTTACAGCTGTGGTTTCAAGCTAGTGGTCCATTGGCCCCTTTGTGACCCATAGAGGTTCACATATTGGTCCCCAAACTAAATCCTAGTACCAGCTGAGAACCCTTGAAGATTCTATTCAGTGTTGAAGTGGTCCCCAGTTGGAACAGCAGTACATAAGTCTG
>NC_134808.1:37133244-37135744 GCF_046742065.1 Oratosquilla oratoria
TAACTCTTTTCTCTGAAGAAAAGGTCACTCACAAGTGAATAGAATTGTATGACGGCAGCCAGGATAGAAGCACAAGTACCCCATAGTACGAAATAGATAGAGAAAGGTGGACTTTTTTGTTAACAAAGTAGTCACACGCAGATGAGGTTGACAGCTTGACAAATAAAATTATGAATACCATCTTACCATCACGACCCAACTAAAGGGTTTACAAAGGATTACAAAGGCGGAGCATACCGACAGGAGACCTTTTGGTCCATATCTAGGTCGGATGTGAAAAAAAATCATAATAATAATAAAATAATAAATAAAAAATATGATAATGTAAATAACAAATAAAATACACAAATAAATGCATAGGTATAGTTAAATAATAAACAAACAGGTAAATAGTAAATAAATGAGATAGTACTCATCGAGGTTGGTCTAATCATATTTGGTGTTGAAAGTTCCACAAACTATTTAATAGAATCGGTTAGCGACAGCTAAATGAGTAGCCACTATTCCCTTCAGTGTAACAGGAAGCATCCACTTCCGTTTGTTGTCCTTAGCTTCTTTGTCCAAAACATGTACGAGGTGTTAATGACATTTGCCCCACGAATTTATCCACCGTTTTTTTTGTTTTTTGTTTTTTCTCCATTCCCCCCTTCATACTTTTGCTCTTTTTATCATTCGTTCTCATTTTCTGCTTGCTCTTTACATTTCTACCCCATTCCCTTTTCGCATTAGTACTTTTGTTTTTGTTTTTGTTTTTATAATGTTTGGACTTCCTACTTAATATTTTCTAATTCGTTCCCATTTTCCCATGGTATTTTAATCCTTTCTCATTCTCTCCGTGTTTCCTCAATGTCTTCACACCTCTTCTTTTTTTTTATAATTTCCTTCCCCCCATTTCTTGTTCCTTCATAGCATCCCTCACGTTATTTTCACCCGATTGTTTCTTTATCCTATATTGTCTTCGTTTCCCGTTTGATTTCTCTATTTCTCTAATTACTGGCTTCCCTATCCTCTATCTCTTTCTCATAACCTCTCTCATACACTTTCTCTTCCTCCTTTCATCCTCCCCTCCTTCCTCCTTCCCCCTTTCCTTCGTTCTCCCCTCCCTCCCTCCTTCCACTCCCTCCCTCTTTCATTTATTAGCTCACTCTTTCCTTCCTTCACATTTTTTCATTCCTCGCTTCCTAACTCTATATTTTTATTCTCTCAATCTCACACCCTCAAATCCATTTCCTCTCGCCCACTCTCCCTCTCTCCCACTACCCCTGTCTCCCTCTCTCCCTATCTTCCTTTCTCCCTCTTTCCCTCTCTCTTTATTTTCCTCTCTTCTCTTTATTTATTCCCTCTTTCCTAAACCCCTTTCACTAGTTCCCCATTTCCTTTCCCTCGGCTTTTCTTCTATTCTCCTTCTTCTTCAAATCCTTCTTTTCTCCCTATATTCTCTTTTCCTTGCTTCTCTTTTCCTCTTTTCCTACTTCTCTCCCCCCCTTTTCTCTTTTTCCACCTCCTCTCAATCCTCACTCATCCTCTAAACATCTTACATTTCTTTCCTTCTGTTATCATTTTCCTCTCCTTTTCCACTCTTTTCCATACATATCACGTCGTCTGTCCCTTCTACTTCCTTCTTATTCCTCCTCCCCCTCCTCTCCATCTTTATGTCCCCGTTTTTTTCTCTCTCCTCTATTTCCCTACTCATTCCCCTCCTCTGTAGTACATTACTCTTCTCTCTTTCTTCTCCAACTCCCCTTCTTTCCCCTTGTCATATTAGAACGACGGTGTCTTCCTCAGTTTCCCCCCCACTGAGACTCCCCTCTCTTTCCACATCTCCCTCATTCTCCCCTCTTTCCTCCTCATCACCTTCCCCCCTCCTCTTCCCCTTGCCCCTCTCCCTCCCCCCTCCTCTTCCCCTTGCCCCTCTCCCTCCCCCCTCCTCTTTCCCTTGCCCCTCTCCCTCCCCCCTCCCTTGTCTCAACTGTTTTTTAACGTCCCCCTATTTCTCATTTCCTGATCACATCCCGTGTAGGGATCCCATGCTGGCGCATTCTTGGCGGAGCCTTTCGAGCCCGCGCCCACCCACCAAGGGTGACGGGGTCCTTTCTATTACCGTGACGCACGTAATTGATTTTGTGTCAAAAGCAAGACAGTTTTGTTTCAGCGTCAAGGAGGCTCAAAGAGATCAGAATGGCGTCTCGATCAGCCAAAAGTCCTCGATCCAGTAATATTCTCTTCACATCAATGAATACACACACACACACACACACATACACACACACACACACACACACACACACACACACACACACACACACACACACACACACACACACACACACACACACACACATATTTAAGTATATGCACACATATACACATTATATATATATATATACATATATATATATATATATATATATATATATATATATATGTGTGTGTGTGTGTGTGTGTTTGTGTATATATATACTGTATATACATATGTATTTATATGTATATATATACATAT
>NC_134808.1:37138244-37150744 GCF_046742065.1 Oratosquilla oratoria
TCCAGTCTTTTGGGGTCGGAATGACCCGCGGGACTTTGTTGATGACCCTTGGGTGGTGTTGGAGGGAGGTGCGGACTCCTGTTTGGACCTTCTGTGTATGTCCTCTAAGGGCAGCGTCCCTGTAGGAAATCACTACAGGTTCCTGGGCTATGCACTCTTCCTTCATGGTATCTGCCTGTGGCTTTGTACTTTCCTCTTTATCTTCTGTATTTTCACTTTCCGTATACTTTGGTAAGCATGTGGCGGCTGTGGACATCACTGTGGGTTTCTGAGGCTTCCATTCTTCCTGTTTACTTTCTGTCTCTTTATTTTCATTTTCTTCTTTATTTCCTATGTTTCTCTCTTTCATATTGCTTTCCATTACAATATTTCCACTTTCCATTTTCCTCTTTTCTACATATATTTTATAATTTTTCTCTTTTCTCTTTTCTAAACTTTCTAATTCCACATTTCTTTCTTTGTTTTCACTATGTGCTTCTGTATCAGTAACATCTCTTTCCTTTTTTACAGGCTTTTGGAGATTCTGCGGCCCAGTTGGAATGCCTGGAGATGGTCTTTCCTTTGTCTCTGGTCTCCATGTTTGGCTCTGGCCGTGATTACGTAAGAGGAAATTGGCTAATTCCTTATCCACAGGCTGCACAAGAGTTTTCACGCTATATAGTTTATATCTAAATATCTTTATATAGGTGTTTCCGTTCTCATCCGTAACTAATTTTGTTCTGTTGTAGTATCTGTCACCCTCTTCCAGTCCGCCTAAGCCGAAGATGTCTCCTTGACCGTTGAGAGTCACTGGAAAAGTCATTAGAATTACCCCCAACAGTTGAAACCTAATGGGCCCCTGACCAAGCATATTTTGAATTGAAGAGCACAAGGAAGATGAACATGAACAGGAGCCCTGGGTCTCACCTTGGCTGACCTGAATTCAGAGTTGCAAATATAGGTAAAAGAGAGTCTTCCAGTCAAATTCTGGAAAAAAGTCAATAAGCATTTTTTTTTCATGGTCAACTACCACCAGAGATCTTTATCTTTATTATCAAAATCTAGGTGCTCACACAAGAAAACGCCGAGGAACCTTTTTAACCAGGCTGCACTCCTTCGTTTCTCCCTCTTATGAGCGGGATAGCCGAAGCACCCTTCCTTCCCATCACAGGAACGACTGAGCGTCCTGCTTTTACTGTACCTTATGGCACATTTGCAGTGCAGCAAGGCATAGCTCCTCTATAGTAGTGTTCTACAGCCAAAGCTGATTTACGCCACTTGCTTCAACATACATTTCTGTGTGCATTCATCTTGAGCATAACGTCATCAAGTACTAATATCAACTCAGGTGGGAGAGTTTTGGATGCCAGACTATCGTATATTCATGAAGCACACAATGAAGATGCCTCGTTTCAGTATTCGCCTTATTCATTCTCACTCGAAATGCTGATCGACTACTAAGCTTTACTGGTGCTCCGTCAGTTGTACACGCACATGCATTATTCCAAGAAAATCCTCCAGTCTCAATAAATAAGTAAATAAATAGATAAATTAATTAATTAATTAATAAAAATATGAATAAATAGATAAATAGATAAATAAATAAATAAACAAATAATCAATCAAACAAATAATCAATCAATCAAACAAACAAACAAATGAAAAAATAAAATAAATAAATAAATAAGAATATAAAACAAATGAATAAATAAATAAATAAATAAATAAATAAATAAATAAATAAATAAATAAATAAATAAATAAATAAATAAATAAATAAATAAATATATAAATAAATTAATAAATAAATAAACATATAAATAGATAAATAAATAGATAAATAAATAAATATGAGACTTCATGGAAAATCATTTCACCTCTTATAGTTGAAACTAAAGTATGTTAGCACTAGAATTACCCCTTGAAATCCCCACCACCGACATATCGTACAAACACCAGGAACTGGGCATAAGCAGACAAGCCTGTCGACTCATCAAGTTGGATTGCAAAGTTTCCTGAAGATGGCCCTTTTAATCCAGCAACCACTTGTTGTTTGCTATCATCAGACAAATCTTCTATTTCTCGATGAACAACATCACATCTGGAAACATAGAGCAAGGGACGATGAACTTCTACAATGTTGTGAAGTTTCATTCCTTATGCATTTCTCAGTGATACCATGTAGGTTGCACGTAACCCAGCTTCATTTTGTTGCCTGAACTACCCGGACCGTTCAATCGTACACACTTCAGTCCCTCTTCCTTTTGCTTGAAGAAGTGTGCATTCTTGCTTTCCAGATCTGTATGACAGCTATTCAGATGTCGCTTGAGAAACCCTGGTTTCATGAAATCCAATAATAGAAAACTTTATGACATAAAAACGATAGTTCAAAATCCTAAAAATATGCCTAACATAACAAAGTTCTAATAATTATAAACACACCAAAACCAAAACCAAATGTGTGTATGTGTGTGTGTGCGTATGTGTGTGTGTATGTGTGTGTGTGTGTGTGTGTGTGTGTGTGTGTGTGTGTGTGTGTGTGTGTGTGTGTGTGTGTGTGTGTGTGTGTGCGTGTGTGTGTGTGTGTGTGAGTGTGTGTGTGTGTAAGTGTGTAAGTGTGTGTGTATGTATGTATGTGTGTGTGTGTGTGTGTGTGTGTGTGTGTGTGTGTGTGTGTGTGTATGTGTGTATGTGTGTGTGTGTGTGTGTGTGTGTGTGTGTGTGTGTGTGTGTGTGTGTGTGTGTGTGTTTGTGTATGTGTGTATGTGTGTGTGTGTGTGTGTGTGTGTGTGTGTGTGTGTGTGTGTGTGTGTGTGTGTGTGTGTGTGTGTGTGTGTGTGTGTGTGTGTGCGTATGAGTGTGTGTGTGTCTGTGCGTGTGTGTGGTGTGTGTGCGTGTGTGTGCGTGTGCTTGTGTGTGTGCGTGTGTAATTGTGTGTCTATGTGTCTATGTGTGTGTGTGTGTGTGTGTGTGTGTGTGTGTGTGTGTGTGTGTGTGTGTGTGTGTGTGTGTGTGTGTGTGTGTGTGTGTGTGTGTGTGTGTTTGTGTGTGAGTATAATAAAGAAAATATTTAATAAAGTTTTTATAGTTAACTATGAGTAATCATCATATTATTACACAGATAATCATTGAAAAGGAGATATTTCAGGTCAGGTCAAATCAAGCCGGACGAAGCAAGTTCAAATCAGGTCAGACAGGTGAAGTCAGGTCAGAATAGGTGAAATCAGGTCAGAACGTTTAAGATCAAGACACATTAGGTCAGATCTGATCAGATAACTTCAGATCAGGTCAGAAGATTATATCAGTTCAAGTCAGGTCAGCCGAGATTAGGTTCAGACTTCAGTCAGGTGAGATCAGGTCAAGTCATGTCATGTTAACTCAGGTGAGTTGAGGTAAGGTGAGGTAAGGTGAGGTAAGGTAAGGTGAGGTAAGGTAAGGTAAGGTAAGGTAAGGTAAGGTAAGGTAAGGTAAGGTAAGGTAAGGTAAGGTAAGGTAAGGTAAGGTAAGGTGAGGTCAGGTGAGGTAAGGTGAGGTCAGGCGAGGTTAGTTCAGATAAGTTCAGATCAGGACAGGTCAGGTCAACATGTCATTTCAGGTTAGTTCAGGTCAGGATATATATATTTTTTGTTTCAGTATTGAAACAAAAACAGAGAGGGGTTTTGTTATATTAATTACATCAATTCAGATTGTAAAGAAATTATTCTGTTTTTTTTTGTTTTTTTTTTTATTTAACTTATTACGCATTAGCGTCATACAGTGGGGGAGGTTTTCATAATGAATGTAGTAAGGCAACTGGTATGCACATGCTTACACACGTACACATACACTTATATACACAAAGAAATACATGGGTTGCAGGTAATATATATGACACTGGGTATTGTACATTCATTCAAAGGGGAATAAGACTGAGATGTCACGCAGGGCATCAGGTATTATGAGAACCCACCAAAGCGGGGGTAACGGACAAGTATTTCATCTAGTCTATTTTGTGATAGGAGATGACGACAGATTGCATCTAATGGTAGTCCCTGGGGTATTAGATGTTTTACAGTGGGGCACGCTAGGCAGTAGTGCTCGATGGTGTTGGCTAGTGGAGCGTGGCATAGGCGACATTCTGTGAATACAGGCTCGCCCTCCACCCCGGCGACCTGCCACGGTGGACGGTAGCCTAGTCGCAGTCGGGCTGATACAACATTGTGGCGACGAACCATAAGTCCCTTGCGGCGGTACTTGTATTTGTGGCGGCATACGGATTCGTAGTGGGTGATGGTGACACTGAAGGGTCTCTCGGTGTCCCGTCGACGTTGCTCAGGCAGAAGTGCAGCGGAGCGGACCCTGTTGAGGTAACATAGCAGGGAGAGAGGTCGTCCATCACCACGACGGGGGAGTCGGCAGGCTTCTTTTGCTAGGCGGTCTACTTTGGTGTTGTGGTGCAAACCTACATGAGATGGAATCCAAATAAATTCAATGCAGAGATTACGGATAGTTAGTAGGGATAGAAAGGAAAGGATTTGTTGTACAACAGAATGGTGAGTGGGATGAATAGCGGTGAGGGATTGCAGTGCAGGCTTAGAGTCACATATAATGACAGCATTCACTCCTCTTTGGCAAACGAGACTGATAGCATCTAAGATGGCGTATAGTTCACACAACGTGGAGCTGGAGTGATCTCTGAGTCGACGGCCGACCCAGCCCTCAGGAGGCGGCGGTAGGTCAGGTGAGTAGACTGCTCCTCCAGCTGCACCATCCGATTGTAGTGACCCGTCAGTGTAGAGGCGATGCGGAGCAGTGATGGAGGATGTTACCTGGGTAACATGTTCCAAGGCTAGCTGTAGTTGTAGAGGAGGTGGGTCACATTTTGCTGTAGGAGTGAAGCTAATCACAGGCGATGGTAGCGTCCACGGGGGAGGGCCTGGTGGTATGTCAGCTACTGGTACTTGTAAATCTAGGCTGCGAATGAAGGAGGAGATAGACTTTATAAGACGGCGACCGGGGGGCATGAGGCGGGGGACGGGCGGAGCGGGGCCGAGAGAATCTCTGACCAGTGCTGTGAAGTGCGGTGAGATGTGGGGAAAGTGTATACACTTAACTGTGAGGCAGGTGACATTAGAATAAATCCTCTCAACTAGGGATGGAAGCCGTAATTCCCGTTGCATGTTGACAATTCTGGTAGTCATTGGGCAACCGAGAATGATTCTCATGGCTTTATTCTGAAAAATCTCCAGTGGCTCTAAAGCATATCGAGGAAGTTGAATTAAGGCAGGGGAGAGGTAATCAACAACAGAGCGTATAAAAGTAATATAGACAGTTCTGGCCACGGGGATGGAGATACCGGAAGAGTTGTTGGTGAGCCACTGGAGAGGCCGGAGCCGACGTTGTAGACGATCTAGCAATTCACGAATTACGGTATGGGATTGACGCCGGGCAGAAAGAGTTTCCGAGATTCGTACTGGTGCACCAAGGTAGCAGTACTGGGAGCTTAGTGGGATGATGCAGTCTCCAATCATGAACTCTGGCAGCGTGGCAGGAGGGCGGTAGGAGAAAATTCTGCTCTTCTGTGGGGAAGCAACAAGGCCACAGTTAGCAGAAGCTTGGGAGAGAGAAGTAAGAAAGAGTTGTAGGTGTGTTGGGGAGGTAGAGTGAATACATAGGTCATCTGCATAACATGTAATTGTGACCTCAGGAATAGTGGGCAAAGACGTGAGGAGACGATGCATAAGTATATTAAAGAGAAATGGACTTAGTACCCCTCCTTGAGGAGTGCCGAGATGAAAATCCCGTGAGGAGCTGTAGGCACCGCTAAAGAAGACACGGGAGGTCCGGTTACTGAGGTAGCCCTTAATCCATCGTAGTAATTTGCCCTTAATTCCAAAGTCAATTAATTGATCTAAAATAACGTCTCGGTTTGCTATATCAAATGCACTTTTTAGATCTATAAATGCCACAACACTGTCACGGGAGAGGCGAGAATATAAGTCGACGAGGCAGTGATGGGTGCTGCGTTGGGGTAGAAAGCCGAAGAGACGTGGAGAAAGGCGATCTTGTAGTTGGTACATCAGTCGGGTGAGCAAGATTCTTTCCATTACTTTGCAGAAGCAGGATGTAAGGGAGATGGGCCTGAAATTTGCTGTACCGGGCTTGGGTATGGGGATTATTGTACTCGTGGTCCAGGCATGTGGGATATATCCATCTCGTAGACACATATTGTAGAGGCGAAGGAGGGGGTTACCGGGTACACGGTGCAGTAATCGTAGCACATTGTAGGTAATGCCATCATCCCCAGGGGACGTGGCTTTACCTCTCAAGAGAGCACGTCGTAGTTCATCTTCAGTTATTGGTATATTTTCTTCATCATCCTCTTGCAGCAGAGCATGTACTAAGCGGAGTCCACGAGCAAAAGCACCGGAGGAGAGGGCATCCTGGACGGGGGTAGGTAGGTTGGCAGGGTTGGACTGGTTTGACCACGTGACGATGAGCTGTTCGGCAAATACGGTGGGGGAATGATGACGGGCAGTAGCAGGAGTCTTCTTAATTACCCTGCGAATAAGGTGCCACATGGAGGCTACACTAGTTTGGTGATTAATTCTGTCCGTGAATCTCTTCCAGGAGTCAGTACTTACACATTCTAGGAGGGTTGTCAAATCGTCTCTGGATTGCTGGTAACGATGAAGTAGTTCAGGAGATGGGTTAGTTTGGAACATGAGTCCAACGCGCTCCGCTTCTTTCTGTGCGTCCTGAAGTCGGGTGTCTAGGTACCACGAGTGAGGAGGAGGGCGACGTTGGAGGTGGGGTCGTGATACGTAAAGCCTGTAAAAGTCGTGGGTGGCGGAGACAAGGCTATTATAACTGGTCGGGGGAGGAACAGTCTAAGGTAGGTAGTATGCAGGTCATGTATGAAATGTACGTCGGGCAGTATTTGGGGGGTATGGTGAGGCGTAGGCGTGTGATAGGGGGTGTAGGTATCGTAGGAAGAGAATAGTGGAAGAGAAGAGCAATATGGTCTGAGAATAATGCAGGTACTGAGGAGCACTGGATGCGGGATGATACCAAGCCAGAGGTGAGGACGTGGTCCAGGGTGCCTCCCCGGGAGTGTGTGGCGCCACCTGTGTCCCAGCGGGTCAGATGATGTTGTCGGATGAAGGATAGTAGGTGAACACCAGGGCGGTTAGTGGTGCCAGGACGATCTCCCAATGCAGGATGTCGAGCATTGAAATCCCCTGCGTATATTATACCTTTGATCGTAGGTGGTGGAAGAGTGGTTGGACGAAGACGTGCGGGAGCAGAGTAGATATTGCAGAGCTGTAGGATTCCGCCCCCAATTTCTATCTCGAAGAGTTGGAATGTTATGTCAGGGTCTGTAGAGGAGCGCAGAAGACGGTGTATCAGTGTATTGTGTATGTATGTTAGAAGACCGTTTCGTATCGTATGAATATAGGGGATATATCCGGGAAGGGAGGGTGCCTGTGGTGCAGTGTTGGGCCGGTTTGGAAACGCCTCCTGTAGAAAAATGACACAAGGGTGATGTGTCTGTACATATGCCTTCAAGTGTGTGTACTTTTTGTGGTTGGTGATACCATTGATGTTCCATGAAAGGAGGTCTAGGTGAATGTTAGTTACGAACGTTGCGTTTGCTAGTAGGAGACCGGAGTGTGGAGGTGGATGGACGATTCGAGGAAGACTGGCTAGTACTGGGTTGTAACTTACAGAGTTTGTCGAGACGAGTTGCAATGGATTCCATTCTCTCGGCAAGCATGGAGATGGAGGAGACGAGGGTTTGTTGGGATTCCGCCAGTGTGGAGAGTCTGGTGGCAGTAGTAGTTTGGCCTGAGACAAGGCTGTCAAACCTGGTGTCAATGGAGGCGAAGCGGTCCTCGAGTGCTGCACATCGCGCCTGAAGGGCTGCAACGGCCTTACGGAGGGCAGCGTCTTGCTGAGGGGGGGTGGGAGCAGAGAGAACAGTCCGGGCAGGGGGAGGAGGTGGTGGGGCTGAGGTGGGGCCATTGGTCTGGGTCTGGCGCCGAGTACAGCCGTGCCAGACGTTGACACCTGGCTGTAGACATCGGGGGCACTTCCATTGTGATGGGTTCGGCTGTGGTGGCGGTTCAGAGGTGGAAGTAGTCGCAGATGGGGGCGGGGGCGCACTTCGGACGGGACATTCTCTGGATTCATGGGCGGCGGCACACCAGGCACACTTAGGGGAGGCGGAGCAGTACCTGGATATGTGACCGATACCCCAACACCTGTAGCACCAGGGTCGGTCGTCACGGAGTCTTTGGACTTGACACGGGGGGAGGAGGGGGAGGAAGTCAAAGGTAATGGTGTCGGGGGGTGTTTCGGGGAGGCTCCACACAATAACAATGCGGTTGATGGGGGTACCGTTCTGCATGAAGCGCCTGGCTGAGTGTACTCCTGGGAGCTGTAGGGCAAGCTTGTGATCCACGTCAACGGGATAGCGAGTGAGCAGGTATTGGGGGTACTTACGAGGTCTTTCGGGGGAGTCTTGAGGGAGAAGAGGCAGTGACATAAATTCATTTGTAGTAACTCGGTCCAGGATGTCTGTGCGTTGTCTTGATATGTAGATGAATCGAGAGGTGAGTGCAGCCATCTTAACCTCGGCCGTATCCCGTTGCAGGTGGAAAGTCTTGGTGATAGTTGACAGCCAGCGGAGTTTAACTTCTGTGGATGGGTTCCCGCTAAAGGCCAACTTAATATACTTGTCTCGGGGAGCAAATGCTGGAAGGGCGGGTGAGGGTCGGGTGGGGGCAACGGGAGTAGCACTGTGATTAGGCAGGGTAGGGCGAATAGGAGCCTTATTACACTCACTTGAGGTTCCCTTGATCGTCTTGGCAGCAGGCGGTTGACATTCTCCTGCGGGGAAGGTAGAGGTGTCGTCGGCCCGCCGTTTGGTACTGGGGAGCGATGTAGACTGGTGGGTATCATGCTGGGTGGTTGTTGGAGGGTGATGGGGAGTGGAGGTAGGACGAGGCAGGTCGGGCCAGTGGTTAACACTAATGTCGTCATCAGTGTCGGAAATCATTAAGTCCTGCTCTAAGCTGGACGCCGCTTCCGACCCCGAGTATTCCATCGAGGAAGGGAGGGCCTTGATAAGAAGGTAGGCTGATTTACTAGCGCGCAGTAGTTTGTAGCACTGTAACACAACTTGAGACAGCCGGTACGAGTCGTTAACGACGAGCACTGGATTCAAGTAGTTGACGGCGATAGTTTCGCACCTTCAGGTGTAGGTCCGTTCTCGACGAGAGCCAAGCACGGAATCTATTCTGTTGTTTGTTTCCGACGATCTACTTATGACAGACAGTCCTTGAAAAAATAGAATTCTTATAAACCAAGTAAATAACGTGCTTGATTACTGAACAGAATTCTATATACTACTATTCAATTTGCTTCAAGCCAATGCCTATAGCATTTTGATCAATTTCATATATTTCAATCCTCTACGCAACCAAAGAAAAGCATAAAGAAATAAAAAACACATATTGTGAGATTGTCACTTTGAAAGCTAGGCTTAGCTCGAAAATGGTTGAAAATGGTAAGATGATATTCATTGTGGGGAACAAATATGTTAAACTTTATTTTGCCTTGAGGTCAAAGTTAAGGTCACAGATTTTCAGAATACCTTAGTTCAACAACGGCTATAGATAAGGAGACCTTACGTCCGTATCTTATATTCACCTCGTTAACAACTCCCTGATGTAACGAATGCGTTATGTTCTGTTTCTTATTTGATCTGATAGTCTTTAGTCTACTTGGCTGCAGACTCATTCGTCTACGTGTCACTCCCTAGGCAACGAAAATATAAACAGCGTTCTTAGCTTTGGGGTAAAATATCATAATGAAGATGTGGTGTTATAGAAGTGGAAGAAACAGGAAGACACCAGAAAGGAAGAATAGAAGATGAGGTTGATCGTTTCCATTCTTTTTAAAGAGTTTCCAATTATACTAGAATGATACGTGACTCTGCTCCGTAGAGGTGTTTCTAAAATATCTAGGACAATGACAATACATATGAAGTCAATGCCCTGTACAAGTACAGAAACCGAAGGATGTGTGTGTTCATGTATTGAGAAGGAAGGTATACCAACACAAGACAGCAAATACAGGAATCTTAGCCTCAACTTATTACTGACTAGTTTTGCATTTATGAGAAAATATATCTGCGAAATACTCCCACATACGTCATATATATATATACATATACATACATATATATATATATATATATATATATATATATATATATATATATATTATAGTTTTTTTCAATCTTTAAGATGTCATTGAAGACGAAACCTTAATTATCTAATAGATAGAGTATTATGGTACTCACATCCCAGCAGAAAAAATCCTGAACATGAAATTTGAAAATATTATGAAGAAGTTGAATCGTTGTCAAAATACTGTCGTAATCAGTTTTACTTGAATTAAAGAAAATCTTCATCCTTCATTTACGAGATTTATATATTGACATAGTAAATTCATAGATATTAATTCCTTCATTTTTAAATGATCATTTTCTCAGTTTAACAATTTAATAATTTAACAATAAAACAATCAAACAATCTAGCAATTTAGCGATTTAGCAATTTAGCAATTTAGCAATTTAGCAATTAAATAGTTCAACATTTCAACAGTTCAACAGTTCAGCAGTTCAACAGTTCAACAGTTCAACAGTTGAGCAGTTGAGCAGTTGAGCAGTTGAGCAGTTCAACAGTTCAACAGTTCATCAGTTCAACAATTCAGTTATTCAATTATTCAACAATTTAACTATTCAAGATTTCAACTATTGAACTATTGAACTATTTAACGATTTAACGATTTAATAGTTTAACGATTTAACATTTTACAGGTTTACCAGTTTACCAGTTTACCAGTTTACCAATTTACCAAATTACCAATTTACCAATTTACCAAATTATCAATTTACCAATTTACATTTAACAAATTAATAATCTAACAGTTTAACAGTTTAATAGTTTAACAGTTTACCAGTTTAAAAGTTTACCAGATTAATAATTTACCAATTTACCAATTTAATAATTTAACGATTTAACGATTTAACGATTTAACAATTTAACAATTTGAGTTTGACACTTTGACAGTTTGACACTTTGACAGTTTGACACTTTGACAATTTGACAATTTGACAATTTGACAATTCGACAATTTGACAATTTGACAATTTGACAATTTGACAATATGACAATGTGACAATTTGACAATTTGACAATTTGACAATCTAACAATTTAATAATTTAACAATTTAACAATTTAACAATTTAACAATTTTACAATTAAGCAATTTAACAATTTAACAATTTAACAATTTAACAATCATCATCATCATGATCATCATCATCATCATCATCATCATCATCATCATCATCATCATCATCATCATCATCATCATCATCATCATCATCATCATCATCATCATCATCATCATCATCATCATCATCATCATCATCATCATCAAATCAGATGAAAAAATTTACCATGAAATCGATAATTTACTAGCGCAATACGATGAACTAGACGATGAAACGAGGAACGAAACGGCCGATGAATTACTAACGCATTGCGATAATTTTTGTAGGCGAAAGAACTATTCTATTAACTGTTCATTTCCCTTGATTACGTGGTCTCCAGCCACGATGCCTCATTTCCAATATGTCGATTAAGAGGTACCGCAATCGACCTGGAGCCAGCCTATTGTCTACAATATTTTTGATGTCCGTGAACATGGCCTGGACTACTTGAGTGCCAATTTTGGACCGTTTGGAAATTTCCTCTAATTTGTTCCCCGCGTGTTGTAAGAAAGCGCAAACAGCCTCGATGGACGTCTCGTCCGTTTTCTTCACAAGAGACTGGATGCATTCCGCGATTCTTCTCGCTGGGAGGATGCCATCAAGCGAGAGGCTCGCCAAAAACGTGCATAAGGCAATGTAGTCCTTTCGCTTTATGAGCATTTTGAGCTCGTGGTCAGCACATTGCCCTGGAGTCTAGGAATTTCGATTCTCCTCTTCGGACTAAAGAGTGGGTCCGGCCTCCGCGTGCAGCTGGAACAAGGTTTGGCATCGGTGGATTAAACTGCGCCTGAAGGTCTCTGAGCTGGTCTTTTCTAGTTCATCTACCAGCTTTCTGCAGAGCCTTGAATATGTGGCGGCATAGAACTTTTGCCTTACGGCGAATTCCACTATAGTGCCGGCAACTTTTCCAGTGATGGACGGGTTCTGCGAGATGAAAGAACAGATCTGGCCAGATACTTTTCCAAAATTACTGGGCGATATCTTGTTCAGGAGGGATGTTAGGGTTCCCTTACCCTATGGCGCTTTCTCCGACTAAAGTTGGCTTCTCTCTCGCGAGGATGATGGCTTGGATTCTCTGTGGCGTTCATTCCAGTCTTTAGGAGTCGGAATGACCCGCGGGGCTTTCTTGATGACCCTTGGGTGGTATTGGGGTGAGGTGCGGACCCCTGTTTGGAACTGCTGTGCATGTCCTTT
>NC_134808.1:37160744-37163244 GCF_046742065.1 Oratosquilla oratoria
CAGATAAGTTCAGATCAGGACAGGTTAGGTCAGCTTGTAATTTCAGGCCAGCTCAGGTCAGGATATTTTTTCTTTAGTTTCAGTAAGGGAAACAAAAACAGAAAGAGGTTTTGTTATATTAATTATACCAATTAAGATTGTAAAGGAATGCATCTGTTGTTTGTTTCCGACGATCTGCTTATAAAAGAAAGACAGTCTTTGAAAAAATAAAATTCTTAAAAGCCAAGTAAATAACGAGCTTGATTACTGTGCAGAATTCTATATTTACTATTCGATTTGCTTCTAGCCAATGCCTATAGCATTTTGATCAATCTTATATATTTCAATCCTCTACGCAAACAAAGAAAAGCATAAAGAAATAAAAAACACACATTGTAAGATTGTCACTTTGAAAGCTAGGCTTAGCTCGAAAATGGTTGAAAATGGTAAGATGATATTCCTTGTGGGGAACAAATATGTTAAACTTTATTTTGCCTTGAGGTCAAAGTTAAGGTCACAGATTTTCAGAGTACCTTAGTTAAACAACGGTCATAGATGGGGAGACCTTACGTCCGTATCTTATATTCACCTTGTTAACAACTCCCTGATGTAACGAATGCGTTATGTTCTGTTTCTTATTTTATCTGATAGTCTTTAGTCTACTTGGCTGCAGGCTCTCTCAATCGTCTATGTGTCACTCCCTAGGCAACGAAAATATAAACAGCGTTCTTACCTTTGGGGGAAAATATCATAATGAAGCTGTGGTATTATAGAAGTGGAAGAAACAGGAAGACACCAGAAATTAAGAATAGAAGATGAGGTTGATCGCTTCCATTCTTTTTAAAGAGTTTCCAATTATAATAGAAAGATACGTGAGTCTGCTCCGTAGAGGTGTCTCTAAAATCTCTTGGACAATGACAATACATATGTAGTCAATGTCCTGTACAGGGAAGGAACCAAAGGATGTGTGTGTTCAAGAACTGAGAAGGAAGTAATACCAACATATGGCAGGAAATAAAGGAATCTTAGCCTCAACTTATAACTGACTAGTTTTGCAGGTATGAGAAAATATATCTGCGAAACACTCCCACTTACGTCATATGTATATATATATATATAATATATATATATATATATATATATATATATATATATATATATATATATATACATGTATGTATATTATAGTTTTTTCAATCTTGAAGATGTCATTGAAGACGAAACCTTAATTATTTAATAAATAGAGTATTATGAAAGTTTTGTTGGTACTCACCCAGCAAAAAAAATCCTGAACATGAAATTTGAAAATATTATGAAGAAGTTGAATCGTTGTCAAAATACTTTCGTAATTAGTTTTACTTGAATTAAAGAAAATCTTCATCCTTCATTTACGAGTTTTATATATTGACATAGTAAATTCATAGATATTAATTCCTTCATTTTTAAATGATCAATTTCTCAGTTTAACAATTTAATAATTTAACAATAAAACAATCAAACAATCTAGCAATTTAGCGATTTAGCAATTTAGCAATTTAACAATTCAGCAATTTAGCAATTTAGCAATTAAATAGTTCAACATGTCAACAGTTCAACAGTTCAGTAGTTCAACAGTTCAACAGTTGAGCAGTTGAGCAGTTGAGCAGTTGAGCAGTTGAGCAGTTGAGCAGTTAAACAGTTCAACAGTTCATTAGTTCAACAATTCAGTTATTCAATTATTCAACAATTCAACTATTCAAGATTTCAACTATTAAACTATTGAACTATTTAACGATTTAACGATTGAACGATTGAACGATTTAACAGTTTAACGATTTAATATTTTACAAGTTTACCAGTTTACCAGTTTACCAATTTACCAAATTACCAATTTACCAATCTACCAAATTATCAATTTACCAATTTACATTTAACAAATTAATAATCTAACAGTTTAACAGTTTGATAGTTTAACAGTTTACCAGTTTACCAGTTTACCAGTTTACCAGATTAATAATTTACCAAACTACCAATTTACCAATTTAATAATTTAACGATTTAACGATTTAACGATTTAACAATTTAACAATTTGAGTTTGACAGTTTGACAGTTTGACAGTTTGACAGTTTGACAATTTGACAATTTGACAATTTGACAATATGACAATATGACAATATGACAATTTGACAATTTGACAATTTGACAATTTGACAATTTGACAATTTAACAATTTAACAATTTAACAATTTAGCAATTTGATAATTTAACATTTTAACATTCATCATCATCATCATCATCATCATCATCATCATCATCATCATCATCATCATCATCATCATCATCATCATCATCATCAAATCAGATGAAAAAAATTACCATAAAATCGATAATTTACTAGCGCATTACGATGAACTAGACGATGAAACGAGGAACGAAACGGTCGATGAATTATTAACGCATTGCGATAATTTTTGTAGGCGAAAGAACTATTCTGTTAACTGTTCATTTCCCTTGATTACGTGGTCTCCAGCCACGTTGCCT
>NC_134808.1:37188244-37190744 GCF_046742065.1 Oratosquilla oratoria
GACACGTTCCTAAACGTAGAGTTCACGTTCAGTCCAATCTTCATTATAAATGAATAGGTCACTGGACCAGTTATGAATAGAGAATTGAATTTGAGGGTCAAACGTCATTTCAACCTATTTTGATCAACTCCTCTTGTACTTGGGTTATCTGTCTATATCTTCTGATTAGTACTAATCCGTTCTATTTAAGCTCACTGAGTACCTTTTGATGGTAAGGGGGTTAAAGACGTACGGAGACAGAAGAGAACCTATGAAGTACGTCAGCGGGCTAATAGTGTTAAGAAAATGTCCCCGTCATAGATACTCTACCTTCATTCAGATACTACACAATGAAGAAGAGAAAATGGAGAGAACAAGAGGTGTAGGGGAGGAGAATTGAAGCCAGGGAGATAGAGAAACAGAAGAGGAGGGTGGGGGGTGAGGAGAAGAGAAAACAGAGAGAGTAAGATGTGATGGAGAACAATTGAACCAAGAAAGGGAGAGAAAGAAAGGAGAACTGTGAGGATGGGTGGTGAAGAGGAGAAAAAGGTGATAACATGAGATAATGGAGACGAGAATTGAAGCCAGGAAGAGAGAAAAAGAGAGGATGAGGAGGAGGGTGCTGGGAGATGGAGAAGAGAAAACGGAGAGAACAAGTGGTAGTGGAGACGGGAATTGAAGCCAGGAAGGGAGAAAAAGAGAGAAAGAGAGGAGGAGGGTGGGGGTAATGGAGAAGAGAAAATGGAGAGAACAAGTGGTAGTGGAGAGGAGAATTGAAGGTAGGAATGGAGAGAAAGAGAGGAGGAGGGTGGGGGTAATAGAGAAGAGAAAAAGGAAAGAGCAAGAGGTACTGGATAGGAGAATTGAAGCCAGGAAGAGAGAAAAAAGAGAAGGAGGGTGAGAGAGTGGAAAAGAGAAAACAGAGAGAACATGAGGCAATGAAGCGGAGAACAGAAGCCAGGAAGAGAGAGAAAGAGAGGAAGAGACTTGGGAAGAGGTAGTGGAGAGGAGAATTGGAGCCAGGAAGGGAGAAAAAGAGTGAAGAGGGTGGGAGAAAAGAAAAGAGAAAAGAGAGAGAACATGAGTCAGTGGAGAGGAGAACAGAAGTCGGGAAGAGAGAGAAAGAGAGAAGGAGACTAGGGGAGAGGTAGTGGAGAGGAGAATTTAAGCCAGGAAGAGAGAGAAAGAGAGGAGGAAGGTGGGAGAATGAAGATAGGAGAGCAGAGAGAACATGAGAGAGTTCATGGGAGAATTGAAGTCAGAAAGAGAGAAAGAGAGAAAGAGAGGAGGAGGAGGAGGAGGAGGAGGAGGAGGAGGAGGAGAAGGAGGAGGAGGAGGAGGAGTAGGAGGAGGAGGAGGAGGAGGAGGAGGAGGAGGAGGAGGAGGAGGAGGAGGAGGAGGAGGAGGAGGGGATGGAGACAAGGCCTGGAAATGTGTATGTAGTGAGGAATGTTGGAAGAAAAAAAAAAAGAGAAAATTGGAGGGCGGATGGGAGTTGAGGTATGAAGAGGTTACAGAAAAAGGTATTTTTCTTTTTTCTTTTTATTTTTCTTTCGTTCTTTCTTATTTTTTTCTTTCTGTTCATTTATTTATTTAGTTTATTTATTCAGTGGTGAGGGATGGGAAGAGGGAAAAAAGGTGTAGAGGTGGATAGAGGAAGGGGAAAAAAGAGGGGAAGAGGTAGAGAAGAGAAATGGAAGGAATAAAGGTGAAAGAAGAAAGAGAAAGAGAAGCGGGAAGAAAAGAGAGGAGGGGAAAAAAGGAAAAGAGGGGAAGAGGGGAAAAGAGGGGAAGAGAGGAAAGGAGGGGGAGAAAGGAGAAGATGGGAAGACAGGAGAGGAGGAAAAGAAAGGGGAGGAGGGGAAGAAAGGAGAGGGGGGGAAAGGAAGGAGAATATGGGAAGAAGGAAGATGAGGGGAAGAAAGGAGAGGACGAGAAGAAAGGAGAGGAAGGGAAGAAAGGAGAGGAGGAGAAGAAAGGAGAGAATAGGAAGAAAGGAGAGGATGGGAAGAAAGTAAAGGAAAGGAAGAAAGGAGAGGAGAGGAAGAAAAGAGAAGGGGAAAAAGGAGAGCAGAGGAAAAAAGGAGAGGAGGGGAGTAAGAAAGGAGAGAAGGGAAATAAGAAGCGGATGGGAAGAAATAAGAGGAGCAGAAGGAAAGAGAGTATGGGAAGAAAGCAGAGGAGGGGAAGAAAGGAGAGAGGAGAGGAAGGAAGGAGAAGATGGGAAGAAGGGAGATGAGGGGAAGAAAGGAAAGGATCGGAAGAAAGGAGAGGAAGGGAAGAAAGGAGAGGAGGAGAAGAAAGGAGATTTGGAGAAGAAAGGAGTGGGGGGGAAAGGAGAGAGAGGGGAAGAAAGGAGAGGAGAGAGGGGAAGAAAGGAGAGGAGAGAGGGGAAGAAAGGAGAGGAGAGAGGGGAAGAAAGGAGAGGAGAGAGGGGAAGAAAGGAGAGGAGAGAGGGGAAGAAAGGAGAGGAGAGAGGGGAAGAAAGGAGAAGGTGGGAAGAAAGAGAGGATGGGAAAAA
>NC_134808.1:37198244-37205744 GCF_046742065.1 Oratosquilla oratoria
TAACCCAGGACTTGTACGTTAGTGAGTCTATGCTTCTTTCAACCACGCTACTGAGGCTATAAAACTCTTCAACCTCGGGGGTAATCTACACCCGCAGGATTTGAGTCGACTGCTAACTGCCGTCCTAATCTCAATTTTACATCGTCGTCATTGGCAATTCTATTCAAATATATGTATATATATATATATATATATATATATATATATATATATATATATATATGTATACATACGTTTATACTTTTGTATGTGTTTGTCTAGGCGTACACTTGCATGCGTGTATGCATGCATACCTGTAAGCATGTACTGCATAAATATATCCCCTGAGTTAGTGTACGCGTGGAAAGGGACAGCCACGACGACAAAAACAACAAGAAATAATAAGTCAAACTAAAAAAATGAATAAATGAATATATATAATAAATGATAACATGTGATATCATGTTTTGAAAAAAAAAATCTCAACAGGTTAGTGAAAGGGAAGAAGGACATAAGACGGATAATGGGTGAGGGAAGAGTTAGGAAATTCGTCCTTGATGGAAGAGAAAGGAGGACAAAGTAGGCAAGTAATTGAAAGATGAGATAATGGATGGTCCTTTGCCAATAACCCGGCCACCAATATTATCCAGCAAAAACCCTCACAGGTGAACTCACAGCCCAAATGCCTCCTTTTCCAATATCCCCGAGGACGCTAAATGCCATGCTACCCCAGTCGTCGACACTTCTTCACACTTTCATCCAAATTAATATTCATGTCCGAACAGATGCTTTGAGTAGAGTCTGTACTATTTTCCCCTAATAACAATAGACATAAACATGGCTACATCTACTCGTACTATTACATATAGTAGAACAGATAGAGATAGTAATGTATGTGTGGATATTTGTGTAATTTTATACATGAAATGAAAAGTCTCCATGTAGTTGCACATGAAGTATATACATATTGTACTTTTGTGTGCATAAGCTTATGCGTTTATTTATTTATTTGTTTTGTATGTATGTGTGTGTATGTATGTATGTATGTATGTATGTATGTATGTATGTATGTATGTATGTATGTATGTATGTATGTATGTGTATATGTATGTATGTATATATGTATGTGTGTGTGTGTATGTGTGTGTTTGTGTGTGTGTGTGTGTGTGTGTGTGTGTGTGTGTGTGTGTGTGTGTGTGCATGTGTGTGTGTGTGTTTGTGTATTTGTCAAAATGTATTTTTTCCATTGATTTAGCTATAAATCTATGAAATTCTATCCGGGTAGGGAATAGTTGTCGATTACGAGTCCAGTATGTGATTTTAAAGCTCTCCAGGACGCATAGGCACATATACATACATGTGTATACTTTTCCTAATAATCAATAGGAAACTGGCGTTATAATTAATAGCAAATTGTGATATTTTAATACACTCTTTTACCAGCAATATTTTTTTCTACGAGTAATGCATGTATGATTTACACACTAAATCAATTAAACTAATTAATAACATGTTGTATGGCTTATGTGACAAATAGAATCACACATTTAACGATGGTTTTTAATTTACTTAATATTTATCCTTCTATCGATACATTACAAATTGTGTGTATTGGCCTTAAAAAGATCCAATTCTTCATCTTGTAAAATGTCTTCTGTCAGTGTTATTCTAACCATTCTCTTGTATGTCTTTTATATATAACATAGTTCTCCATCTTTTAGTACTTTTACTGGACTTTCCTTCGTACGTGTTTAAATTGTTCATCTTTCCTGCTGACATGCCTATACCATGTTTCGTTCCCATCACAAACCTTTTCTCACCTCGTCTATCCCACAACGTTCTCTTGTGCATCCCAATCCTTTCACCCCTGACTCCATCTATCCATCCATCCACCTATCCATTACAGATCAAATTTCCTTTCCTCGCCAACTTTCTTTCCATCGCCAACGTCTTCAACTCTGCTTCTTCACTTCGCTTTATCTCCCCTCGTAGTCTCGGGTTGCACGGTTACAGGTCAGACAGACCGATTCTCTGCATATTTCATGCTCTTTCACGCGTTTCCTTTTTGCATAAAGAGAGTCTTTGAGGGTAAGACTTCTCCTTTTCTTTAAATGAGGGTATGCATTCAGTTCTCTACAATCTTACAACAAATTTGTTGCATCTCCATTATGATGTCCTTTCAATAAGGTGTTTTTTTTTTTTTTTTTTTTTTTTTTTTTTTTTTTTTTTTTTTTTTTTTTTTTTTTTTTTTTTTTTTTTTTTTTTTTTTTTTTTTTACTCAAATCTAAACACTCTAACGTTTGCTTTGAGGTATCCTCACGGACGCCAAGTTTTAATCAGTATATATTCACAACACTATCATTATCAAAAATATTTGCAGTCTATAGCTTTTTTTTCCTCTTTTGACAGATATAATTCCTGGTGTAATATCAGAGCCGAATTTGCTCATTAGCTCCATCACAATTAGTAGTGTTACTTAATTAGTGCCGATTAATGAGGGTGCTTTTATGAAATCTGTTAAGTCCAACATTATCTCTTCGGCGTGAAGATGTCTTGTATTCACTTTGATCAACATAATGATAAAATACTTTCATTCGTCACATAGGCAGACTCAACCTTTGGTGATCATAATTGTCTGACATAATTTATCAGAGTAGAAAAAGTCAAATTATGATTATTTTTTCTTCAGTTTATTTTGTCTATTTAGTTGATCAACATTATTCATTTAATTCAATTCGTCAAATCTATTCATTATATTCATTTTATTCATTTTTCAAATTCATTGGTTTTATTCAATTTATTCAGTTTATTCAGTTAAAGATAATTCAGTTCATTCAGTTACTCAGTTAAGTTTATCCAGTGTGATATCTTCATTCACCTTAATCAGTTGATTAAATATACTGACTTTATCAAATTCTATCTTAATTCGATTTATTAATTTTATTAACTATATTCAGCTTATTCAGTTAATTGAATTAATTTTTTATTCAATTTATTAAATAATTCAATTTATCTAGTCTATTCATTATACTCAGTACATTCAGCCTATTCACTTTATTGAATCTATTTAATTAATTTCATTTATTAATTAAACTAATCTGGACTATTCATTTTACTCATTATAATCAATCTATTCAATTTATTAGATTTATTAAGTTGATTATGTTTCTTCAATTAATTCAGCTCATCTGGAAAAGGTCTCCTTTGCATTGGAGTATGTGTAACAAATTCCTTGCTGGATGGAACTTTTAAATTCGTTCATGCTCCTTGCATCCTGTTCATCTCCGTGACACTCCTTTGTTACTTAAGAGTTGATCTAGGCTACCTTCTTTGAATTATAGATATCAAAACATCTGCCTCAAAGGGTTAATATTTGAAACAATCTGATGTTAACCCTTTGTGAGAATTATGTGCATTTTTTATTTTGCGTGCGTAGATTTATACCTGTATGTGTTTGTTCTTCTTTATGTTCGCGGGCGCACACGAGCGTGTAAACGTGCGTCTGTAGGTGCATGCGTGCATCCGTACGTGCATACGTGCATGCACGTGCAGGTGTGGATGGCTATGTGTGCATGAGGGTATTTTTATGATTATGTGTGCATGAATATATCTGTATGTGTATGCCTATGCATTATTACTTTCGTCTAATCCTTTTTCATCGTCGTCTTCATTATTGTCATCATTATCGTCCCCGTCTTCGTCACAGAGTTTAAATATTTTTCGATGTCCATAAAATGTAATATAGTCCTGATAGGAAAAATTATTTAATGATTTTCGTTATGCCAGAGAAGTCAAAAAGACCTTCCGTGAGTAAAAGCTCCCCGTGGCAAGAGGAAAGAATATATTATGAGATATGTTTTAACTCGTGAAAGCCATGGTTGCATTCCTGAACTGAATAGAAATATTCAGAGGTGACACTACATATATGTGTATATATATATATATATATATATATATATATATATATATTCATATATATATATATATATACATATATATTCATATATATACATATATATGTATATGTATATATATAATAATATATACACACATATATATATATATATATATGTATGTATATACATATACATACATATATATATATGATACTGCAAGATATAAAAGGCTTATCGAGATTTTCTTCAACCCTGACTACCGATAGAAGTATTCCTTCAGAGATCACCGGCGATTCTGTGTTGGGAATAATATAGAACTGAAGAGGGGGAATCGTATAAGTAATATGAAAAAAAAAATCATGTAGGGCAGTACAAAGAATTCATGGAAGATTACACAACTAATCGAAATTTTTCTTTGAATTACGATTAATCTCCAATTGTTAAAGATTGCTACGTAGCCCTGATCCAGAGGGGTTACGCTAAATCACTTATGGTAGTAACTACATATGCCTACGAAGAGTCTTCTCGTCTGAATAAAATCGCCCGTAAAAGGCGGCTGGAAGACCTCGATATTCTTTTGTTAGTTGGAATACTTAATGAACTTTATTCTGTCTAAAGTCAGTCGATTCCTTTCGTCTGATGGCCGACCCACGAACCGTAGGGTTGGTTTTATGGTATATATATTTTCCCTTTTCTTCCTTCCAGTTTTCGGACTTGAGAGAATTTCTGGAAATTTATTATATAATTTCCCTCCGTAATATCCACTGGCTCGACTTTGTCTTCTCCTCGTTTCCGCAACTTGAGCGTAAGCTGAACGCTGCATATTCAACTAACTTATATTTTTTTCTCTTTTTTTTTTATCATTATTCTTATTTTCTTTCTCCCTCCTACGTTCGCGTCACACTTCTCGGTAGCTGCGGTTCTTCTTCTCTTTGCGGACGCAGCCACACATAAACTAAGTATTTTGTTGTCATTATCCAGCGGTTCTATCCTAGGGGACAATATTACTTCGAAGTTGGAATCATAGAAGAGGTGATAGAAAGATTTAAGGAAGAAACTCAAAAGGAAGAATGATAGAAGTAATAAACATTCGTTGTTGTTGTTGTGTTTTTGGGAGGTGGGGGAGTCAAGAACAGTCTCTAATCACATAAAGACATGACGTGATTGTGGTTCGTAAGGATATACCTAAAGTCTTAAGATATTGGATACATAAAGTTTATGCACTAAATACTCCATAAACTCTGAACCAAGAATGAAATCTTCCCGTGCGGGGAATAGAGGCCGACATATTTTCCTGATCAAACTCTTGGAATAATTTTCTTCCTACAGACTACAATCTCACAGGTTCTCACTTAACATAATCCTTAGGATATCATACTTTGTAAATAATCAAATTCGGAGGTTTGATACTCTACATTGAAAGAAACATCCAAATCCCACATCCACACCCACACATACACCCCATATATATATATATATATATATATATATATATATATACATATATATATATATCTATATATATATACATATTATATATACACACATATATATATACATATATATATATATATATATACATATATACATATATATATATATATATATATATATATATATATATATATATCACAAGACGAATATGTAGTAGCACATATAGTAAAATGTTTTAAATAACCCACTGTCGGAGAAACAAAGCAAAAGAAACAGACGAACTGTATATTTCGACCACTACTGTGGTCCTCTTCAGCAGATAGGTACAAGGTAAGATACACCTCTCTCACTGTATATATTCTTGTACATCTTACCTTACACCTATCTGCTGAAGAGGACCACAGTAGTGGTCGAAATATACAGTTCGTCTGTTTCTTTTGCTTTGTTTCTATGACAGTGGGTTATTTAATATATATATATATATATATATATATATATATATATATACATATATATACATATATATAGATACACGCACACGCGCGCATACACACATACACACACATGTATATATATATATATGTATATATATATATATGTATATATATCTATATAAATATATATATATATTTGAAATTTGCAGCAGCTTCTACGTTCACGAGTTTTTTGCTGATATTCTCGACTTTTCTTATGCTGGCGCACTGTGTCGTGCTAAGTTATCTAATTACCTGGTCAAATAACATTGGTGGTATAGATAAAGGCATGGGAATTATCTTCTTAATTTTTATGCGGAGCTTTCGCCTAACAGTTTGGCATCTTCAGTGTTAATGAGTACAATGTGTGTGGGTTGATTATATATACACAATACGCAGATCAAGAAAACTTCAGTGCTGATCCGGTTAACCAATCAGGAAGCAGGACGCGTAGCGCCGCCTACGGGCCAAGCGGACGTGAACCTAAAGCGAAACTCAACGTCTTTTGATGTGGGGATAGTGAATGGGTCCGGAGTCTGTCTGTTCATGGTAGGGTTTTTATCTTTTATACATAAGGCTTCTAAGATATGAAGGCGTGTGTGCTTTGTTTCTGTCTGTAAAATAGTGATGCCCTACAAATTCTTTCTTGTCAGTGGAGTCTGATGCACGTCTTCGTGGTGTCGTTTGATAGCGCCGTTGGAGAGGTGAAGGGTGAGACGCCTCGTGAGCTTTGTCGTAGTCATCCCTATGTATGTTTCATTGAGGGCTTTACAGTTCCCTTTTCTGTAAAAGTATTCATACACACGTGATAGCTATGTTGAAGTTCCGGTGTCCTCTGGCAGGGATTCTTCTTTATGAGGAGTTGGGATGTCTTCATATTTTTGTTGAAAATTACCAGATCTATTTTGTCGTTGTCATTGGTGGTTTTCACGTCTCTGTGCGTCCTCGTTGGCTCTATAATGGATGGACATAGTGTTTTTGTAGAAGATTTTTATTCTGGCCTCTCCTACTGACTTTTCTGCTGGGGATGAATGCCATCTGACAAAGTGCCTGTTGATGACGATTTGCACTTCTCTATTAGAGATGCCATTTTTTACCAGGTCCTGCGTCGCTCTATCGAGCTCAGCGTGGGTTCGGGTCCGGTCGCTACAATGCGTCAGGGCCCTTCTGATGTAGGCCTCGATTGTGGACCTCCGGTACCGTTGAGGGCATTCACTATTATCGTTGAGGCAGAGTCCTGGGTTGGTGGGCTTGGTGTATACTCCGGTCCTAAAACCTTGAGAACTGGCTTCAATCTTTACATCTAAGAAAGGGAGCTGCCTACTGATGCTGTTCTCTGAAGTGAAGTTTAGACCGGAGACGCGCTGTAGGTCTTCGAGCTCCCAACGATCCCTCACGAGGACGAATATATTGTCTACGTAACGAACGTATATGGGAGGCTTTCTGGTAGTACTGAAGACCTCTCTCTTCACCATCCCTATATAAAAAAAAAAAAAATGGCGAAGAGGACTCCAAGGGGCAAGCCCATACCCACACCATCAACTTGTCTATAGATTTGCTTACTGGGGCCATAGAAAGGGGCATCCTTGGTACAAATCTCCAACAGTTGGCGTAGGAGATTTTTGGGAATCTTCAGTTGTGCAGGGCCGTCATCAGGATAGGCTGCCTGTAGGATATAATCTATGGTACTATCCACGGGCACGTGTATAAAGAGAGCC
>NC_134808.1:37208244-37210744 GCF_046742065.1 Oratosquilla oratoria
AACCCAATACGCTATCTTGATAGCGCATTGGGTCACGTCAATGTAACTTTGTTACGGTTTGGCTGGGTTCGAATCCTCGGCTCGTCTACGTTTCAATTTCCACGGATGCCTTCTTCGAGCGATTTTCAGCCTCGTTTGCGATGGTACGGAATTAAAAGTGATATGTGGTTGGAAGAAGATATTAATTGATCACTGGGAAATATTCATTGTGTATGTATATATATATATATATATATATATATACATATATATACATATATATACATATGTATGTATTTATATATATATATATATATATATATACATATCCACAACAAAGATATGTCGTAGCACATATGTAAAATAATACTGATGACCCACTTTCGGAGAAGAATAAGCGAAGATATAGAGATCTGTATATTTCGATCACTTACTGTGATCCTCTTCGGCAGATATAAGTTACAAAGTACAGAACAATATGTATTTATAGTAAAGCAGTGAGGTAACATGAGGGGACGAGGCTCAGGTCAACACGCCCGGCACACATGCTCGCATCTTGGTGGCTCAGGTCACATGACCGGCGTTGCATGGGCCTTGGTGATTTTTGTCCACCGTTAATGTTGATGGTAACATTTTATTTATGGCAAAAGAAGAAATACAGTCTGGTGACCATTGACCATGGGAAATGTTATAATTTGGGAAATTGTTTATTAAGGAGGATTCTACTATTTTTCTTCTGAAACTACATTTGGATTTATAAATTATTTCAGCATCGTCCCAATTTATTCGGTGGTTTTTATTGGCGACGTGCTGAAATACTGCGGAATTTTCCTGTCCGTATTTAACAGAGTTCTTGTGCTCCTTAACCCTGGTATTGAGATCTCGACCCGTCTGTCCCCAATATACGTCATTGCAATCTAAACAAGGTAATTTATAAACTCCAGGAGTTGTATTACTCTTGGATCTGTGATGTATATTGACAACTTTACTGAACAAATTATTAGGATAATGGAAGATAAAATTTACCTTTTCCTTTGGTAACATGAGACAATTCATGGATTGATTTGTTAAAAGGCAATTTTATGCTTCTATTATCCCAATGATGATTCATGGCGGAATGGGAATCTGTTTTGTGAAAACTAATTTTGGCCTTGCTGAGAGCTTTTTGTAAAAACCACGGCGGGTATCCTAATTTTGTTAGTTGATTTTTCACTGAATTTAGTTCCAAATCTAAGTATTGGGAGCTACAAATTCTCAAAGCCCGTAAGAATAGGCCTGAAGCTACACTATATTTTATTTTGTCAGGATGGTGGCTAAAGAAATGTAGGTAGCTCCCTGTGTGGGTGGGCTTCCTATAAACTGTGAAGGACAGAAATGCGGAGTCACTGTCCTTCACAGTTTATAGGAAGCCCACCCACTCAGGGAGCTACCTACATTTCTTTAGCCACCATCCTGACAAAATAAATATAGTGTAGCTTCAGGCCTATTCTTACGGGCTTTGAGAATTTGTAGCTCCCAATACTTAGATTTGGAACTAAATTCAGTGAAAAATCAACTAACAAAATTAGGATACCCGCCGTGGTTTTTACAAAAAGCTCTCAGCAAGGCCAAAATTAGTTTTCACAAAACAGATTCCCATTCCGCCATGAATCATCATTGGGATAATAGAAGCATAAAATTGCCTTTTAACAAATCAATCCATGAATTGTCTCACATGTTACCAAAGGAAAAGGTAAATTTTATCTTCCATTATCCTAATAATTTGTTCAGTAAAGTTGTCAATATACATCACAGATCCAAGAGTAATACAACTCCTGGAGTTTATAAATTACCTTGTTTAGATTGCAATGACGTATATTGGGGACAGACGGGTCGAGATCTCAATACCAGGGTTAAGGAGCACAAGAACTCTGTTAAATACGGACAGGAAAATTCCGCAGTATTTCAGCACGTCGCCAATAAAAACCACCGAATAAATTGGGACGATGCTGAAATAATTTATAAATCCAAATGTAGTTTCAGAAGAAAAATAGTAGAATCCTCCTTAATAAACAATTTCCCAAATTATAACATTTCCCATGGTCAATGGTCACCAGACTGTATTTCTTCTTTTGCCATAAATAAAATGTTACCATCAACATTAACGGTGGACAAAAATCACCAAGGCCCATGCAACGCCGGTCATGTGACCTGAGCCACCAAGATGCGAGCATGTGTGCCGGGCGTGTTGACCTGAGCCTCGTCCCCTCATGTTACCTCACTGCTTAACTATAAATACATATTGTTCTGTACTTTGTAACTTATATCTGCCGAAGAGGATCACAGTAAGTGATCGAAATATACAGATCTCTATATCTTCGCTTATTCTTCTCCGAAAGTGGGTCATCAGTATTAACATACACATATATATATATACATATATGTATATATATGCCACAGCTGACAAAGAAATAGAGGACACTATATATAGAAAAATCTGCTCGGCAGGGCTGCCGCTCTCACGGCTTACACAGGCGTATGT
>NC_134808.1:37215744-37220744 GCF_046742065.1 Oratosquilla oratoria
GTATATTGTTCTCCTCCATATGTTTTGTCCATTTATTTCTAACACATATATATATATATGTATATATATATATATATATATATATATATATATATATATATATATATATGTGTGTGTGTGTGTGTGTGTGTGTGTGTGTGTGTGTGTGTGTGTGTGTGTGTGTGTGTGTGTTTGTATAAGGGAGACTGGTCTGTCATTTGTTAGGGCTTCCTTGTTCCCCCCTTTATGCACTTGAAGTGTTTGCTCTTGACTTCAGCCATTTTTATATCTTCTGTGTATTCTATATTCTCTTGGCGTAATTTCACTATTTCCTGTTTGTCTTTTAGTTTATTGTTCACATATATATAAAACAGTTTTTTTTGTTCCTTACTTTATTCCATTATGTCTTTTTCATGGTTCTTTTTTTCCTCCCTACGTAATTTTACATATTCATTCCTTTGATCGGCATATGTTTGCCACTTTCAAGGTCTTTATCTTGTTTTCATCTTTTCCAAGCTTTATCTCTTTTATCTATCGCCTCACTGCACCTTCTGGTAAAACAACACTTAATATAGACCTTTTCTGTTCTAGTCTTGGTACATACAGTATCTATCCACTCCTTCATTATAGATTTCCATTAAAATCATCCATTTTCTTCCACTTGTGTCTCTTTATTCTAGAGTCCGTATACATAAGTCTTTCTTTTCCATATTTTTCATTTCTCTCAATGTATATTTCCTCCTTTAGTTCAAACTAAAGTAATACGAAGTCATTCTTCCCAATTGGTGTGTTGTATTCAATTTTATCCACAATTTTAGATTCTGGTGTAAATATTAAATATAGTCTCGACGGATTTCATTATTTCTATATCTGGTAATTAGTTTACCCATTGTGTTATTGTATGTTCTATAGTTATGCCAAGTAGGACATTTCCCCATAGATCCTCTTAACCTTTTACTGTGTGTGTGTGTGTGTGTGTGTGTGTGTGTGTGTGTGTGTGTCTGTGTGCGTGTGATTTACCTTTGTCTTTGGATTACGTGTAGGTCTCGTGGTCGACAGCTATTTCCCTCCCGGAAGAGAGCTAAAAGCTCGTGTGACCGATCTGTGTGTAATGTGTGTTCGTGTAGTGACCTTACATGAACTCACACACCCAACTCCCCGCCCACGACAGTTGGAGTAACGACTCGAAGCGCAGCGATAGTAAAATAATTTCAGCCCTGCGCAGGATTCGAACCAGGTACCACAGGTACCACTGACAGTCTTGGACCCTACCAACCGCGCCACCGAGACGTGTGTGTGTGTGTGTGTGTGTGTGTGTGTGTGTGTGTGTGTGTGTGTGTGTGTGTGTGTGTGTGCGTGTGTGTGTATGCGTGTGTGTGTGTGCGTTTGTGTATGCGTGTGTGTATGTATGTGTGTGCGTGTGTGTGCGTGCGTGTGTGTGTGTGTGTGCGTGTGTGTGTGTGTGTGTGTGTGTGTGTGTGTGTGTGTGTGTGTGTGTGTGTGTGTGTGTGTGTGTGTGTGTGTGTGTTGTAGTATGTGTGTGTGTGTGTGTGTGTGTGTGTGTGTGTGTGTGTGTGTGTGTGTGTGTGTGTGTGTGTGTGTGTGTGTGTGTGTGTGTGTGTGTGTGTGTGTGTGTGTGTGTGTGTGTGTGTGTGTGTTAAAAAGGCTAAAATCTTTTGCAGTGTAACAAAAATTGCTATCGTGCTCTCAAGCAATCCCCGTCACTATATAGTATGACATCAAGAAAAGATATTGAAATGTCAGCGTAAAACCACTTGAATGGAAATCCTCACAAGAGAACATGAAAGCTTCCCTTTCCGCCACTAGAAAGGCAAATTGGTTCTTCAAGTCAAGCATGGCGATACGGACAAACGATGGGACCTAATGAGCAATGACATTAAAAACTGGCCAACTGGAAAACTGGTAACGATGTCCGTGTCTTAGAGCGACAGGGGGGAAGTCCGGGTCCGTAGGCGGACGTGGGAGATGCGACGGAGACTCGACGATGCAAATTGTAATGCAAAATTGACTTCAAGGAGGGACAAGAGGAGAGGGCTCTCAGCTTTGATATATGCTCTCTTCCTATTGGTTCCTACGAAACAACAGAATCTCTGGGAAAGGGAAATATGTTAAATTTTCAATACATGAGTATATATTAGCATTGGCTCGCATCCGCTGCTGGGAGAAAATATATGTGATTTGGTGGAAGTCAAGTCTATATTCTTTGCAAATGTCATGGCTTTCAGTTCGAATTCTTTCACCACGGGTTTGTGCATGTATCTGAATAAAATCGCCTGACGGCGACATGAAAGTATACCACATCTTATCATAGGGTCCGTTGACCGAGTGTCTATTTTCATAAGATAGATAAAATTACATGACGATAAAAGGAATAGAATTTGTGAATGTTTAAATTCAACGTAAATGTTAGTAGATAATAGTTATCATCTTTATGTTATCTGATGGTTTTAGTCACCTTAGAGAACACGCAAACGTGTCACCCTGCCCATAATCGTTGTTGAAATATAAACGACGATGATTGTCTTTACATATTGTGTTCTACCAATCGCCACGTTATTCTATTCAGCTCTATAGGTTCCTCTTCGTCTGGGAGCTACATCTCTGCAGAAATCATCATTCAGAGGTTAGGTAGAATTAGATATATAAATCACACAACAAAGCTAAATTTTCCTGTGGCAAAGTCGGCTTTCATGTTTTTTGCAAACATAAATGTTTTGCTTTGATTACAATATATCAATCAATAACTGTCATTTACCCTGGCAGCTCAAGCAAATGAGGCAAAGATGTCGATTTCTGTTGTAGATAGATCTTTCTGTGGGGTGTTGAATATAATTTCTTACATAAACTCAGGTACAACTAGAAAATCAAGATACCTAATCGGTGACCCAAAATTGGACCCTGTAGAAGCTAAAAAGATACATATGAAGAAAAGTTTCCGAGTACGCAAGATCATAGTGTTACAATACGCTCACCTAAATCAGTCTTGTATCACCGTCTTCTGGATAATCATGAAATGTACCGAAAGGCCTATACATCTATTGAGGACATAAATCCGGCTATGAGTGAGGTGCATTTATAAAGACGAAGTGGTATTCCAGTGTGGAAACCACGCTACTCCAAACTCATCGTGTCAGTGCTGAAACCTTGGTAATACAAACATATATACATGTGTCAAAGAAAATGGTTATGACTGGACTTTATGCTAAAATATTTTGGCAATATTCAAGGTAGCAAAGCGTACTCTTTACAGAGTTGATGGAAATTCTACGCGAAATATACTTACATACGTGTACATATATCTACGGTACATTGCTTACTCTTTCTATTTCTTTCCCGTTTTCTTCAACTCTGGACGTTTTCTTTTTTATGCAAAGTCAGTTTATATTATCTATAGGATTTTGTATCTAATGATTATATATAATGAGTTACCTAATAATGTCAGGATGTGAACCTAGTATGGCAATATACTTGTAAAGCTGGTGACTGTTGTGGATTACCTACCATCTATATAGATTACAATACAACTACATTATATAAAAGAATCACAGCATACCTACATGATGAAGCAATATGACATCGTAACAACAAATCCCACGGGCAAGCACAGTGTAGAAAACAAATGGAAGACCAAACAAATATTTTTCACAGAGAACCTGATACTATAAACACACACACACACTCACACACACACACACACACACACACACACACACACACACACACACACACACACACACACACACACACACACACACACATACATACATACATACATACATACATACATACATACTATATATATATATATATATATATATATAAATAACAAGAGAACTCTTGAGGTCGATAGTGCTCTTTGTGTTAGCTGTAAGACCAAGAGTAAAGATTTTCCAGCTCAGCTTCCTTAGCCTGTGAAGGTTTAGAGTGTAATGACCATTAAACCCAATATATTAGACAGGATAATCGAAGGCAGATCAGAAAATATTTTTCAGCCAAGGCAATAAGTACAGAATGGAAATGTCTGAGCTCCGGTACAGGAATTCTTTGTTTAGAGGGCAATTATAAGGCAAACGATAACTTGTCAAAGAGTATTGGAAAAAGCTAAGGACGATAAGGCTAGAAAAAAGATACTCATAATCTATTGCAAAAATAAAACGAGCGTAGTTTTTGTTATTAAAAATGGTTTAGTTCCTTGTCGGATTTAGAAAATAGTATCTAACTGTACGTGTTACTGAAGAAGAGGCATGATAAGATAATACTGTTCTACAGGACCGTATTAAACATTTTCACGGCTTATAAACACCAATAACCTTTTCATTAGATATTACCTAATCACGGAGTTTCAAAATAGTCACCTGGTATATTAAAAAAAATACACCTTAGGAAATTACAACATTAAGGCTACAATATTCAAGAATTCCGTAAGAACACCACAAAAATGTATATTTGTAAAGATTTAATTTCTCTTAGGTCGTCATTCATATTCTCACTGTATGATGCAAGAGTAATAGCATGCTAGTGGGAAATGGCTAGTATGCTACCACCTTTACCCTCCACAAATAAGACAAGATAAAACTATAAAGGAACCTGAATGAAGGTGACTGCAAGACACCATGTGGCCTACCCTAGGCAGTTCCATGTCCATTACCATCTGTCGTCCCCATTCCATAAAGTTGTCTAACCGTTTCTTAAAACAACTGATAGTTTCAGTGCTAACAACAAGGTTATTATGTCTGTTCCATTCGTTGGCCACTGTATTAGTAAACCAATTCTTGCCTATTTCCTCCTTAAATCTAAATTTGTTCAGTTTAAGTTAATTACTGCGAGTCCTGCCCTGTTGTCTAGATATGATGACTTTATTTACGTTACTCTTGTTAAAGCCTGAATAGTTTATTAATACCATATAGATCTGAAAATGGGGATATTCATTTTCAACTGGACGAAGACTTATTTCTTGTACTTTACACACACACACACATACAAACACACACACACACACA
>NC_134808.1:37228244-37235744 GCF_046742065.1 Oratosquilla oratoria
GATATTCACAGAGCGGAAATGGGTGAAAGAAAAAACGATTAATCTGCAAATAGTGTACAGTGATATGATCTATAGATACAACAGAAACATTGAAATGACGTGTATTAGTATAAGTCATTATTCGAATGTCTTTTTATCTACATTCAATTGTCAAGTTCAGCGCTTAGTCAAAGCTAACCAGGTATTATATAATTACTTTTCCTTTGTTCAAGCTAACAGCGATGCGTTCAACATTTCAACGTGATGTGGATATGAGTTATCACAGAGTAATTGATATTGATATGTTTTTTCATAGCCATATTGGATGCAAGACCTGCTTCTTTATTCGTTTATCGATATTTCATATGTCCTTGCTTTAGGTTAGGTTAGGTTAGGTTAGGTTAGGTTAAGTTAGGTTAGGTTAGGTTAGGTTAGGTTAGGTTAGGTTAGGTTAGGTTAGGTTAGGTTAGGTTAGGTTAGGTTAGGTTAGGTTAGGTAAGGTTAGGTTAGGTTAGGTTAGGTGAGGTTACAAACGCTCACCAACATGCAAATCATTTCATATGGCTTTGCGACTGTCTTTTTGTGTTATCTTTGTAATTTCCAATTCACTTCTGAATACGTTAGTATATCTATATATTCTTTTAATATGTTTAAGAGAATTTATACCTTTTTGACCATATTTTGTCGAGATGTATAGAGATGTTTCTGTGTGTGTGTGTGTGTGTGTGTGTGTGTGTGTGTGTGTGTGTGTGTGTGTGTGTGTGTGTGTGTGTGTGTGTGTGTGTGTGTGTGTGTGTGTGTGTGTGTGTGTGTGTGTGTGTGTGTGTGTGTATTCACCTTGGTCTTTAGATCACGGGCTGGACTCGTGATCGACAATTCTTTCCCTCCCGAAAGAGAGCTCAGAGCTCGTATGACCGATCTATGGGTAATGCTGTGACCTTACACGCACACACACACCCAACTCCCCACCCACGAGAGTTGGAGTAACGGCTCGAAGCGCAGCGATACTGAAATTATTTCAGACCTGGGCAGGATTCGAACCCGGACCGCCGTAGTGATAGCCGGGGACTCTCTAACCGCGCCACCGAGTGTGTGTACGTGTGTGTGTGTCTAGGCATTTTGTGTGTGTATGTGTGCTATTGGTTATGTGCATGTACATGTGCAAGCACAAACACTTGCATTACTCATACGTTTCTCTACCTTACGATAGATGCACACATTCCACCCGTCCTTTTGAGTATCTACCGAGATCTCCTTAGCCTTTCTGTATTTTTCGCCCCTTATATTACATCTCCCTGTCTTCTCCTTTTCTGCATGGGGGGACATAGAGGTGGGGTCGCCAAATTTATGAAGCGGCCTTGCTGTGGATGTGCTGTGTCTTGCGACACTGCCTCTGACCCAGGGCAGTGGACAGGATGCAGGGATGACCCGTCATCCAGGAGGTGCCAAGATAAGAGGAAGGGAGGAGGGTGGAGGGGAGTGGAATATATAGGAAATGGAATGGGTGGGAATGGTTTCTATGCCTTTTTCTTTTTGGCTACCCCCCGTGTAGGGGAAAAAGCCTTTGGTATATGTATATATGTATATTGCATCTTTCTCATCACCACTGGTTTGTTTGCAGGTGATTTAATCGGAACATATCGGTCTTACATTCGCTTAATTGTGTGTTCGAATCCCGCAATCCTCTCCAATTCCCAGCACCTGACCCAACAGTTCAAACAAATGAGGTAAAGGTGATGTCTTCGTCTCAGGCTTCTCACATTCTTATTTTCGTCAGAACGGCCATCTTTAAAAAATAATCAGGACTCCCTTAAAAAAAAAAAAAAAGTAACACAACCACATCTCATGAAAGTTTGTTACATAATGGTTACAGAATCTCTAAATCTTTTATACATGTGATGTATCAAATCTAGACACAAACTATGTCTCGTATTATGCTGCGTTACATTTAACATTCGGTCCTCTCATATTTTAATGATTATCTTCGCCAGCCTCCATTAAAATGAATGTAATTGATGTCAGTCTACAATTAACTGGGTTCTCCTCTTATTCTCGCCTTGATAGATAGTCCCGCATGTGTGCATAATTATGGCTTCTGTATATCTGTGTGAGGGACTTTGTACCTCTCCCATTAGCTCCCACTCTCTCTCGCCCTCTTTATCTTCCTCTCTCTTTCTTTCTGTGTGCGTATATATAATATATATATATATATATGTATGTGTGTGTGTGTGTGTGTGTGTGTGTGTGTGTGTGTGTGTGTGTGTGTGTGTGTGTGTGTGTGTGTGTGTGTGTGTGTGTGTGTGTGTGTGTGTGAGTGGTTGTGTATGTGTGTGTTTGTATGTATTTGTGCGTGCGATTCACCATGGTCTTGGATCGCTTCTCAGACTCGTGATCGACAGTTTTTACCGTACCGAAAGAGAGTTCAAAACTCATATACGACCGATATATGGGTAATGCTGTGATCTTACACGCGCGCATACACACTCAACTCCCCGCCGACGAAAGTTGGAGTAACGACTCGCAGCGCAGCGATACTAATTTTTTTCAGCCCTGGGCGGACCTCAAACTCCGACCGCTGTAGCAGCTGTTGCGAACTCTAACACTGTGCCGTCGAGTCGTGTGTATATATTTGTGTGTGTGTATTTCTTCATGTGCAGTTTTGTATATCCATTTGTTCTATGGGTTTAATGTATATATACGTGCATGTACATTTTATATGTGTATGTGCGTGTATGTGTATGTGTATGTGTATGCGCATGTGAATGTGTATGTGTATGTTTATGTGTATGTTTATGTGTATGTGTATATATTTGTATATGCGTATATGTATGTGTATGTGTATGTGCATGTGTATGTGCATGTGTATGTGTATGTGTATGTGTATGTGTATGTGTATATGTATATATATATGTATGTGCATGTGTATGTGTATGTGTATGTGTATATGTGTATGTGTACGTTTATGTGTATGTGTATGTGTATGTGTATGTGTATGTGTATGTGTATGTGCATGTGTATGTGTATGTGTATGTGTATGTGTATGTGTATGTGTATGTGTATGTGTGTGTATTTGCATATGTGTGTGTATGTGTATGTGCATGTTTATATGTACATGTATATGTATATGTATATATGCATGTGTATGTGTATGTGTGTGTTTGTGTATGTGTATGTGTGCAATTCTACATTCCTTCCTATGTGTAGGCATGAAAGCGTGTTTTTTCATATATTTAGAAATATTTGTTGAATAAAATTTATTAACACTTTTGCAAGAGACAACGTATATACAAATAAATAATCATCGTACATATAACTGAATTTATACAAAAATTCGTAAAAGTTTGATTCCTTCCTTCATACAGAAGTCGGAAAACCCGGAAACCCACAAAACAGACCGAATGGACGACAATAATATCCTGGAACCGGGTGCCTATTAGGTGCCACCCAAACAACGGCACCACACCAATAGCATAGAAATAACCAACTTGCTGTCCGTTAGCGGAAGGCATGCCAAGGTTGGCAGACATTTACTATTATTGCAGGCTATTTACCCCCTCCACTCCCGTGTTACCACTCCCAAACGACCAATTACTCCAGCTACCCAGTATCCCCATCCCAGGAAGAGGGAGAGGGAGAGAGACACAAGGAAGCCATGCTCTCAGTAACTTTGGTAGTCTGCAAGTCTCAGGAGCTCCTAGCTCCTCCTGAAGGATAATAGAGCTCTGTAAGTGTGGTGGAGACGAGGACTTCACCAACAAGGCCGGCCGGGCTTTGATACTGATGGAGAGACGGAGAGAGGGGAAGGACATCTGCTCACCTCAATTGCTTCTAAGGTCTCCAGTGGCCTTTGTCAAGTTAGCTCTATCACGGTAACATTATATACATACATTCAGGCATATGTACACACACATACACACACAAACATACACACAGGTATACACAGACACACACACACACACACACACACACACACACACACACACACACACACACACACACACACACACACACACACACACACACACACACACACACACATATATATATATATATATATATGTATATTGTTTTCCTCTCTTTCCTTAATCGATTTTACTAATTAATTTCTCTCTCTCTCTCTCTCTCTCTCTCTCTCTCTCTCTCTCTCTCTCTCTCTCTCTCTCTCTTTCCTCATTCATTTTTGCTGTTTTCTTTTTCTACGTCCTCCTTTTCATCTCATCTCCTTTCCTACTCAGTTTTATTTAATTGCTGTCCCCTTACTATTTTTCCTCCGGTATTTTTTTTTATTCCACTTTCTTTATCTTACTACATGTACTTATCGTCCATTCTCCCGTTTTTACCTTCCTCCATTTAGTCTTCTTTCTCCCAGCCTCCTCATCGCGGCCTCCGTGCTCTCAAGATCCCATTCACGTCAACAAAGCAAGACAAGCTTTTCTTTTCCTTTCATGGGGATGGTGCTGGCTCGGAGTCGAGGGAGAGGAAGGAGAGGTTCGGGGAGGGCTAGGGTCAGGCGTTGAGAAAGTGGTTACAGGGGAACCATAAGTACTTCATTACACACATAAGCACGTACACACTCACACACACACACACACACACACCTACACACACACACACACACACACACACACACACACACACACACACACACGCACACGCACACGCACACACACACACACACACACACACGCACGCACGCACACACACACACACACACACACACATATAAATATATATATATGTGTGTGTGTGTGTGTGTGTGTGTGTGTGTGTGTGTGTGTGTGTGTGTGTGTGTGTGTGTGTGTGTGTGTGTGTGTGTGTGTGTGTGTGTGCACTAAACAATCCTGTTGATATCGAATAAAATTTACCTGAACCCCCTCCCCGCCCCCCGTAGCATGCCTAAGTATTCATTCACCGTTTACACGACTAGAATCGTCATCCCAGAGCAGTGATTTCCCATGGACGCAACTTCAAGACTTCAATCAATTGAACGCATTACCAAATTAAACTCCAATCATGTCGGATGAACTAAAAGTACAACGCATTGAAGCCCAGTATCAATCAAGCCCAGCACGCTGACTTCAGAGTCAGCAGTTCCTAGCGACTTCATTCAGCACGCCGCCCAGCGAGCGTCACATCAGTCCCGCCTACACACCACCCCTCCTCAACCGTTCCCTTCAAACAACGACCGCATTTCTACCAACTCCAGGACCCAACCGACCTCGTCAGCCATCGTAAGTACCAATTCACATACATGAACTAATCTCATTTAATCTTTACTAGACCTTCACGTACGAAACCTGACAAGAACTTCGCGTCGGCTAGAGGTGGACCTCGATCTCCACCCCTTCCTCCACGCGATGACCCACGGTAAGGACCAGCAACTTCGCGTCGGTCGAGCGTAGCCGACGGGAGTGACCTCAACACTCTACCCACATCTGCACCTACACCCACTCCCTCCACGCTGTGACCCACGGCAAGAACCAGGTGGAAATTGGCCACGATTCTCCAACCACTTCCGTCCACTCCATCCTCTCCCTCCTCCTGAGACACACCACGAAGAAACTACGTCAACAAAATCATATATATACCATAAACTTTTTCAAGACACCGTCAGTCTCCAGTTACCAAACAGTGCATCTGGATTCTACATCAAATTTATATAGATCTACGTTACATAAAATACCCTGATTCCCAAATTCCCATTTTCTCCACAGAACTACACAAATATGTATATACATTCAATTAAATAGAAAGATACAAACAATCTAATCTAGGAAAACAATATTTACAAGCTACCAAATACCAATAGAAACAAAGAAATTATTACACATATAGATCAATAAGAAATAACAAAGATGAAATACATAAATAAACACATAAATCACTTACAAAATCAATAAGTACATACACATGCAAGAGAAACAAATATCAACTAATACATTGAACAGAATCCACACACTAAGATGTAAAGTAATAACTACTCAAATACTTCACAGCCAATTCTTCAAACCAACATAACTGAAACATTCAACAGAATCGACACACATAGACGTAAATTAAATAATACACAACCAGACACACAAATCCACATAGATCTACCAAAGTAAATGTACATATCAGCCAACAGCTATGCACTGACAAATAAAGTATACTCGTAGGTTCCAACATATCATCTCAGCCAACAACTAAATATAAACAAACAAACAAATACTACAGAAATAGAGGTAATATTCTACACATAATACTAAGCACTTTGTAATCATATAAATTCTCAGAAATATAGAAATCAATAATTACGTACCAAACATCTCTCAATACATTTTTAACACGATATACTTGCAACATATTTTTAAACTCATTCTATAAAATATAAAAAACAATATATCTCTCAAGGGCAAACCACAATACTAAGACACTCTAACCATATTATCAACCCTGCCATCATGCATATCTAGACGCTAAACATCTTTCTTGTTTACCCATATATAACAACTAAATATCACATTAACTTTATTCTGCTTCAGACTAACACATCCACAGGCAATCAACCAAAGCCAACACATAATAGAACAGAATAAATCAAGGAAAAAAGAACGAAAAAATCCCAATGAACAAAAACATCGCATAAAGCAGAAACCATATATTTTCAATAAATATTCAACCCACGAAGCGCATGACGTCGTGCGTTTAAAAAGGTTGACATGGTATTAACGATCCCTTACTCACCAAACCTGTTTCACCTACAAAACTCCTCTCTACCTTCCTTCAGATCATGACAACCCAGGATTAATTCACGCATTCACAAGATCAATATATATATATATACATTTACGTGAATAATCACATTTTAATACTATCAAATTAAAAACTATACTAATTCCATTGATTGCAAACATAGCAGAACCATGTCCAACATACATTAGTCCTAAAGTCAAAGTTAGATTACACAAATTTCCATACATTTTTCCTGAACATATAAAATATTCCCATCTTATCATCTCATCTCTGAAACAATATAACTCAGACAAACCCAATCAGCATGCAGGAAGATCACACACACACACAAAAAAGACAACTTCCCACACAGAGCCAATTATTATTTCATACTATCAACAATAATCAAAACCAATACACGTAATGTAATATACATAAAAGATCCATATCAAACATACATTGCTTTTAAGCTCAAAGCCAACTTCATTGAACTAAACACAAACCCACAGATTCCCATAATCGATATACAAGATTAATGATAGGAACAACAGATTACCTTAAAAAATGTAGCCAATAAATATTCACAAAATCTCGGAATAACATCCATGAAACAAATATAAGCAACATTAATTTATAACACAGAAACAACATAAACATAAATATATAGGTCAATTCTTTAGAAATAACCCCAAACTTCTACACTATAGTCCTACCTGAACATTATGTATGATAGGAGAATTGATATCATACACAGACAGCAAAATCTATATGTCCATATAGGAAAATGTGAACTCTCACAGAAAAGAA
>NC_134808.1:37250744-37258244 GCF_046742065.1 Oratosquilla oratoria
TACACACCTACCATTTACCTCAAAATGCTGGCAATTGTACACTATGTTGTGATTACTAATCAAGACTCCATAAATAAATCAAGAAGGTATAATTAAAAGAATTCTAATTAAGATTGACCTCTTAAATAAAGGATCATTCATGTTCCTGTATTTGTCTACCAACCAATCTATCAATCTATCTACCTGTCTGTCTGTCTGTCTGTCTGTCTGTCTGTCTGTCTGTCTGTCTGTCTGTCTGTCTGTCTGTCTGTCTGTCTGTCTGTCTGTCTGTCTGTCTGTCTGTCTGTCTGTCTGTCTGTCTGTCTGTCTGTCTGTCTATCTATCAATCTGTATTTATTTCTCTATCATTCTCTCAATCTATCTCCCTATCTGTCTGTCTATCTTTCTACATACATATCTATCATTACAATCGTGCACTTATGAATTCATTACTCTATTTATGTATCTAATTAATAGACAATTCCATGTCCCTATCTGTCTAACTGTATGTTCAAATATTCAGAAGTAATGGAGTAGGGAGAGGAAAAGGAGGTGGAGGAAATGGAGATTGAGGAATTGAAGGTGAAGGAAGAGCTAGAGGACTTGGGAGAGGAAGAGGAAGAGATAGAGGAAGTGAAGCTGAAGGAGGAGTGGGATGAAGAAGGGGAGGAGAAGGAAGACGAAAGAGGAGGAGGAGGAGGAGGTGGAGGAGAAGGTTAGGGATTGAAATGGAGTGGAGTGGAGGTCTAAGACATTCGGGTCAGGAAATGGAGGAAATGGAGGAGATAGGGAGGGATGAGTATGGAGGAGGAAGGGTTAAGGAGTGGGGAAGGTATGGAGAATATTAACATATTTAATATACTCGCGCATTTTCAGAATTTTCAAATTGTCTAACGCCAGATCAATTTATTTTGCCAAAGTAATGTCTGTCTGTTGGTTCATTGGTTTTTCTGTCTATCTTTCTGTCTGTCTCTCTGTATATCTGTCTCTCTGCCTTTCTTTCTGCCTGTTTATCTGTATGTGTCTCTGTTTTCCTGTCCGTCTGTCTGTTTGTGTCTGTCTGTCTATCTGGATTTCTTTTTTCCTTTCTTTCTTTCTTTCTGTCTACCTAGCTTTCTGTCTGTCTGTCTGTCTGTCTGTCTGTCTGTCTGTCTGTCTGTCTGTCTGTCTGTCTGTATGTCTGTCTGTCTGTCTGTCTGTCTGTCTGTCTGTCTGTCTGTCTGTCTGTCTGTATGTCTGTCTGTCTGTCTGTCTGTCTGTCTGTCTGTCTGTCTGTCTGTCTGTCTCTCTATCTGCATTTCTGTCTGTCTGTCTGTCTATCCGCCTGTCTATATGTGTCTATCTATTTGTCTCTCTGCCTGTCTGTCTGTCTAGTATCTAGATTAAAGGTACAATCCATGAAACAACGCTACAGTTAACTAAGATAGTTTTGACACTTCCTATCGAATGTTTTTCTCGTCTGGCGGCAATTACGTCACCTCGTTTTGAAGAAAATGGGAAGACGCAGAGATGGAATAGAAATTGGAAGACGGTTTCTTTGTTTATCTACCTTTTCTTGAATTTTGGCGATTTTTTTTTTTCACACCGGGGCGACCTGTGCATCCAACAGCAGTCGATTTTATTAAGCTATGAAGCTGAACAGTTTTCACCTTATATAACTCTTACAAGTTTTCGTCAGATTGAGAATATCATCTATCAACGACCAGAGTAAAAACATATCATATATAAACTCAAAACGGGAATTCAAGAGATTTCCTTTAAGGGACCGTCAGGTTGCTTTATAAGGGAGCATGTCCTATAACTTTTTGAATCTCTTTGATGAACTTAGGTATAATTACCATTTACATTTGTCTATAATTCCCCTGGGTATTGTATTCCTCACATGTATATATAAAGTGTAGTGAAGATATAATGAAGTTATAATGAAGTTTAATGAAGCTGTAATTAATCATATGGAAATCCTTCCACATAATTAAGCTTGGTATATATTGCAAGCTTAGATTCTGGGGAATATTTGTTATATTGTACATTTGACCAAACTTATACCTCTGATTTTTTGTGAATTTTCTTTTCTGAACATTTCAAAGATGCTGCAAAATTCAGGTTTCATAAATAGAAAAAAAAAAAAATAAAATAAAATTGCTTTTATTTTTTAATATAGGAAATAAAGAGCATAATTTTATCTTTCAAATGAAACAAAAATGACAAAAATCCATCAAGAACAACCGAAGAAATAACAACAAAAAGAACAAAAACATTAAATGTACATGAGAAGGCATTTAAATTTTGCGCGACATTTTTAAAAGGCCCCAGCCCCATAGTCCCCGCTTTTGGTCACTTTACCACTTTTACTTTTCACTTTTTTTCTCCTCTCGTTTCTTGTCTCTTCTTTCGAGGGCAGACTTATGAATATGGGTGTAGGGTTCTTCAAGAAGAGGAACAACAAATCCTTCTTTATAACCAACATTGTTGGATGCTGTCCTCTTTGTTTGTTTGTTTTTTTCCTTCTCGTTTCTTCATCTGGCACGCAAGGGCCTTCACTGCATTCTTCCTCCTTGCTCGCTGGCTTTTCGTCAATCTTGCCATGATTACCGCAAGAAATTACAGTGAGGAATCAAAAATATGAAGCACGGTGAGAGCTTCAAAAGAACGTGACCTCACTTTGACGTTTGGATGGGTACTGATGCCCTGATGTGTGCTATTTCTGGATCTATGCTTGTGGGAGGAGTTGCTAAATACCTCCATAAACACAATTCCGTAGCAAAAAACAAAATAGCTATAGAAAAAATTAACGCTATTCAAATATACAGAATATTTGATACGCAATGGGGTTGCCAGAGGTTGCCAATAATTTATCTATTTTATTCTGTATAAAAAGATAGAAACGAAATACAGCTCTATAACTTTGTAGGAGTGTTGCCAACATCATAGAGATTCTTTTTAAATGTTTTCCTAAAATTCGTTCATGTACCAGATTTTTTCGAATAATTGCCCCTGACGGACCCTTAATTGAATGAAATTGTCTAGGGCCTAACAAAAAACATGTAATCATCAAATATGGACATCAAAATACTCTGTGTTCATGATAAAAAACAACAACTTTGTTCTTTTCAACAGACTGGTCAAACAATAAGCTAATACTCAACAGAATAAAGTTGCCTGTACTTTAATTCAACAAAGTCTAAAAAGTAGGCAAATGTATAGGAAACATTAACAATACTAATATTATGTCGTTTCCTGAACGGAATAATTTGTCTGGAGTTAGCCACAACAATACACGTAAACACACATACACACACACACACGCTGACACTCACACACACACACACACACACACATATATATATATATATATATATATATATATATATATATATATATATATATATGATGAAGCTAGGCGGCCGTACAAGCGTCCTCCAATCAGAAACGTCGAACGAGATGCCGAGCAGGTGAGGTCAACAGTTGTGTAGGAGGCTTGGAGGGGAACACATCTTGGCAAGCAGATAGGATGACCGTAAAATCTTGTATATGGAGATTCATTGAAGGCATTTTTCTCGGATATAGAGGGCTTCAAGAATCTTCAGTCTTCTTGTATCTTGTGATTGTCCTATGATTTTGGTGTATTCGACCATGGCCTGTCTGGTGAGAGTAGTGTTGTGGTGAAAGTCTGTATGTGTTTTTGGTGTGCCGTTCTGCAAATGTACATATATATATATATATATATATATATATATATATATATATATATATATATACTGTATATTATATATACATGTATATATATATGTATATATATACGTATATATGTGTATATATATATACATGCATATATATATACGTATATTATATATATGTATATATATATATATATATATATACATATATATATATGTATGTACACCGTTGAAGGATATTTGCCTTTCCTCGACCTACTCGTAAAACAAACTAAAGATTCTTTTAACACAAAAGTATACTCTTAGCCCACCCTGGAGACTGCCTTATGTTTTAAGTGATTGCCCTCGGAGATATAAGGACTTTACAATCGGCGGCTACATCTGGAGAGCACTCAACCAGTGCAGCACCTGGAAACAAGTACATCATGAAATTGAGACCTCTCCCCCAGTACTTATAAGCAATGACTTTAGTGAGAAAGATTTTAACCGCCAGACCAAGAAAGTAATAGACGGCTGGCACGAAGGTAATAATAATAACCATAATAAGGAGAAAATTGACATCTAATATAATTCCACACTTACAACAGTTTGCAAAGAAGAAGAACGCATAATGAAACAAATTATCAATAAAAACATCAAACCAGTGAACCCAGAGTAAAAACTAAACTTAGTGATTTACTATAAGACCAAAAGAACAAGCCATATATCAAAGAGTTAGGCGTAAATTTAAACATACAAGATGAAGACCTCAAGGTACTCCCAAGCATGCAAATAACCACCACTAACCCAAACACGCAACAAAACACCACAAACCAAACTATGGGAGAAAACACCATAAACCCAAGTATGGGACAAAACGTCACAAAACCAATCACGCGACGTTTCATCACAACTCAAAGCCGGAGGCTCTCTCAAGCATACGACAACCCGCCAATCATCGAACTACCTAATGTGAAGTCTTAAACCTCCTTTCAAAGGAAAACAAATCCATAGTAAGACATGGAAAATACTCTTACGAAAATAACAAGTGCGTGACTACCCATCACTTTCAATGAGGTACATATATATATATATATATATATATATATATATATATATATATACATATTTATATATGTATATATATATACATACATACATACATACATACATACATACATACATACATACATACATACATACATGCATACATACCTATATCATATATATCTGTTATGCATGGGATTGTCAATGTAATGAGTGAATAGAACGAAAAAATAAATAAAGTGTCGAAGAAAAGGTAGGAAATAGTGCAAATAAGGAAAATACTGATTAAATAAGCAAACAAACCAAGAACAGGATAGAATACATTAATAAGAGGGGAAGGAGAGGAAACGAAAATGCAATAGAAAAGAGGCTGCAAGAATTGTGAGAAGTAATGAAGACGTATAATTAGAAAGAAATACATGGCAAGAGATTGATGATGATGATGATGATGATGATGATGATGATGATGATGATGATGATGATGATGATGATGATGATGATGATGATGATGATGATGATGATGATGATGATGATGATGATGATGACGATGATGATGACGATGATGATGATGATGATGATGATGATGATGATGATGATGATGATGATGATGATGATGATGATGATGATGATGATGACGATGACGATGATGATGATGATGATGATGATGAAGAAACAGAAATAGAAGAAGTAGTAGAAGAAGAAGATATACATATTATCAAAGAAGATGTTCATTAAATGAAGAACAAATAAAAGTTAATAACGACAAGTGTGTTCAGTTATTCAACTTTTCTTTGGGGGGAAATGGGGACTACTCTATGCCTGCATACAAACATAGCATATATTTAAGTCGATAATGGCAATGAAATTATCAAGTGGGATCATCTTAACCGTTCAGCTTCAACGAGTCCTTCATCGGCTAAATAAAATCTTCTAGCGCCACCACGAATTGTATAATCTATGTAAGACTTAATATCATGTAACATCTGTAGTTCCTATCCAAACATGATACTTTATGCGTCATTTAGGTCAGTAAGTAAAATGTCCACCAACCTTTTATCACACAGAAGGAAAAATATAAGAAAGAATTTGAAAAATGAACGATAAAAACAGATAGATGATTTGCGACCAGGAACAGAGAACCAATAAAAAGAGAGCAATCAGGCTCTCTGGAATAGCGAATGATATTCGAGAAGAGGAAATGTGGCACAGTCCGGGCCACAAAAAGTGGCGCGGACCACAAAAAGTGGCGCGGGCCACAAAAGTGGAGCCGCACGCACAAAGAAGATCCCCGCCAATAGCCGGCAATTTGGGCGTGAGGGAACGCCCACAAGGTCCTTCTCGGCAGGAATGGGCGGAATGGAAATAGTCGGCTAAGAAGGATCGTAAACCTTTCTTCAGGGATGGAATATACAATTAGTCGCATTTATCATATATTACGTATTATTACCGAAGAATTTGTCATGATGTTTTCGTTTTTGCGATCAAAAGTACATTAATAGATAATGTATACATATGTTTTTATTTATATTGCTAAAAGTTTAACACTTTCTGGTCTGATATTACACACACACACACACACACACACACACACACACACATATATATATATACATATACATATATATATATATATATATATATATATATTTATATACATATGCATATATATGTACATATACATACATATGTACATATACATACATATAAGTGTATATATATATATATATATATACATATATATATATATATATATATATATGCACGTATGCAGGTGTGTGTCTATGCGTGTGTGTGTGTGTGTGTGTGTGTGTGTGTGTGTGTGTGTGTGTGTGTGTGTGTGTGTGTGTGTGTGTGTGTGTGTGTGTGTCTGCGTGTACGTGTACGTGTATGTGTGTGTGTGTGTGTGTGTGTGTGCGTGCGTGTGCGTGTATGGGTGTGTGTGTGTGTGTGTCTAAGAGAGAGAGAGAGAGAGAGAGAGAGAGAGAGAGAGAGAGAGAGAGAGAGAGAGAGAGAGATTAACTATGGTCTTGAATCACGTATTGGAATCGTAATCGACAGATATCTCCCTCCCGGAAGAGAGCTCAGAGCTCATATATGACCGATCTATGGGTAATTGGGTAATGGTGTGACGATACACGCACAAACACACACAACTCCCCCCCCCACGAGAGTTGGAGTAACGACCCGCGGCACAGCGATGCTGAAATTATTTCAGCCCTAGGCGAGATTCGAACCCGGACCACCGTAGGGGCAGCCGGGAACTATAGCATTGTGCCACGAGTCGTGTGAGTACACTAAAATTACATTAATATATGTATGTATGGATATATATATATATATATATATATATTTGTGTATTTTGGGAGCAGGTTCTCTTTTAAACATGTTTGATTGAATACGACAGCATTCTGGAAGTTGTTGAATTTCTTTCTTGTATTTTCTATTTTTCTAATTATATTCTTCCCTTGGATAGGGTGGGCATAGACCAATTCATTATACTTCTCCATTTTATTGCACAACGTTTCGTCTCTAATAAGACATCTTCTGGTATTTCTGTTTTAAAGATACAATAGATATTTATGATACTAGTCTGAATTACATTGATTATTACACATTTACAATTTATATCATATCTTACAATTGCATTTACATTTTAAATTTGAATGAATAATAACACTAAAGATAATATTATTAATAATAATAATGATAATAATAATATTAAAAACTACTTCTTGCCTTAGGTGAAAAGGATGGCGAGTCGGCTACATATTAAGCCGGGGCGACCTTCTCCTATGCAGGTGTGAGGAGATTAGCGGAT
>NC_134808.1:37265744-37278244 GCF_046742065.1 Oratosquilla oratoria
ATTTCAAACTTTCAAATAATCATATTCTATCTTTTGATGACCTACAAGTTGCTGTGATAAAGGAGCAATTAAGACGATGGACGAATATAATTAGAGCTAGAAGCCAGGAACTAGAAAATTTTAGTCTAAGGATCCTCTCATCCGTCTTCTAGGTAAAGGACTAGAAAACAGCATAGATATTAAATAGAAGAGATAAAACAGAGTGTAAAGAAAAGGAGCTTAGAAGAAGATTATCCCTTATTATTCGATGAGAAATATCAAGGATATGAATAGACTAGCCTACTGGTACCCAGACTAAAAATTTAATGCAGAGAAAAAACAAAAAATTAAAATCCTTCTTCTACCGACATGACGTCAAGAGGCAAATGAGGGTCCATCCTTTGCCATAAGACAAAAAAAAAAAAAAAGAAAAAAAAAAAAAAAAAAAAAAATGGAAAGAGATCACTAGTAGCTTACTAAGATGGTTATGATATGTGGAGAAAATGAATGTATTCATAGAAACAAGGACTGTGAATGAGGCAGACAAGAGAGAAAAGAGATTGAGAAAACCATCGGGGAAGTGTAATGTAAGCGAGTGCATAAGGGATAAAGATAAACATTGAAGAGACAAATGCCTTTATAAAGAAACTAGGAAGCTGGGTGTAATCTGATTCTAATAAGAAGGAAGAGGAGAGTGGAAGGACTCAGTGCAGTGACTCACAAAAAAAGAATGCACCAATGGAAAGATATATTCTCATATATCTGAGTTTATTGAGCTATTGTGACATATTTTATTCCATTTAATTTCTGTAAATACAGTGCGGCTTCTATTTTTGGATATCGTGACTCCGGGACAGTCAAGCACAGAGCACAAAGGTGGTAAGGTTCCCAGCAGTTAAGGATCACCTGGTGTAGGCTGTTTAACTGATCCTGTTTTTTTTTTTTTTTTTGTTTTTACTAAATTTAAGAGACTACCCTAGTGAAGATGAAAAATTACTCCAATATGACAATGCCTAAATATGCCACGTCACTCCTGCAAGCTTTTCTTTTTCTATCCTAACTGGAATGTTCCTCTTCCACGCCTGTCATCTCCCGGAGTCCAGTTAGTAACACAAGTAACCATGCTACCTGTTGTACCCAATTCCACTTCCTTTCCTTAATCTTTCATTGCAGGGAGCCTCCTTGCACAGTTGGAAGATTAAAGACTAACTCAAAATAATATTGGTAAACCTCTTCACTAAATGCTACGCGTTTAATATATACAAAAGATAGTCAGACAATTCTGTTTCGCTTAGAGAAAGTCCCTTCACAGTGTAAGTTCATATAACACATAGGGAAGGTGGAGTGAACAAGAGCTTACGTGAGGAGTCTCTTAGTTCTATTCGATGCAGTTACCTTTGCCCAGTGTACGACGATTGCCAGGGTACTTGGCTACCCCTAGTAGTCATTGGGGATTGAACCGGGGGCTTTGTAGTAACGAGCAGTAAACGGCACCGACTGTGTCAAATGAAACAAGAAACTCAGTAGCAAGGTCATGCCTTGAAGAATTCGTTTTCTGTAAAATTCACGTACCATAAGTCACTTTCATTTATTAATATTGTCACCCCGCTGGAACTTGCATTATGGAAATATAACATTATTAATACCAGTACGTTTCTCATATCTATATGTAAATATCTATAAATATTAGTATTGTTATTCCATAAAGTTTAAATAGTATTATATAAACCAAATTAGTTGTGGTGCTATCAAATGTATATTATATCCTTGTTGCACAAATGATTATGTCCCGCTACCAAGACAGCAGTTTTTTCAGCTATACTTGCATTTTAATTTCAATATAGAAGTCCCGAGAGAATTGGTGTTTAATTAATTCCATCATTCTCTCGGGGAAGTGTACCCTTCACCAACTGTAGTAATATAACACTCCAAGTCCACATTGGTAACACAAAGGTCGTTTTATCTACATGGAAAAATTTGGTAGTAGCCAGAAAATTATTGACAAAAAATTATATCTCATGATATTAATTGAAGTAGACTTCATGGTTTTGACATGAGGAAGGAATTGCTTTGCCAAATAAAATCGCATGGCAACCATTTTTAGAATTATATATATATGTATATATATATATATATATATATATATATATATATATATATATATATATATATAAGATAATAAGTGCGTATTAGCTCCACTGTAGGTGAAACACATCTAATACTAAAATAACTTTAATAAAAAAGACAATTCGTGTTGAATCAAAATGATGCCAATTATGGTAGTGAAAATATCGAGAAAAATAAATAACTATTTATCTTTTCCTCCATAGCAAAGAAATGCTATTTGGGGGATTGATCATTCAAAAGAACGGTGACACATATACATTTGTCTGACCAGAAAATTAGCCCATTCAGATTTTTTTTTTCTAATGCCCGGCAGCTTTGGTTAAACTAAGGATAAAGCTTGTAGGATAAAAACTTGTTAAATTCAAACATAGACATCGTATCATGGTTATATTTAATAAATTTATTCTGTTGACAAAATTTTTAATGAAAAGAAATAACTCAAAAGAGGATGAGGAAAAGAACATAGAAAAGAAGGACATATGAATGAAGGAGATTGCATGAGAATATGAGGCCTACACTAGGTAGTTCCATGTCCATTACCACCTGTCAACCTCTTCTTATATACTATTTCTACACCACTTTTGCTGCTGTATTGATAAAATTTATTCTTCCTTCCCTCGGAAAATCTTATTCAATAATACAAAACTTTTCTTTTTCAAAAGGAAAGCACATTGCCTTAACTATTTTGTTTGTCTTACATATATTGTTATCGATGCTTACAGGTGATCTTATTCAGCTGAGGAGAAAAGTCTTGAAGACAAATACACACACACACACACACACACACACACACACACACACACACACACACACACACACACACACACACACACACACACACACACACACACACACACACACACACACACAGTAAACACACACACACACACACACACACACACACACACACACACACACACACACACACACACACACACACTCACACACACACACACACACACACACACACACAAACGCACACGCACACACACACACACAAACACACACACACACACACACACACACACACACACACACACACACACACACACACACACAAACACACACACACATACACACACAAACACACACACCTACACACACATACACACGCACAAGCAAACAAGCACACAATATAAAAATGAATAATATATCTATATGTTCGTGATGAAACTTAAAAAAAAAAATCTGACTCTACTTTACGTTCGGCCTACAATGAAACTGAGTCTTTCATTGGTAGGGAAATTACAAAAACTGGAATCATTTACTGACATGGCACAGCTGGCCCTTGAGGGGCAATTTTACTCGTAATTAGTGACCCAAGGTCAAAGAGTTAATTGATGACCTCCTTCGAATTAATGATACGACCCAATGTTTCACTCAGAATAGAATGTGCCCTGTGCTAATAAAAGGACATCTGACTGATTTAAACTTGCTTATTTCAAAAAGGAAAATGACAAAGCAATTAGCAAATAGGAACTACATTATCAAAGTAATTTGACTATTAAATTATTTATTCATAAATTTACTTATGAATAAGTACTAATTTTTCATTCTATATGTGTATCTATATTCAGAGAAATTTGTGCATGTGTATCTATATGTACTTATTTGTTCATTTGTTTGTTTATTTTATCATAATTCATTTATCTATTTATTTACTTATTATTTTATTATAATTGATTTATCTATTTACTTATACATTTAGAATATGATTTGTGTTTTCTCTCTTGGCTCCTAAGCCTGTTTCATCGAGCAACACACTTTACATGTTTTGCTATCCATAACAATCAAGTGATTTATACAACATATAAATCTAATGTATGATAGAATAAGGGTTCATTGAAAATCCTTTTCAATGCTCCTCAAGTCAATAGAATTGAATGTTGTTACCAAGAACAGAAAAAGCAAGACACGTGGACTCTGTAAAAAGGTTAAGAATCATTTGACCGAAAGCAATGGAGGAAAAAACAACAACAATGTCTGATATATATTATCTATTCTTACTGTAACACAAGAAGCTTATGTATTGTTCACCGAGTGTATATTTTCTAACTATTTGTAGGATTTCTTTATAATATATATATGTATATATATATATATATATATATATATATATATAAGTATATATATATATATGTATATGTATATGTATAACTATACGTATATATATATATATATATACATATATATACATATATTTATACATATGTATATATGTATACATATATATATATATATATATATATATATATATATATATATATATACATACATTATATATATATATATATAAATATATATATATATATATATATATACATATAGATATATATACATATAAATATATATATATATATAAATATGTATATATATATATATATATAAATATGAGAGTGAATGTGGGTAGGGAAGGGCAAACGAAGATGTGTTGGGAATAGAGTTTATTGCCCTAACGTTGCGACCAACTTGGTCTTCTTCAGAGGACTACAGCATTACAGACGGATCACGGTTCTTATATTCGTAGCGAGAGGGAACCCGCCAAGTTATGAGCGGAAGGATCATGTTTTCCCTTTGGCTAACATGACCCTTCCGCTCATACTTGGGCGGGCTCCCTCGCGTTCCGAATATAATTATTTTGATCCGTCTGTATTGGTTTAGTCCTCTGAACAAGACCACGTTGGCCGCAACGTTACGGCAATAAACTTTATTCCCAACACATCTTCGTTTGCCCTTCCCCACCCACATTCTCTCTCATTTGTCCGAAATAATTTTGAATATATATATATTCATATGTATATATATATATATATATATATATATATATATATATATATATATATATATATATATACAAATATGTAAATATATATATATATATACACGTGTATTACGATCACTATCTTTGATCCTCTTCAGAGGGGATATAGAAATGGGTGGGTGGACCTATATATACAGTACTAAGAGGGGATACATAGAGAAGACATAGAGAGGTTAACATTTGGTCCATTTGAGCCCAGGTCACATTGACCCTAGGTCAAATTGACCCCAGGTCGAATTTGTGGGACAGGTGATAGCTTCAGGGCTGGGCAAACTACTTGTCATACATTTTCTTTATGGCCTAATTAGTAATGGTGTCGGAGAACCTTTGTCCTTCTTAATGTGTTGAAATTAGGGAGTTGTTTGACCAGGGAAGACTGAACACTTTTTCTTCTGAAAACTTTAGAGCAGTTTTGATATGTCATTTCATAACGCCTTGACGGCTGATGTCTTTAGAACTTTGAAGGACATTTATTCTATTTTAATGGTATTAGAGTAATCTATAATTACCCTAACAGCATTTATATATATATATACATATATATATATATATAATATATATATATATATATATATATATATATATATATATATATATTCATATATACAAGGATGCTATATCACTGCCCTCTACTTCGACCTCCGGTGGACTGGATTTTTTTTTTATCGGGATTTCTATTTTTCATCGTATTTCTGGTACTGAAATCCAAATCTCCTTCCCCATGCATTTCCTTTAATTACTATAAGATAATACATTGATGCCATCTTCGAAAATTTCCCCCACTTACTTAACCCGGGCAACCATCTTTTGTTGCACACCGAATCCTCCGGATTAAAATCGAAACTGATTTAAAAGACATAAACTTCTATTCTTATATCCAAGTTTGCTTGTCTGCCATTATGTTCATCTTCTCTAGATATCTTATCCATCTGACGTTCATAAATCTCTCACATAAATTAGCTGTTCTTCTAGGCAGGGACACTGGCCTATAATTCAGGGGTTCCTTCTTACTCCTCCTTACTCCGGTATGGAGTGGAACCACATTGGCTCTCATCCAATCCCGAGGCAGTATCCCTACTAATGAATGCAGAATTAGGCGCCACTATCTACTTAGAGATTCCGTCAGGCTCTCGTGTGTGTGTATGTGTGTGTGTGTGTGTGTGTGTGTGTGTGTGTGTGTGTGTGTGTGTGTGTGTGTGTGTGTGTGTGTGTGTGTGTGTGTGTGTGTGTGTGTGTGTGTGTGTGTGTGTGTGTGTGTGTGTGTGTGTGTGTGTGTGTGTGTGTGTGAGGGAGAGAGAGGGAGAGAGAGAGAGAGAGAGAGAGAGAGAGAGAGAGAGAGAGAGAGAGAGAGAGAGAGAGAGAGAGAGAGAGAGAGAGAGTTTGTCTGTGTTTTTATGAACTTCTATTTCTTATCTTTGTGTGCTGTTGTGTCTGTGCCTGTGTCGGCGTCTGTCTGTATCTGTGTCTATGTTCATTTCTGTATTTTTATTTGTATCTATTTTTTATTCATATCTATAGCTGTATATGTGTTTCAATTCATGTTTGTGTCAATGAGTGCATTTGTGCTTGTGTTTATTTATGTCTGTGTCTTCCCATTGTTGTATCTCTCCCTGTGTTTGCCTCTTTTCTTCTATCCTCTGGGAGTTACCCAAACTGAGTCTTACATTAATTGCGTAGCCTTCAGAATGTATCAAGGACCAATTCTCCGTCCATTTATACATTGGAATAACGACACTATAAAACCATTTCACAATGTTCAAAACGCTTCGATCATGAAAAGGAACAATCAATGTATTTGAACGAATCTTTCTTGACAGCGGCGAAAGCACTTGATACGGTGAGACTGGCATCAGAAACATACATTCATCTTCCGCCTAGTGAAAACTTACAATGTCCCATTGCTGTGTTGACGCTGCAAATGTAATTGGAGCCAGAAGCCAAAATCAGAATGGTGAAGCCCGGAACCATCTCGGTGTCGCTCCTTCCTGACAAGTGAAGACTTCGCTATACATACATATATATATACATATATATATATGTATATATATATATATATGTATGTATATATATACATATATATATATATATATATATATATATATATATATATATATATATATATATATGTATATATATTAAGAGTATATATATGGGCAGGTGATTTTCTCCTATGCATATTTCATTAAAACTGATGGCTGATTGTGAATTTATTATTTTCTTAAATGTATTTTTCACATGTCTTTCTATGGACATATGTTTCTTTGAAAGGGTGTTTATGACTTCATTATAAGTGATTATGTTGTTATATCGCAATTTCGGGTTCAAGACCCTTATTCAGTTGCTTTTATGAATAATCTATCTATTCAGGTTAGGCCAGTTACCTCCTTAAAAACATACCCCACCAAGAAAGAAAGGAACTTCAGAAATTACACGTTATCTATAGGTTTACTTGTGCACGAGGGAACATATATTAGCATGACGACAATGAGGATATTCCGTCGCCTTTCTTACCACCTGACATCAGGAGCACCTAGAAACCATAACGCTATCAAAAAACATCCTGGAAGAGAACACTGAGATTTTGGAAATATGTACAGATGATAGATGCCTCCCTATCTTAGAAGCATTATACATTAAAGAGTTGAGCCCAAATTTAAATATACAAGCAGATGATCTTAGGGCCCTCCCAAGCATGAGACAAACCGTCACAAACCCAAGCATGAGACATAACCCCACTAATCCAAGTCCGAGACAAAACGTCACAAGCCCAAGTATTCGACAGTTTGTCACAACACGAGGTCGGAGGCTTCCCCTACCACGTGACATTTCAGTCTTCATATATACCTAGAAATCCACTATATGCATTACATCATGCATGAATCTTTATAACTTTTTTTCATTATTCGTTCATTACCTAAACTCTTTAATTTTCTTTCCACGTGCTGATTTGTCCATTTATTTTTTCTTGCCTTTACAGTTCCCATAGTTAAAGCCTTTCGAGACATTTCAGTCTTCATATATACCTAGAAATCCACTATATGCATTACATCATGCATGAATCTTTATAACTTTTTTTCATTATTCGTTCATTACCTAAACTCTTTAATTTTCTTTCCACGTGCTGATTTGTCCATTTATTTTTTCTTTCCTTTGCAGTTCCCATAGTTAAAGCCTTGCGAGCCGCAATGTGCCGTTCCTTCTAGAAAATTCCTCCTCTATCTTATTCCCAATGTACGCTGCCTTCTTTTCACCATTTTTACGACAAATCTCCTTCTACACCTTACCACTCCTCCTCGTCTTACGGCTCTCTCTTTCAGAGGACGTTCTCTTCTTCTTCCTCTTCCTCCTCTCTTCTCTTTTCATCCCGTATTTTCTTTTTCACTTGTTTGTTCTCCATCTTATCTTTGTTCTCTTGTTATTGAGGAAATATACATATATATATAGGTTCCCAATAGAACATTATTTCAAAACTATTCTAGAATTTCAACCAGTGCTTAAAGAATCTATGCTAAAGGCCTTTGTGATTATTACATATATGTCTATGCATGTATATAAGCACAAATGAGTATTTCATATGTGTAAATGCTTGTAAACATGTTTATGCGAATAAAACATTGCACATCATTTCTAGGAGGTCTAAGGAATCTTTATTTCTATTTGTCTTTCTTTGCATCTTTCTTTATATTTTTATTTATTTTTCATGTCTCTCCTTCTTTCTTTCTTTTCCTTTCTTTCTTTCTTTCTCTCCTTTTCTTTCCTTTATATTCTCTTTTCCTTTCTTTCTCTTCCTCTTTCATTTTTGCCTCTTAATTCTTTGTCATTCCCTTCTTTCAGTTCACGCCAGTTTTCCACTAATTAAGTATTTTCCCTCGACGATAAATAAGAAACTGCAAATTGATAAAAGAGTAGAGAGCCAATGCGCGTGTAATCTATATGAAGAAAATAAGCTCGCTCCGGGGCCTGGGCTAACGCGGGCAGAAATCAGCCGAGGACTGGCATTTGGGGGCCTGAGGACCCTCAACTCAGTGACGTTATCAAGAGCTTCTTGTACTCTGAACACAAGAAGATTTGCTTCAGTCGAGAGCTATAAGCTTTGGTCTGAACGGAGTGTCAACCTACCGGGACCCTACGCAGTTGAAAGATTGGGTCTTCAAGTGAATAAGATCTTATTTTGGAAAGTCAGAAGCTCTGAAAAGCGTATCCCTATTGAAGGTTATGGACTAAAGAACTTGTACAGGGCGTCACCGAATTGAAGGTGTTAATGAAGGCGGGAGAGTTCGGCGCTGAATTTCTTCACCAAGTTGAGGAAGCGAAACTAAAAGTTGTTAATAAAATAACTAATATATATATGTGTATATATATATATATATATATATATATATATATATATATATACATATATATATGTATATTTATAAACATATATGTGTATATATATATATGTATATACATATATATATATATATATATATGTGTGTGTGTGTGTGTGTGTATACACACATATATATATATATATATATATATATATATATATTATATAAATATATATATATAAATATTAAAAATAAACGCTTTCGAAACCGTGCCAAGATGACGATTCAAGTTTGTGTGGACGTGCCCGGTATAAGGGATTTTTCATGTGCGGTTGTACCCCAATCGTGGTCAAGGTTGGACGTTGGACACAATGCCTCTGCCCGTAGCAGCTCGGTTGAAAAGACGTAATATGCATTATTGGAAGTGGGTTGCGGATGAAAAGAAAATCAGTAAGATGGAGATCAATATGTCAGCGTCTTTAAAAGGTTTGTTACGGAAACTATATTGGAAATCATCAATCACACAAATGATCGATAAAAGCTTCAAGAAACATACGCGAGTATGTTAGTGTTTTCAGATTTGGAGGATCAGTCTACGATTTGGAGTGATTTCCTTCATCAGTCTGGTTTGAAAGGCTATAACGATGAGAACACTATCATTGGCAAGATTCTAGGGGGAACGTATTCAGGAGAACAGACCGTAATCCCCAGGATAACACTCGAGTGTACTAATGTGTTAAGTGGTGGCTTCGTGTCGTGGTAGTCAATGAAGTGTTGGAAGATAGAGCCTCCAATACCACCGCAACCAAGGCTCTATCTTCCAACATTTCATTGACCACCACGACATGAAGCCACCACTTAACACATTTGTACACAGTACAATTATACTCCACAAAGAAACAAATTTCAAAAGATTGCTGAAGCTGTGACTATTACTACTCAGCGGCCCTCCATCAATGTACAGCAAGATGCAGATTTCATCCTCCCGTCAGCCCACCCCCAGGAACATCATGCCTAACAAAAACTAAAAGATCAAGGTGCATTCGAACCCCTACTAGAGCGATACCTCCACCAAAACCCTCAGCAACATAAAAATTCCCAGCCCACAGGACCCCAAACCAGAAGTCGAGCGAGACTTTCCTCCACAAGCTCCGGAATAAGACTGGAATTCTGGAATTCAAGAAAAGACCACCTCGCCTGCGCGGGATCGGGTTTTGTGGGAGGGGAAGAACGTCTGTTAGAAAATGAAATGATAGTAGTGTATAAAAGAGGGCTATTGCCACCGGGCGAATCGCGAGCAATTAGGGGCTAGATTGTTGTCATGGCATAGGAGGACTTGACCAGGAGCTTGGAGGGAAGCGGCCGACGCCGGAGGTTAGGAGATTGGGATTACCAACGGGGTTAGGATCACCAACGAAAGTTTAGAAAATGGTAGGAGGCGTAGTAGTAGAGAAAGGTGGAAAAACGGAAAAATCTTTAGTGGGAGGTAAACTGAAATGAGAAGATGTAGTAGAAGAGAAAGTTAGAAAGGAAGCGAATTTTAGTCGAAGAAAAAGTAAGTGGTTATGTTTGTGCGTGATTTGTGGCTCTGTTCGTGAGAGGTGTATGTGTGTATCTTACGAGAAGTGAGTTGATTTCACTTTCCGCGTGTAGAGGGCGAACCTGATAAGCCACAGGTGGGGCGAGCGACCCCTGATTATCCCCAGGTTTTGGGTTTGAATTCCTTTTAGAGTTGATCAAGGGGCGGAGCGAGGGGGGGCAGACGGGCGGTGTACACCCGCCTGCCGACGTCAACGAGAGATCAGTGACCAGAACGGGAGCGGCAAGGAGATAACTCCCCGCCGCCTTCGCCGGCGCGGCCGAACCTGATACGCCCCAGGTGGGGCGAGCGACCCCTGATTATCCCCAGGTTTTGGGTTTGAAGTCCTTTTAGAGTTGATCAAGGGGCGGAGCGAGGGGGGGGCAGACGGGTGGTGTACACCCGCCTGCCGACGTCAACGAGAGCGGGAGCGGCAAGGAGATAACTCCCCGCCGCCACCGCTGGCGAGGGCGAACCTGATGAGCCACAGGTGGGGCGAGCGTTGTCTGTTTATCCCCAGACTGGGTTTGGAATTCAGAAGAGTAGATTCAGTGGCGATGCGAGGGAGGGGCAGACGGGCGGGTGTTGTATGGTCTCTTTCCTTCCAATCACGACTCTGAAAACAGAGAATTACGCGATTGGGAATTGTGTGTAAATGTCAGAAGTGTAAACTCGCTCACCAGCGTCAGCGAGAGGCCAGCGTTTGGTTGCGGGCCGGTCGGACAGAAAGGTGTCCCAAGTCTCTCCGTCAACCAGCCCGCGGTCAGATTGGGCGTACTGAGAGAGACGATTGGGCCTCTGCTTTGCTAGCGAGAAAGTGTGCATGTGCCTCTTTTCTTCCAAGCACTACTCTGAAAACAGAGATTTACGTGACTTGGGAAATGTGTGTGTGTATTTGTATATGTGTAAACACTCCTGCCGACGTCAACGAGAGGTCGGCCATGCCAGACCGGCGGCAGCTAGGAGATATATATCTCCCAGCCACCACCGGCCAGCGATGATACTTGGAGCTTGTAGAGAGAGCTGGTCCGACCTCTAGGAGCGGTGTGTTGAATAAGACTGATGTCCCTCCCTACCTCTCCCAGTGACCTCCCCCAGGGCCCCCTTCCGACTTCGCCCGCTTCTCCAAGTGACCTCCCCCAGAAACTCCTGTCGTCCTCGCCTTCCACTAGTGACCTCACCCAGAGATTTCACTTGACATCTCCATCCAGTGACCTCACACAGAAACTTCTTTCTCCAGTGATCTCTCCCAAGAATTCCGATGACTTCTCCCAATACCCTTACCATCCTGCTTTTTAAGAACTGACAGTCGGCCAGAGACCATTATCAGTTGCTTCATCTTTGTCGATAGCAAACCTAGTTAACCTTGGAATTTGTAGATCTTCTCACCCTGAAGAAGCCTCCGTGAGAGGCGAAAAGACTTAATTCTTCGGTGTTTGTGTCAACAGGCATTCAGCAGCGCCTTTTACTGCACATCTTCTCCATGATTTTGAAATCATGAATGATTATGTTCTCACTTTGAAATGTGAAGACAGAAAAATATTCTTCAAGCTGTTGACTTCAATCAATCAATATATATATACATATATGTATATATATACATATTTATACATATATATACACATATGTATATATACATATATATACACATATGTATATATACATATATATACATATACAT
>NC_134808.1:37293244-37295744 GCF_046742065.1 Oratosquilla oratoria
TGTCTGACTCTCATTCAGTGTGATTTTTTTTACTTTTGATGTTGTTAATTCCTTTTAGAATCTTAAAGACATCAAGTCATCTCGGAGTCTACGCTTTTTTAAGAAAAACAGATGATCAACGGCAATGGTCAATCTATCTTCAAACGACAACAAACGTGAAAATTTAGTTGAATCTCAGAGCCTTCTGGTGTAAGCTCCTGTCCTTGTACTCAAGTGCTTCTTCGGCGAGCTTCCAGGGAGACACCCAGGTGGGTTGGGTTCGTGCAAGCTCCCTCTACAGCTGCAATTTAGTACCACAATGGTAATCTTACTCGTGATCTGGCGTATTTCTTTTAAAACTAACTACAGCCAATCAGTTTTATTCAGTCAATGAGAAGATCTCTCACCAATGAAATGTTCAACTCTGTAAGAGTAAAAAAAAAACAAAAAAAAAAAAAACAAAAAAAAAAAAAAAAAAAAAAAAAAAAAAAAAAAAATCTGGCTAACGTACACTGCCTCCCCCCCCAAAAAAAAATCTATTTCGATTATACTAATTCCTTAATGTCGGATGATTTAACTCAGCTCACAAAAATTCTAACTAGCAAAGCGTTAGAATTTTTTTAATTGAAGAGAATTAATTGTATTAGCACGTTAAAGAATTATACAAATTTAGTCAGGCAGGCTAACACCAGCATTCTTTACATAAGAACTTATCATAACACAAATTGCCTTGCCATCCAAGCATAGAGGGCACAGGTGATAGCCTCAAATCTAACTACATGTATTTGATATTTCTATTTCAATATTTATTATTTTATTCTTTATTTTCGTCTATTTATTTTTTCTATTCAAAATGGATCTGTTGTTTTCGTCCCCTGTTTCAATAAGACCCTTTCTCAAGAGCCGGCGTCTTGCCAACACATGCAGGATCCCAATACTTCAAGATATCTTTTCTTCTTTCTCACAAATTCCACATCCCCTTGGATACTCGTCCATTTCTAGAAATATCACACTGTGGTACAAAAAAATTCCAAGTCAGATTTTTTATTGATTTATTTATCTAGTTGTTTATTTATTAATTTCTTTATTTATCTATTTATCTATTTATTTGTTTGTTTATTTGTTTGTTTCTGTTTGTTTGTTTGTTTTTATTTATTTATTTATCTATTTATTTATTCATTTATTTATTTATTTATTTTTATTTATTTGTTTATTTATTTATTTATTTGTCTATTTAATTATTCATTTATTTATTTATTTATTCATTTATTTATTTGTTTATTTATTTATCTATTTATTTATTTGTTTATTTTATTTTATTTTTTTTTATTTACTTATCTATTTATTTATTTATTCATTTATTTGTCTATTTACTCATCAATCTTATTATTCATCTATTTACTTTTACTTATTTTTATTTCATTTTATCTTATTATTATGATTTTGTCTTCATTATTGTTATCATTATTTTTATTTTCATTTATTTATCTATTTATTTATTCATTTATTTATTTATATATTTCTATTTGTTTAGCCGGTCATGGTCACTATCTGTCCCTAGTCGCACATTTGATATAACCACATACATTTCTATCAATATTTACAAAGGGGACAAAGGGGACAAGTGTGAATGTAGTAATTTCAGAGGGGATTAGCCTGTTTGAGTGTGGTAGGGAAGGCTTATGGGAGAATCTTAATTGAGAGGAATAGGAGAGGAACAGAAGGAGTAATTGGTGAGGAACAGTGTGGATTTAGGACGGGTAGAGGTTGTGTAGATCAGATCTTTTGTGGTAAGACAGATATGTGAGAAAGCTATAGGAAAGGAGAAGGATGTTTTTTGGGCTTTTATGGATCTGGAAAAGGGTTATGATAGGGTAGACAGAAAGGCACTGTGGGAGGTTATGCAGATTTATGGGATAGGAGGAAAGCTTTTGGGGAGCTGTCAAGAGTTTTTTATGTGAGTAGTAGAGCATGTGTTTAGGATTGGAAATGGAGAGAGTGAGTGGTTTGAAGTAAAGGTGGGACTTCGTCAAGGATGCGTTATGTCGCCCTGGCTGTTCAACTTATACATGGATGGGGTGGTGCGAGAGGTGAATGCTAGGGTAGTGAGTCAGGGATTGGAGATGGTTAAAGAAAATGGAGAAAAGTGGGAGGTGAGCCAGCTGTTGTTTGCGGACGACACTGCGCTTGTGGCAGTGTCAGAGGAGGGATTGAGGAAGCTGGTGGCAGAGTTTGGGAGAGTATGTGATAGAAGAAAGCTAAAGATAAATGTGGGTAAAAGTAAGGTGATGAGATGTACAAGGGGTGAAAGTGGCAGTAGACTGGAAGTGAACATTAAGGGAGAGCGACTGGAGGAAGTGGATAGTTTTAGATACTTGGGTGCAAGTGTAGCAGGAAGTGGAGGTGGAGGTGGAGGTAGAATGTAGATTGAGAGAAGCGAGTAAATGCCTTGGTGGTTTAAAGAGTGTAATGAGAAATAGACATTTGGGAATGGATGCGAAGAGGAGACTGTATGAAGGAG
>NC_134808.1:37315744-37320744 GCF_046742065.1 Oratosquilla oratoria
TTCTTTCTATGGTCTAGACTTGCAATGAATAGAATTGTCAAACAAGGTCAACATTGGTGTGATTTATGTCCTTAACATTATGTTTTTTGTTTAGAATAAAACCAGATGTTTTTATTCAGTTGAAAGTAATACAATGAACTAAATAGTCTGGAGCCTATTTGTAGATAGTTTTGACGTATTTATTCTAGGAATTTTTCGTCACTTAATTTTGATCACATGCTGTTTGTCAGAGCAAAATATTAATAGTATGCCAGCAAATTGAATGTCAAAATCCTCGAGCCGGGAGAGATTCTTTGTATATTTCGATAAGATTGACATTCTGTGTGGGTTGACTTGGAAAAACGCCCTGTCGTACATCAATGAAATTACATTTTTTCTTATATCCTGTATTATTGGGACAAATGGGATTATTCAGAAATATTTTCTAGTTTAAAACCCATTGAACTTGTGGTCACCAAAACAGATGTTTTCTTTAACTTATACTTCGTCATGTATTAAAACTCCATGGCTAACGGATAATGAGGAACATATACAGTACTAGTAGGTAATTGACTTTGACTGAAGCCGTCACCTTTGCCCTAGGTGGTAGAAAGGCCTTTAGTGCCGACCCCGGGTCCAGCATATCTTGTTGACCTCGATGTTGTACAAAGTGGCTTTTGTCGGCCATTGCTGTTAAACTGTTGCTTATATCATCTGTCCCGATTTTCAGTGGGGATGAAGAAATTAGGCTATCTAACATCAACATTAGTAAGATAGAAATAGTTAAACAGGTTGAAAGACTTAAAGCTACAAAATCGCAGGGTCCATATGCAAATTTTTCCTTAAAGACTGGAAATTTGAAATCTGCGTCCAATTAACAGAAATATTTAATAAGTCGGTAGACACTGGTTTTGTGGCTATTGTTTGAGGGCAGACAAACGTAGTTCTTTCCTTTTCAAAATGGGAGATAAATTGTCTATATGCAACTACAGACCAATCATTTTGGTATCAGTTATAGCTAAAACGCTTGAATCAGAGATCACATCGAGAAACAAAATTTAATTCGTGACTCACAGCATGGTTTCTTCAAGGGTAAGTCATGTGTGACTAATCTTGTGTCCTTTTATACTAAAGTATATAAGGCATCAGATAACAATGGCAGTTACAATGTTATTTACCTTGACTTAGCAAAGCGTTTGACAAGGTGCCTCATCAGAGACTACTAAAGTCAAAGCCCATATCATAGGAAGAAAAGTGTTTAAATGGATTAGAGCTTGGATCAGTGACAGAAAATAGTAGGGCACAATAAAAGGTGTAAAATCAAAATGGGGGAGTTTTTGTAGTGGAGTTCCTCAGGGCTCAGTTTTGGGTCCCTTATTGTCCATTATATATATATATATATATATATATATATATATATATATATATATATATATATATATATATATATATATAAACGACTTGTCCAATGAGATTAATAGTGATGTTAGTAAGTTTGCGGATGAAACTAAAATAGACCAACTAAATGGTCAGGAGAAGACGGCAGAATTCTACAGGATGATTTTATCAAACTGTTCACATGATCGGTGAAATGAAAAATGGACCTCAATATCTCGAAGTGCAGCGTGTTAAACGTAGGGCTACATAACCCCGAAAGCAGATACAGCTTAGATAACACGTTTTTCAGAGAATATTGAGTGCGAGATAATTGAGAGTTCTAGTGAGTCCTCATCTTAAATCCAGGAAACAGTGCATTACCGGCTGGAATAAAGTTAACAGCGCATTAGGTTTCATTGCTAGGACTGTTACGGACAGAAGTGCAGAGGTAATTATTAAATTCTATCTGGCGTTAGTTAGGTCCATCTTTGACTATTCGGTGCAGTTTCGGTCTCTGTCCTACATAATGGACATCAGTTCACTAAAATTAGTAGGCTACCGAGAAAAATGACCAAAATGATACATTGTCTCAAAAATTTACTTTACGAGGAGAGGCTTAGGCACCTTAACCTACACTCTTTGGAAAGACACAAAGTGCGGGGTGATTTGATAGAGGTGTTCAAGTGGATCAAAGGCTTTAACAAGGGTGACGCAAACAAGGTCAACAGGCAAGGACTCGCAATAATGAATGACCTATGATAATGGGTATGGAACTGCCTAGTATAGGCATTATGGTCTTTTCCAATCTCCTTTATTATTATGTTCTTATGTTGTTATGTTTCAATTTCCCTATATCATAATGTCACAATTCTAAACCTTAACAAGACCATTAATCCTTTTAGAAAAGGGGTCGCGATCAATCCAGACCTTTACAAGCCGCGTCCGATCCCTTTGAAGAAGTAACTTGACTGGCAAGATGCAGAACGAAATCCAATAGATACATACTCATGTCTAAGAGCTTTTGCCAACCTCTAGTCAACCTATGCGAGCACTTTCTATCATCAAAAAGACACGTTCTACTTGATTTACCAGTAATATCTATCTAGCTTACTGGCTTATCTATAAGATCTACCAGCAATTTTTGTAAGTATAACAACGAAGTTTGTCAAATAATAGTTTACGATGGTTTGAAAGCGGTCGCCAGACCCGGCAGTGGGTTTTAGAAGTACGGCCCAAGGAAACCCACAGATTTTGTCCCTCTTCCCGGGAACATTTTCTCGTCACCAAAATGATTTCGTTATCATAAGGTCTCAATGCATCTCTATTCTAATGGCGTCAAACCCACCTCCTCCTCCTCCTCCTCCTCCTCCTCCTCCTCCTCCTCCTCTTTCTCCCCCTCCTCCTCCCCTCCTCCTCCTCCTCTTCCTCTTTCTCCTACTCCTGCTCTTCCTCTTCCTCTTTCCTCTTCCCTCCTCCTTCTCCTCCGCAGCCTCCTCCTCCTACTTCTCCTCCTATTCCTCCTCATTTTGCTCTTTCTCTTCCTCTTCCTCCTCCTCCTCCTCCTCCATAGACTCACAAATCCCTCATCCAATCAACGCCTCATACTTCTTCTCCCCCTTCCCCCATCTACCGCAATCTCCTGATCTTCAAGTCCATCAACACTCCCATCATAGCCAATCACATCACATCACATCACATCACATCACATCACATCACATTACATTACATTACATTACATCGCATCGCATCGCATCGCATTGCATCGCATCGGATCACATCACATCACACATCACATCACATCACATCACACATCAAACCACATCACATCATTTCACATCACATCACACCACATCAAACCACATCACATTACATCACATCACATTACATCACACCACATCACATCACATCACATCACATCACATCACATCACATTACATTACATTACATTACATTACATTACATTACATTACATTACATTACATTACATTACATTACATTACATTACATTACATTACATTACTCAGGCATTACATTACATTACATTACATTACATTACATCACATCACATCACATCACATCACATCACATCACATCACATTCCACCCTGTCCCGTCCGGGTCCTTCTTTCCCGTCCTCGGACCATCGTGCATCTATCGTCAGCCAATCCCATTTCCTCCCTCCACTCCCTTTTTTCATTTCTTCCTCTATCTCTCCTCCATGCCTGGGAGGATTCCCATTTCCTCCTCTACATCTCCCTCCACTTCGCTTTCCCCCACCCCCTCCCTCCTTCACTTCCTCCTTCAGTCACTCCACACCAGCCCATCTCTTTTAGACTCGAGGGAAAGCCTCCCTTCTCTTCCTACTCCTCCTCCTCCTCCTCTAACTCCTCCCCCCTCCCACTTCTCCTTCTCCTTCTCCTTCCCCTCCTTTTCCTCCTCCACCTCTTCCTCCTCCCCCTTATCTTCCAACCCTTCTTCCTATTCCTATATCTCTTCCTCCTCTTGTTCCTACTTCTCCATTTCCTCCTCTTACTTCTCCTCCTCCTAATTCCTCTCATTCACCTCCTGTTTCCCCTTCCTCCTCCTCTTCTTCGATCATAACTTCCAAGTCCCCAAGTTCTTCCTTTTTCTCTTCCTCCTCAAATTCCCCCTTTTTCTCTTCCTCCTCCTATTCCTCCACTTTCTCTTCCTCCTCCTATTCCTCCTCTCTCTCCTTCACCTCCACTTCTTTTTTATCCACTTATTCCTCTTCCCTCTTTTTTTCCCTCTTCCTAATCCCTCCTCTTTTTTCTCTCCTCTCTCCGTTCTTCCTCCTTCTATTCTTCCATCTTCTCCTTCTCTCCTCATCCACGTCTTTTTCGTATCCATTTCCTCCCCCTCCTCCTCCTCCTCTTCCCTCCTCCTCCTCTTCCCTCCTCCTCCTCTTCCCTCCTCCTCCTCTTCCCTCCTCCTCCTCTTCCCTCCTTTTTCTCTTCTCATCCCCTCCTTCTTTCCCTCCCTCTTTCCCTCCCTCTTTCCCCCCCTCTTTCCCGAAAATTCAATTCAATTTCGTAGTTATAGAGCGGTTCTTAGCAATTCAACATTATCACCCTCTATCAAGCGTCACAGACCACACCGCCCTCAGAGTCTTCCTCTTCCTTCGGGTAGGCCACTGTCGTCATCTCGGATTTACATCAACTCAAAGGAGTTCCCGGGCAGACCACGTCGATCACCTCTATGGGATCTGTCTACTTTTGGTGACTGCCACTTGCCTCTGCATGCTTGGTATTCTTTTTTTTTTATCTTATCTTTTATTTTATTTCATTTTATTTCATTTTATTTCATTCTATTTCATTTTATTTCATTTTATTTCATTTTATTTCATTTTTTTATATCATCTCATCTCATTTCATTTCATTTCATCTCATCTCATCTCATCTCATCTCATCTCATCTCATCTCATCTCATCTCATTTCATTCTATTCTATTCTATTCTATTTCATTTCATTTCATTTTATTTTATTTATTTTGTTTTTTATTCTAACTTATTTTGTTTTTGTAATTAGGCTATAAATGGGTAAGAGTGAGTGTTACTTACGAACATAAGAAAGAGGGAGACTGCAAGAGATCATAAGGGCACTGAGCAGTTCTATGCCCTTCACCACC
>NC_134808.1:37338244-37348244 GCF_046742065.1 Oratosquilla oratoria
TATATATATATATATATATATATATATATATATATATATATATTGTATGTATATATAAATGTACATATATATGTACATATATATATACATATACATATATATATATATATATATATATATATATGTAACACACAAAAACACACACACACACACACACACACACACACACATATATATATATATATTATATATATGTGTGTGTGTGTGTATATTATAATATATATAATGTATATATGTTGTTACGTCCATAGATGTAAATTTGTGTTACTGCTTTCATTGTATAAAAATCAGGAGTGGAATAAATAATTTGTATTGTACGTCCGTTAATGTCACGGTATAATTTGTGCATTGTACGTCCGTCAATTAGTGTCACGGTACGAATCAGTTTGTACAATTTCCCCCCGTCACCGGCATCGACTTGGTCGTGTGTGGGAGAAGTTGTGGGTAGATGGTGTGTGGGGGCCAGCATGTCAAGGTTGTCTTCTCTCTAACTGGCATTAGTCAGAGTCGCCCAATGTGTGGGTTTTACGGTGTTTGAGGAAGGGACAAGTCACGTATACTGTCGCAATCCTCCACTTCACCACTGTAATGTCAAAACGAGTCAACGGACGTAGGGATCGGAGACGCAGAAGTCGGTGAGTTGATGTGATGACATTTCTTTGTGAAATTTTGTGATTATGTACTTGATGTCAAATTTATGATGTGAGAGTTACGACTCTACGTATTGTTTAACAGTTGTCTATGTTTCTGTTATTAATTGGCATTTACCTGTATATTTTTGTAATGTTGTACAAATTTTTTGACAATAAAAACATTCTTTTTAGAATGAGCTGCAGTCAGCGTACATTCGGAGCTCTGTTTATTCCCTACGTATCATAAGAAGACAACAATTGGCCGACAATACCCTACATATGTACTTATATATATATGTGTGTTATTATATATATATATATATATATATATATATATATATATATATGCTAATAAGAACACGGGTACGTATGTTCGCTTATGCAAAGTAGACCACTTGGAAAAAAAGAAACTAACGAAGCAGAGCGCTTTCGTATATTACATCCTCAGTACAACAAGTACATAGTAATAGAAATGCATAGATAATACTGTATATACATGAAAAAAGGAACAAGGATAGTACAGGGGATAGTACAGTAAATCATAAAATCATCAACAATAGCATTGAAATTAAAAAAGAATGCATTAATAAAATACCATGCAAAATGTATAATTAATTTTACATAGGTCAAACTGCCAAACCCTTAAACATTAGAATTGAACAACACAAAAAAAATGTTAGGGATGGCAATAATTCTAGTGGAATATTCAAGCATATCGAATTAAATAATCATCCAGTTGATTGGGGTAATGCCCAGGCAATCTATTATACCAACAACATAATAGCAAGAAACTTAATAGAGTGTAGTTTGATTCATACCACCAGTGATCAAAATACCAACCTACACAAGGGCTTATATAAACTTGATAATTTTATTTGTCAAGAAATTAGTAAGATAATATCAGGTAAAATGTAACCCAGCGAATATGACCTAATGTCGCCCCACCATCATTAGTGGAAACATTGACCCTGGCGACTGTGACCAGATGTCGCCCCACTATCATTAGTGTATTGACATTGACCTTCCGCTCTCCAGGGGGTAATTGTCCGCTACCCTTATTCAAACTGTCCTTGTTCATTTGTTCATGAATATATTACCTATGCATTTCTATTACTATGTACTTGTTGCACTGAAGATGTAATATACGAAAGCGCTCTGCTTCGTCAGTTTCTTTTTTCCAAGTGGTCTACTTTGCATATATGTATATATATACATATATATGTATATATATATACATATATATATATATACATATGTATATGTATATGTATACATATAAATCACATATATATATATGTATATATATATATACATATATGTATATATATATATACATATATATATATATATATGCATATGTATATATATATATATATACATATACAAACATATATATATATATATATATATAAATACACACATATATATGTATATATATATATATATATATATATATATATATTACACCAAATAAAAAATTAAATGCCATATCTGACGATTTTTGATGGAAGCGACTCAAGGAGACACGTCCCCTCCGGCCCCTGATTGGTTGAGAAAGTGGTGGCGTCACGACAACGGAGACTACTGATTGGCCGAGAGCGATGACATCACGGCAATGGAGATGACTGATTGGGCAAAACGTGATTTGGTGAAATGAAATGAGACGAAACGTAATTTGGCGAAATGAAATTTGGCAGAACGTGATTTGGCAATTTTTTTTTTTTAACGTGATTTTGCGAAATGAATTTTGGCAAAACATGATATGGCATAACGAAACTTAGCAAAACATGATTTAGCGAAATGAAATGGGGCAAAACGTAATTTGACAAAATTTATCTTGTTAAACGTAATTTGGTGAAATGAATTTTGACAACACGTGATATCGATATACCAATGAAATAATTCCTTTTGATATCGATCTAAATCGAACAAAAAACCGGAAGTAGCCCGAAGGCCATAACCCCAGCGTAGCGAGGTCGGGCGCAGCCTGTTGTTTATATATATATATATATATATATATATATATATATATATATACATATATATATATATACATATATATAAACATATATATATACATATATATAAACATATATATATACATATATATACATATATCATATATATATATATATATATATATGTGTGTGTGTGTGTGTGTGTGTGTGTGTGTGTGTGTGTGTGTGTGTGTGTGTGTGTGTGTGTGTGTGTGTGTGTGTAAATATATATATATATATATATATATATATAGTATTCAAGATAAGGACCTTACGCCAGGAGGCGCGTAGCTGCTGCTAAAGCAGTTACCTTTGCCCTATGTGTTTGGACTGTTGGTGCTCACAGAGGAGTTCGATTTAAGAACACCAAAGCAATTGATTGTTGTAAGAGAAGATTAGGATAGAGATGACAGGTGGTAAAGGATATATAACTGTGTAATAAAGCCTTTGTGATCTGTTGCAGTCTCCTCCATGTTTAAGTTCGTATGGAATTCGAACCCAGAACTGAGCAAACACGAGACCATCATTCTTCCGATTACGTCATAAGTTATGGAAGAGTCACAGGATACAGTGGTATATCTGTGGGATGATGTCCACTGTTACAGGATGTCTGCTTCTTAACTGAACTTAACTGAACTTCTTAACTTAACTGTCTGTCGACAAGCAGAATACTTCATCGTGTCGATGACGTAACTTGAAAACGGAGGCGCTGGTTCCACAACAGTTCATGCCTCTCTTTGTCTCGACTGTGCACCTTTAGTGTTAAATATTTTACAATACATTAAATTGAAGTTAGAAAAATAGTTGTCATTTCCAGAATAATATTTAACGCTTTGACCGGGACATCTGGAAGCACCGAAAAAAAAATCATATAATTTCAAACATCGAGAAATTTTATAATATAGATATAAAATGCACTTGCGCTGTGGTTCTTCGATGATTGTTCTATGAATGTAAATTTATCGATTTTTCTTTATGATGTCTATGCATGTAGACACACAGTATGAAATCACTATAAATTAACGTTCTAAATAATCATATTAACGGTAGAAATTCTATATAAATATGATTTCAATTTTCTCGCGTCTATCGATGAGGTTGAGTAAAGCTGAATATTGGTTGTTAGTAGATATTAGTAAATGTTAACAGATAGTCTTGGTTGTGATCGTATAAAAGTGCTTTTAACTACTTTGGTATATTGGACAAGAGACAGGACTGATAATTCTAGGGTCCGTGTTTGATTCTGGTAGTAGAATTTTAACTGTTTGTGTGACATCTATGTACACCAATGATTCATGTCGTTATATACAGTCCTCACCTAAAGGTTTTCATCATACAGAACTCAAATAATTTGTCTGACAGCTGATTTTCAAAAATAATTACCAAACTGTAAGCTACATACGAAAATATATCACGTACTCGACAATTTGATAAAATATATATTGACGTTGTGAGACCTATAACATGGATTAAAACTTTTGATCATGACTGTACACATGTCCGAATAATGCTCTGGTACTTTGGGATTCTAGTTCGTCTCGTTTCTACGTGGCCGGGGTTCGACACTCGACGATTTCCACGAGCTTCAAATTGTCTTGGCTGTTTCGGCCGTAGATAAAGGTCTATCTTAGTCTACTTTTTTCCATCAGTGAAGGGTGGACATTAATGTAGTAATTGGGTATTAACACAATCCTTCAATATCTTCAATATTTGCACTAAAAAAATCACCACATAGTGTACTGTAAACGGAAGTCTTTAAGGTAATAATTTTGTGGAAATGGGGAAAGAAAAAAGAATACTACCAACAACTTCAGTTTTACTCCTTTGGCTGCCGAACTTAAAATATGATACTACAGCCAGAATCCTACTGCTTCAATTATTCCTTCTCTCCTCCCTCCTTCTCTTCCCTCTCCTGTTTCCCCTTCTTCTCCCCCCCTTCACACTTCTCTTCCCTCTCCCCTTTCTCCCCCTACTCTTCTTCCCCTTCCTCCTCTTCCGCCTTCTCCTCCCTTTCTTCCCCTTTTTCTTTCTTTTTCCCCCCCCCCCCCCCTCTTTCTTCTTCCCTCCTTTCCCATTCTTCCTCTTCCTCCTTTTCCTCCGTTTCTTCCCCCTCCTCTTTCTGTTCTCTCTCTTTCTTCTCTTTCCTCTTCTTTCTTTCCCCTCCTCCTTCTCCTCTTCCTGCTTTCTGGCCTCTTTTCTAGCTGAGCAATTACTAATAACACGGCAAGCAAAATAGGACACAAGGGAGACAAAATTATATTGTTTCGATGACCTAAATCTTGTAAATGAAAATGTCAAAGGTGATCACAGGGAATGGAGTGTGTGTGCCTTCAGGCTTGTAAAAATGAAACTATAGATATATTATATTTGGGTCAGTTGCCTTACTATTAATCATTAGATCAATCGGTTAGAGCTGATGCCGTGACAGCATGTAACCGCACACATCTTTTGGGAAATTTCCCGGAAGATCATTATCGTTTCCACGCCGTTTTTTTTTTTTTTTTTTTTTTTTTTTTTTTTTTTTTTTTTTTTTTTTCTTTTAATAAATCAACCACATCCCACCCGGTTTCTCATCTAATCTATACTCCTACTCTGGGTCATTTCCTTGTGATAGGGTCATGTGTTGGCATGGTGTATAATATATATATTGTATTATCTTAGTATCTATTGTAATAATTATATTATGTATAAAATGCATTTTGTATTTATGTAAGATATCGCAGATGCGTTGCACGTTCACGCGCAAAAATCTGGAGCTAGGCGTCAGTTTCGAAGACGGCCTTGTTGCGGGTGCACGCATTTGTTGATTGTGTGTATTCAAATATAACATTTACCCCTTTACTGTGCGCACTCATTAGCCACCCGTGGGCAAAACGAGAGAAAATCAACACAAGTGGGGATACACCAATAGCCCCCAATGTCCCTGTGGCGAAGTACAGACGATGGTCCACGTCCTCCGGGAATGTCCATTGAGTCCCCATTGCTCCGACAAAGACCTTAGGGAAGCAAATGAAACTGCCCTTATATGGGCACGGTTCTGGTGCGACAAGATATAATAATAATAATAACATTCAGTGACCAAGACAGGTTCCTTGGGTGATGTCGACACCATCGTAGACATCCTGGTTGGACATACGTTCTTTCCAGTGCACCCATCTATGCTCAGAAGAGACTGTGAACCTAAAGCATTTAGCCGTGGCTCTAAAACCTTACTAAGTGTTCACCTCTCGCATCCATATAGCAAAACAGATCAAAAGGATCTTGAAGACATGAACTTTAATTCTTTTGCACTCGTACCTAAAACGTCAGATAATCTAACCAAACTTTCTATTACTCTTTAAGCCATTCCCAGTTGTATAGTGCCTTCCAAGTCAGAATGGATAGCGCTACTAAGACTGGGAAATCTCTAAGACCTCCAGACAGCAATCCGACGTTCAGTTTCATCCAAATCAATCCATATATTTGCATAATGGACTTAATCTAGAAAAACATAAATCTTAATGGTTTAACTTTTTCATCCAGTGATTAAAAGCTTAGCACGACAACACGCGTAGTTTCTAGATAGAATGCAGTGTCATCGACCAAATCTAGACTATTTCTATTACTATGGTATAAGTACTTCATTATTTAGTGTTCTGAGTGAGTGACTTGAGTAATTGCACATTTTGCGGCTCTAGTTTGCTGCACAATAAATGTGAGATTTTTTATTTGCAGTGTCTAGAAATAGTGCAGTGTCATCGACCAAGCCTAGACTATTTCTATTATTATTGTATCAGTACTTCATTATTCAGAGGTCTGACTAAGTACCTTGGGTCATTGCATATTTCGCGGCTGTTGTATGTTGTTGTACAAAATATGAGTTATTTTTTATGGTAGATTTTTTTTTATCTGAGTATTGATTTCATGATAATTGTAGCCTCCTATAGACGATACCGTTTGTATGCTTATCTATTATGTTATTTGGTTATTCAGTTATATAACCAAACTTAATCAAAACCCATTTTCGTTTTCTAGTTTGGCCATCAAATGATAAACATGGCAAGGAGAAATATTATCTATACACTATATCCTTGACCGAAATATCGAAATAGATTCAATAAATAAAGGAGCGTCTACAATGTACATAAATATTACATTAAGATATGTGAAAAGCACTGGAAACTCAGTCATTTCTCGTCTATGGTATTTATTTACTTTTTATTGTTCATTTTTTATTTCTTATTTTCTATTTTAATAATAATAATAATAATCATTAATCATAACAATAACAACAACAATAACAATAACAATAACATCAATAACAATCATCAATAACATCAAATAAATCATCATCATCATCATCATCATCATCATCATCATCATCATCATCATCATCATCATCATCATCATTATATATATTTTATTTACTTATTTACTTATCAATTTATATATTCATTATATTTTATTTATTTATTTATTCATTTTTAGGATTTAGCCAGCGGCTATATTCTTGGGAAGAATATTGCACCGAAGGAGTTGATTCCTACAAGTGATAGAGAAAATATTTAACGAAAGTGGCTGACAGGCGGGATAATGATAAATGAAAATAATCAGCGTTTCTTTTTTTGTGGAATATGCTTGTATGAAGATCGATGATTAAGCACGATGTTAATAACGTTTGGAAACTTGTTTAAAATTCAAAATAAAAAGAAAACAATATAAGAATAATAGAGAAGAAGCCAAAAATACTAAATGAAAAAATAGTAAGATAGTGTATATTGCAGACCTTGTTACATATCTATGGTTCCATTTTCTTGTAGAAATTCGGTTCTACATAGAAGAAACACCCATGATTATTAAAGAGCTTAAAAACGAAACTTATATATATGTCAAAATAATTTTTTTTGACAAATTCTTTACAACTAATATAATTCTGGCTATATATGTCAAATAATATATTTTCTATTTCTTTTAACTAATACTATTATTTTGGCTATCGCCATGCTATCTCATTTAGTTGAATAAACAGAGAATATACTTTACAGCTTCATTATGTATTGTGCCCATATGCAGACTTACGTGCTGGCGTATATGCGTCCTTCAGTGTAACAAATGCTTGAAGATATATCATAATTATATTCTCCTATTTATGTAAAACCCTCATGACCGCACTCATATGATTGTCTTCATACTTTTGTTGTGGTACGCAAATGAGGTTGTATAATACTAGCTATGTGTCTGTATATGTGTTTTGTGTGAGCATTCCTGTTTGTATTCGTGTATCTTTGCGTACAAAATTGCTGAGTTTTATGTTCACTTGCCTGTCAGCAAAAAAAAAAAAAAAAAAAAAAAAAAAAAAAAATAGGGAGAAATATAATGCAAAGTTCACCACGATTTTTTTTTCTTTTATTTTTTTTTCTTTTATTGTCTAAGAATTCCAGAGTGGCCCTCCATCTTAAGGGTTGAATTATTAACGCCTTTAAATTACTAAGTTAAGTTAAACAGTGTAGGAGCAGATTCCATCTGTCTTTTCTTTATTTGTCAAGATTAAACTAAAGCGTTATTTTTTCTTTTTCAAGAATCGTCTTTTGAATACTTCTATTCCATCTCCTCTTCTTCCTCCTCTTCTTTTCTCTTTTCTTCTCTTTTCCTATCCCCATCTTCTCTCTTCTCCTCCTCTTTACCATTCTTTTCCTACTCTTCTTCTTTCTTTCAATTATTCTTATTCCTTCTATCGCCCTTCCTTCTCTTCTTCTTTCTTCCCTTCCTCTCCATCTCTTCCTCCTCCTTTTCCTTCTCCCTCCCTTTCTTCCTCTTCCTCATTATTATCATCCTTTTCTTCCTCTTTCTCTTCCTTCTCTTCCTCCACCTTTTCCTTCTCCCTCCCTTTCTTCCTCTTCCTCATTATCATCATCCTTTTCCTCCTCCCCAACTTCTTCCTCCTTTTAGCCATCGTCATCGTACACCTGTTCCTCTCTCTCCTTGTCTTCCTCCTCCTCCTCCTCCTCCTTCACATTTCCCTTCTCTTCCTCCTCCTTGCCAACTAGCTTGTGTTCACAGACCCGGGTACACATCTGATTAATCCTTTCCCTCAAGCATAAGCTCCCCCTCCTCCCTCCTCCCTCCTCCTCCTCCTCCTCCTCCTCCCTCCACCTCCTCCTCCCTCACTCCTCCTTTCCTTCCTCCTCCGCCTCTTCCTCCTCCTCCTCCTTCTCTCCTTCCTCCCCCACCTCCTTCTCCTCAGCGCTTAAACAGTAATTGGAAAAGTTACGCATATCTGTTTAATCCGTTTATCCAGCTCTTCAACAATTATTTCCTTGTTAATCCTTCGAACTTCGTTCCATCCTTTTCTAGATTTTATTTTGGCTAACCCACGAATAGAATCTTTTGACGCCAAGTGGAAAATGTTTGAAGGGGACCATTAGCTTAACCTCTTTATCAATGTATGTATACATGTATGCGTGTATGCGTGCATGTATGTATGTGTGTATGTATGTAAGTCTGTATGTATGCGTGCATGTATGTATGTGTGTATGTATGTAAGTCTGTATGTATGTATGTGTGTATGTATGTATGTATGTATATTCATATATAATATATATATATAATGTCAGTGTATTTGGGCAGGAGTTTTTCTCTAATGCATGTTTCAAATAATGGACGGCTGGCATAACAACAACAATGATAAACAAAATAAAGAGAAAATCAACATATATTATAAATCCACTTTTTCGTCAGCTTATAAAGAAGATGAACGCATTATGAAACAAATTATAAAAAGAAACATTAAACCAGTCAATCCAGAAAAAATACTAAATCTAGTGATTTATTATAAAACTAAGAAAACTAGCCACCTTCTTATTAGAAACAGCCCCCTACAAGAGAGAAAGGAACTTCAGAAATCACATGTCATCTATAGGTTCACATGACGACAATGAGGTTATCCCGTCGCCTCTCATACCACCTGACATCTGGAGCCCCTAAAAATCACTTAAGAGAAGCCCACGGCATAACACTAGCAAGAGAGACACTAGAGAAAAACACCGAGATTTTGGATTTATGTACTGACGATAGACGCCTCCCAATTTTAGAAGCGTTGTATATTAAAGAGTTGAGCCCAAACCTAAATGTACAAGCAGAAGACCTTAGAGCCCTTCCAAGCATGAGACAAACCGTTACAAATAAAAACATGAGACATAACACCACAAACGCCAATACGAGACAAAACGCCACTCGTCCAACTACGAGACAAAACGCCACATTCCGCCACAACACAAACCCGGAGGCTCCCTAGCGCACGTGACATTTCGTCCCTGCCCGTAATACCAGGTGACCTCCCCCAGTGATTAGCAAGTATAGGAACTCTAGTATAAAACTTAGATCTTTACTAGA
>NC_134808.1:37353244-37358244 GCF_046742065.1 Oratosquilla oratoria
CTTTGGTTCAAACTATTTTTTTTTTTTTTTTTTTTTTTTTTTTTAAGTTTTGTTCTGCGAATATCACGTATTTAAAACTGAAACTCTCTCCTAAATGTCTAAGTCTCTTTCCAACTTCTTCTATGGCTCTAACTCTTCACTGCATTATTGACCACGAGGATAGAAAACGCTAATTATGTTCTACAAAAACAAAATATTTCTTAAACATTTTAGTTCTAGGGGTTTTCTAGATTTAGTTCACATGACGATTTTATTCGATAAAAAGCTCATCCCTGAAGTCGCGAAGCGATTATGGGATGATGGTATGACTCATATACGATATCATCTCGATTGTGACAATCCTCTTCATATGGAGTGTGACCCCACGTTAAAGAAAGAGATTTATAACCATGTGACAATAGCATCATACAACATTCAATTTAATTTTACACACAAAAAAAAAAAACTTATTCAATTTAAAGGCCGTCGTTGTGATAAAGGTAAGGTTATGATAATATGTTACTCCATGAGCATCATGCTGTAATATCTGGCCTTCGCTATGAGAACAATATGACATATTATATACACCTCAGGAAGTGGTTATTGCACAGGAGAAGGCAAGGTCCTTTGTACCGGATAACAGATGCTGCTAAGGGAAGCAAGACAGTGGCTTGGGATGTTGGGAGACTGGGAGATGAGGAAGAGGCGGGTGATGACGGGAAATGGGAGAGATATAGGAGATGAGAGAAATGCAGTGAATGCCAAAGATTTGGAGGATGCTGAGGGATATGGGAGATGAGAAGGATAAATGGGATGCTGAGGATGTTGGGGGATAGTGGGAGGCATGGGAAATGAGAGAAATGCAAAGGATGTGGGAGATCGTGAGGGATAAGGAAGATGAGAGAAATGCAATGAATGGCAAAGATTTGGGGAATGCTGAGGGATGTGGGAGATGAGAAGGATAAATGGGATGCTGAGGATGTTGGGGGATAGTGGGAGGCATGTGAAATGAGAGAAATACACAGGATGTGGGAGATGGTAAGGGATAAGGAAGATAAGAGAAATGCAATGAATGCCAAAGATTTGGAGGATGCTGAGGGCTATGGGAGATGAAAAGGATAAATGGGATGCTGAGGATGTTGGGGGATAGTGGGAGGCATGTGAAATGAGAGAAATGCAAAGGATGTGGGAGGTGGTGAGGGATAAGGAAGATGAGAGAAATGCAACGAATACCAAAGATTTGGGGGAGTCTGAGGGATATGGGAGGTAGGAAGGATAAATGGGATGCTGAGTATGTTGGTGGGTTGTGGGAGGCATGGGAAATGAGAGAAATGCAAAGGATGTGGGAGACGGTGAGGAATAAGGATAATAAGAGAAGTGTAAAGAATATAGAGGATGCGAGAGAAGCTGAGAGATACAGAAGATAAGATAGATTACGAGGGGTGCGAAAGATAATGTTCAGAAACATTTAAGTTAGACAGTCAAGGCACCAGAAAGAAAGAAAGAAAAAGAAGAAAAAAAAGTTATTTGATGGCGTCATTTATCTCCATGAAAGAATGGCGTCAAAGAAAGATGACGTCACGGAAATGACGTCATAGAAACATGACACCATAAAATATGACGTCACACAAAATTTATATTATCACCATACCTTCAATAGGACACGCATAGTATGGTCAACGCTACTCTTGTGTTCAATTAGGCTATATCAGAAGTATTTTCAATTCCAAGATAAATAAGATAATCCGTCTTCTACTACAAAAGAAGTCACTGTATCTGGCCAATAACGTTTAGCTATCGCGGCGTCACAGGTGTTCTTTGTGAGTCGTTTCCTTCCGGGCCGATGGACAAAGTCTGTAGAGTCAAAAACCACTGTAGATAGTCAAGGTTGACTGGGAACTTCTTAACAGGAAGAAAGGAAGTGGAGGAGGAGGACTAGGGAGGGGGGGGCCGAGGAAGAGGAGAGTAAAGAAAAGAGAAGAAAGAGGGATGAGGGGGGGGAGACATCTTCCCAGAACAAAAGAAAGAGGAGGTGGGAGAGGAGGAGGAGAAGGACGAAAAAGAGGAGAAGCAGAAAAAAGAAAATTGATGGGTAGAACCCCCCCCCCCCCCAAAAAAAAAATCGAGTGTGAGAGAGATGGGTGGAGGACAATAAAAGAATAAACAAAGGAAAGGAAAACTTGGGGATGTCGGTAAGTGAATTTTAGAGGGAGAAATAAGATGACATATGAGAAGAAAAGGCAAGAAAAGATACACACAGACACAGACAAGTACACGCGTACGCACACACACACACACACACACACACACACACACACACACACACACACACACACACACACACACACACACACACACACACACACACACACACACACACACACACACACACACACACACACACACACACACACACGGACATCTACACACGGACATCCAAAATTAAGGATAGCTGATATCAATATGAAAAGGAAGAGAAAAAAAAATGTTGGAGTTAAACAGTCATAGAATAAATATAAAGAAGAAGAGAATCAGGGAAAAGAAGTAATTTATATTAGACTGAGGGAAATCTATAATAGAAGATAAAGTATAAGAACAAGGGGAGAAAAAGGAGTAAAAGGAGGCTGCTTAGTTATCTTAGATTACAAAAGATAAAAAGTAGAAGGGAAATGTGGAAGACTATATTACAATTATAAGGACGAAATCTATGTAGGAAGAGGACACAGAGAAGAAAGATAGTGATGAATTGAAATTGTTAAAAGACACAGCATGAATGAAAGAAATAGGAAGTGCTGGAGCTAGGATGTGAGGAAAAGAAATATTAAGTGAATCTAGAGGAGAATTCGAGTAAAAAGGAAAAAAGAGAAACTGTGGGTGAAGCCAGTAGGATAGAAAAAGTGTTTGGAAGTGTAAGAGTGAAGGAAAGAGAAAAGTCAATGTGGATGTTAATGAAGGCAATGGCGAAACGTTGCTTTGACAGACTCGATCATGAATGCCCACCACAGACCGCCGCTTCCTCTGGTTCCTCCAAGTTTGGTGTTGAAAAGAAATTATGGGATGCTGGGGTGTAGTTGAAAGAAATACAAAAGCAGAAGGAACATTACAAAGCAGTTTAGTATAAAAATACATACACACATACACACATACATTCATACATTCATACATTCATACATTCATACATACATACATACATACATACATACATACATACATACATACATACATACATACATACATTACATACATTACATACATACATACACACACACACACACACACACACACACACACACATTACACACACACATACATTACATACACACACACACGCAAACACATACACACACACACACGCACATACCACACAGACACAGCACGCGCGCGCACACACCACACGCACACGCATACACACACACACACACACACACACACACACACACACACACACACACACACACACACACACACACACACACACACATACACTTACACACACACACTTACACACACACACACACACACACACACACACACAACTCATGTCGTTATCTCATCATCCCTCATTCATTCCCATGAGCACATTAGAGAAGAGTGTGCTACATTTTTCAAGGAACACCAACAGAAAATTGCGAGAAAAATGATGCGGATGTTGAGATATGTCGGGTTACGCTGATACATAAAAGAATAGACGTCGTGTCACTGGGAGAGATTTAGGACAGCTTTCCTCGGCACGGGCGTACGTATCCTGTCTGTCATCACACCCTAAAGATTTGCGAAAATACCTTCGTAATGGTCCCAACGAACATAATCATTTTCAACCTTATACTCAGGTTTCATAAGGCTCAATGAGGGTAAGAAACGGGTTAGGTTATAGTTCTTTTACGGAGATCAGTGAGAACATGATGTTAGTTTACTCCTTTTGCAGAATTTCTTTGGAGGATATTTTGTGTTTGTTTTTTGTGTCAACTGAAAAGAGATTATCCACTTGTCGGACTACAGTAAATTTCGTTTTCATATCTCACTCCAAGTATTTTTAGGACACATACACACATATACATGAAAACACATACAAGCACACACACACACACACACACACACACACACACACACACACACACACACACACACACACACACACACACACACACACACACACACACACACACACACACACACACACACACACACACACACACACACACACACACACACACACACACACACACACACACAGAAGGAGAGGGGAAGAGAGTGGCTACCACGTGTGATTACTGTTGGACCTGATTATTCCCCTGCAGTACATTTACCAAGTATAAGAATTCATCTTTAATGTACTTCAAATCACACTGTCACTGCACTTCTCCCAAAGAAAATTATACATTAATAAATCACATTTATAGATACAAAAGCCATGCAGGATCTAATGTAGAACTTTTGTAATGAACTCTGCATCAACCACGCATTTCTCACTTCTCTTTTCTTTTTCTTTTACTGAAAAGAATATAATAATAAGAGGATAATAATCTTGCTCATCCCTCACTTTGGCCACGACAAAAGAAATTCACCAGCGTGTCTTCCTTAGCCCAAAGTTTGTGGTGAGAAGTCGGAATATTCTCGCTGTCTTGGATTATGACGGAAATGTGAGGCGTTTGCTCCCTCGCTTGCTAGCCTTCGTCCCGACCTCGGTACCAACATACTCGCTCGCATTTGCTCACATACTGTCACACTATCTTCTACAATGTAATCGTTTATGTCTTCTCCTGTCATGTGGCAAGGCTGTCGTAGCACACATGGTAAAGGTGAAGCTTTTTTCACGATCGTAAAACATTTGTTCTGTTTCGTGTATACCCTTTTTCAGGACTTATGGATACAGTGGTTCTCGAAGTTGTTAATTGTGGTTTCTTATGATTTGCTGTTTATTATGCCCCTTAGATAAAATGTCATAACTTAACATCACCTGATATCTACCATCTACCTCTAGCATTTACCCATTGGTTTCCTATGAATTCTAGATAAAAAAC
>NC_134808.1:37365744-37368244 GCF_046742065.1 Oratosquilla oratoria
ATCATGTATTAACCAGGTCCCCCTGCTTATAAGAGGGAAAGCGCCCTTTGCAGTACGTGCGTATGTGTGTTATGTATGTGTGTATGTATGTATGTATGTACGTACGTACGTATGCATGTATATATATATGTATATATATATATATATATATATATATATATATATATATATTTTATATATATATTTCATATATATATATATATATATATATATATGTATATATATATATGAATGTATGTATTTACGTATGCATATACGTATGCATGTACGTATGCATGTACGTATGTAGGTAGGTATGTAGGTATATTATATATATATGTGTATATATATACATATATTTATATATATATATATATATACACATACATATATCAATAACGTATGCAAAATGGATAGCAGGATGACAGTACCGATTGAATTGAATTAATCTTCAAATACACCTTTGTACTCTTGGTGAAGATTGAAAAACAAAATGAGTTTTCAGTCCGAAGTTGACTATCGTCTTCCTTAATTTAGCTCGGCATCCTTCCAAAGTTCGATTCGAACTTTTTATCCGAAATGAGTTCCCGCGTCCCAGATGAAAGAGTGAAGGAGTGAGTGTGTTGGTGTTTCCAGTGCGAAAGGAATCTTTTAAAGCCATCACTATCACTATCACTACTACTACTACTATTACTGCTACTACTACTACTATCACTATTTAATTATTTATTTATTTATTTTATTTTATTTATCTATTTATCTATTTATTTTCATTTATTTATTTATTTATTTATTTATTTTTGCGACTTCCATCCTCGTGGAACTGTGTGGTGGAAGCAGCAGGATCTGTCTCCCACAGACACAGTTCATTGGCCCCTCTCCCGCCAATAACTGTGGTGAACGACCCTTTTATTCATCTATTTATATTTTAATAATGCCTAATACAAAAGTTCATTTATCCTACTGTCAACCACAGTATGCTCAAAATCTAGATTTTGTATATGTGCTGATTTGGGCGGTGGGGGCCTGGTACCTCTCAGGCATAGGAGGGCTGCTACTACTACTACTACTACTACTACTACTACCACCACTACCACCACTACCACTACTATCATTACTACTACTACTACTACTACTACTATTACTACTACTACTACCACCACTACTACTACTATCTTTTTTAATGAAGCCTAATGCAAAAGTTCATTTATCCTACTTTCTACCACAGTCTACTCAAAATCAAGGTTTTGTATATGTACTGATTTAGGGGGTGGTAACCTGGTCGCTCTTAGGCATAGGAGAGCTGATACCAAGAGTAAAAATGCTAATCTACATCTCATCCAAACTACAGTAATGCTCCGTGGCTGTTTCTTTTATGCCATCACCTATGCTAGACGAGCGTAGAATACCTTTTTTCTTGGACCCATCCCGCCTGAAGTCGTAAAGGTACCTTATTGGAGTGAATGAGCCCAGGTTTATATTCTGTACACGCTCCTCGTACATCCTGATTTTCTCATTCTCGTTTCGGGAGTAGAATGCCTCAGTAGTTAGGTTATTGTAACAGAGGGACATTGGATCAAATATTCGTATGCCTAGGAAGGCCAGTCGTCCCCGTGTCCAGAAACCTCTTGCGCTGACATCCACTAGTGCTTCATCTCATGCGTTAGAAGTGGGGTGCCTGAAATTCTGAAGTTCTTTCTTCCTAATGAGAGTAGTGTTGGTTCAATAGTCACATTTTTGCATACCTCCCGAAGCATTTGGCCAATGAGATCTCTTGTCTCGTCATGTCTCGTATAGATGAACCCACCCTGCTTGCATATCATCGCATGGTTTAGATCGAAATGTGTACCACAGGAACATCCTTTAGGTAGCCTTTCCAATGGCCATTAATACCTCAGGTCAATGGCATCCGTGGATTATCTTTTGTTTAGGTTAAGTTCCTTTGCCCTGATTGATAGTGCTGTCAACCAATTGCATGTCCCATCTTCCTGTTCTATTGCTATCTTCCTTTTTCATATGATTCCATAACTGATCTAATAAGGTTGGAAGCTCCTCCTTCTGCCTCGCTTCCCTGCCTTTTGATACGTTTCTTTTAACTTCACCGGTTTCATCCACTTTAGTCTCCTTCCGTTGATCTTTGGACACGATGTTGCTTGTCAAGGAGAACATGAGTTTCAGGGAGTTTTTGTGTTCTATGATGGCAAGGTTTAATGGGTTTGAGATGCCTAACCCTCCCATTCTTGCTGGAAGTTCAATTAGGTTTCTTTTCTTTTCGTTTGGTATCCGTCCGTTTGTGATAGCTGGAATTGGTTTATTTCTGATAGTGTTTTCAGGAGAACTCAATAACTCATTGATGTCGGTACCGTCCTACTACTTCTGTTACTACTACTACTACTACTACTACTACTACTACTACTACTACTACTACTACTACTACTACTACTACTACTACTACTACTACTACTACTACTACTACTACTACTACTACTACTACTACTACTACTACTACTACTACTACTAC
>NC_134808.1:37375744-37378244 GCF_046742065.1 Oratosquilla oratoria
CATCCCCGCCACTTTTACTGATTTCGGGTTAAGCATGAGTCGTGAAAGGCGTAAGCCATATATATATATATATATATATATATATACATATATATATATATATATATATATGTATATATATTTGTATATATATACATATATATATATATACATACATATATACATATATATACATATATATATAAATACATATATATATATATACACATACATATATATATACATATACATATATATATACATATACATATATATACATATACATATATACATACATATATATATACACATATATGTACATATATATACATATATGTATGTGTTTGTAAATATATATATATATATATATATATATATATATATATATATATCAGTGCTTCACTCGAAGCCAGTTAAAGTGGCGGGAGTGCCTCTCTGTTTCTGACGCTTCATATTTGGTAAGCTTAAGTATTTGTCCTGGCTTGCACAAGACGATTTTTTTTCAGTGAAAAGAATTTTTGGCAACGAAAGGGTTAATTTTTTCTTCATTGTCGTCACATGATTTCATCTTTCAGTTATCATCATCAATTTGTTTGTATAAAGAGACGGTATCCTAGAAATAGGCGTAATATTCTTAGAATACCAAGGCTACCATTATCCCCTTTATTTCGATGACAATCTAATACTTGAAATGAATCATCTGATATCAAACTGAACAAATTTTTCAAGCACGCCATACTCCTGAGCCTGTAATCTAAGAATTTAATTATATTTTAGTTAGTTGAAATTGACTAGCTCATCTACGAGCATAACAAACTCGTTGAAGAGCCTCACACTGTAAAATGTCGATTGATTTATTCCCTTTATTTTGATGTTGGTACTCGTGGGATGCTTGAACAAAGCCATTCCATAGTCTCACCACTTTACTTCCTGTTGATTTTCTTTTTCCAACATATATGCAGACCTTCTTTATTTTTCCACGCATTTAGTCGTGTTGCTTTACAACATGGGGCACATCGACTGCAATACAACACTACTATAAGCTTTATAGATTCTATTCCGGTTGTGAGAAAGCCACTTGAAACATACTGAGGGCGAGCCACCTTTTAATTAAAAGGAGCTTTGATTGATTGAGTTCTTATTCATCTTCATGCTATATTCAGCCCATAAGTATATAAAAAGCCTGATCATTAGCTGTATCAAATCCTAATAAGCCCGCTAATGTACCGAAGTATAAACATTCTCACTCAACAAAAGATCCGAATGGTCAACAATAGTTTTACGGAAGATTCCTTGTTGTGTCTACTTTTCCTATCCTTCATATAACTAATCCCCCATTATCTTGACTCGCTTTTTATCTTATTATTGTAAATTTTTACATCAGATACCACAGAGCCTTTTCTTCTCTTATGAAAAGACCACCTGTGTTTTTTCCTTTCCCTTTCCTCTTACACAACAGCTACCCGTCGTTCCTTTTAACTTTGAGTTCTGCCTTTCACAAAGATTCTACCTGCGGCTCAAGCATTCTTGATAACTACTTTTCCCCCTTGTTTTGCACCTCCCACGACCATCTCCGATACAAAATCCTTATTATGTCTATCATTTTTAAAGCGATTTTTGTACTCAGAATATCAATCTGTTGACGTTGGGTACTTTGAAAGGTTCTTGTTTTTTTCAGTATGGGAAACAACAGATAATTTTTTTTTTATTTGCATATTGCCCTGAAGCTTCACGTAGAAAACAAAGAGACGTCCAACATACTCTTCCTAAGGTATCTGTTTTCTAAGATGACAACCTCGTGAAAAACGCTCAAGTAAATCTTTATATAACGTAAATGTAGTAAAAATGTAAGTTGTCTACAATGAAGTATAACAATAGACATCATAAAGATCCCTGGAAAATAGTAGTCATTATTTATTATCTAATAATGATCTATCTATATATATATACCAAGAGTTTTTTCCACCTTATAAGGGAGGTAACCAAATCAAAGACACCTACCTACTCCTACCCCCTTCACTCCCATCCACCATCATTTCCCCTCTCTCATCTTAGTTCCTATCCAACAGTTGCCTTTTTCTGTTATCTTGATACAAGTCATTTTGTATGAAGGAAATTTCTGTATTCTGAATATACAAACATACACACACAAACACATACGCACATTCGTGTGTGTGTGTGTGTGTGTGTGTTGTGTGTGTTTATATATTATACTAATAACCCACTTGCGAAGAAGAATAGCCGAAAGTAAAAATATCAGTATATTTCGATCACTATCGGTGAACCTCTCACATCTGCTGAAGAGGATCACAGATAGTAATCGACATATACAGATCTTTTTACTTTCGCCCATTCTTCTCCGAAAGTGGGTTATTAATATAATCTTAATAATGTGCTACGACATTACTTTGTTGTGTTTATTATATGTTCGAGCGCGCGCGTATGTAAAGGCATATTAGTGATATAAAACACGGGTTAGCGCTAACGCAGAAGCTTCATCATGATTAACCTCGCTGAGACA
>NC_134808.1:37385744-37388244 GCF_046742065.1 Oratosquilla oratoria
GTATGTATGTATGTATGTATGTATGTATGTATGTATGTATGTACGTATGTATGTATGTGTGTATATATGTACGTATGTACGTATGTATGTATGTGTGTATATATGTACGTATGTACGTATGTATGTATGTATGTATGTATGAATGTATGTATGATTTATGTATGTATGTATGTATGTTTGCATGCATGTATGTATGTATATATATGTATATGTATGTATGTATGTATGTATGTATGTATGTATGCTTATTTCATTGCATATACTGTATATCCGAATGTTTGTGTGGATGTAAGTGCAAATATTTGTACGCATGAATGCATGCGTTTGCATAGATATGTATATATGTCCTACGTACGTAGTTCGGATGTATTTGTGTACGTGAATCGGAATCATTGGCATACTTGTACACAAGTGTGTTCATAGATTTATACTTCTTAGACTATATATGTATATACATATATATATATATATATACATATATATATATATATATATATATATATATATATATATATATACGATGAAATTCTACTTTGAGTGTAATATGAGAAATAAAAGAAGTATAGTACATACAGTCCATATACACAAATTGGTTATAGAAATAGCATTTTAATATTACAGCACCGTAAATCATTGGAATAATTGAATATAGATTATACAACTGGTATCATATATTTGAGCATCATAACTAACACAATACTGAAATTAAGAGATCATGATATTATCATATAATCATCACGTGAATATGACTAAATCTCTAATATATGGTTTTATAGTTTCATACCTCTATATATATAAATGTCTCTTTGAATTTCAATGATCGTTGTGATGGCTGAGTTAGTCTTCTATTCTAATACATAGATGCATATATGCATATATGTATACATACAGTGTGCATATATATATATATATATGTATATATATATATATACATATATATATATATATATGTGTGTGTGTGTGTGTGTGTGTGTGTGTGTGTGTGTGTGTGTGTGTGTGTGTGTGTGTGTGTGTGTGTGTGTGTGTGTGTGTGTGTGGTGTGTGTGTGTGTGTTTATGTGTTTGTGCATGTATCAATACATATGCATGTGAATACATGTTTGTATGTGTATGTGCATGTGTATGTATATATACCTGTATATGTGATCAAATGCTTATGTATGCGTTTATGTATACATGTTTGTACACTTGTAAGTACATGTATGTAACTATTTTGCATGTATATATATCTATACAAGAAACTTGTAAAATATTTTATTAATTATCCTCTTTTACTCTCATCGTCTATCCTTGATTCCTCGTAGATTCGTTAAGCTTGTAATGGGCAGTTGTATCAAAATTCAAATCTTAACGGTTTTTATTTCAATCAATAATAATTTTTAAGTTATACATTCCTAACAAACTTGTGGTGTTGATCTAAATTTCAGTCCATTTGTAAAATAAACTGATATTGGTTAGATAAATATCAAAACAATTTAACTTTAGCGTTAGTCTGTTGACTAGATAGTTCGACTTACCTTATTTCGGTGACGATGAATTTCTGTCCATAATTTCTCTACACACCATTGAAGAAGGTATTTTCTTGTTATTTCAATTCACTATGTATCAACACAACACGACACAACACTACACAACACTACACGGAAGACCACTAATATTAAGAAAGTATACAGCAATAAATGTCTGTCAAGTTTCCTCTTCAAAGGGAAGAAAACGTCTGTGAACTGTTCACCACACTTCGTCGACATGACGTCATCGGTTTTAGTGTCGTGTGCAAAATACCTAAGATGGTGGACCAACTGGTGAGGTTATTTAATGCTTGTTTAAAAGAAGGTAGAGTGTCTGTATAGTTCCGCTTTATAAGGGGAAAGGGGACAAGTGTGAGTGTAGTAGTTTCAGAGGGATTAGTTTATCGAGTGTAGTTGGGAAGGCTTATGGTAGGGTTTTGATTGAGAGGATTAGGAGAGAAACAGAGGGAGTAATTGGTGAGGAACAGGAAGGGGTTGCGTGAATCAGATTGATTTCTGTGGTGAGGCAGATATTAAGAAAGCTTTAGGAAAATATGTAGGGATGGATGTTCAATGGAAGTTGAGTATGTGGTGATGAAATTAGAGGAAATGGATTTATGCCTTCGATCTTTGGCTAGCTCCCTAGTAAGGGCAAAAGAACCGTTGGTATATGTATATGCATATATATATCTTTTAATTTAAATAACTAAATAATTATCGATAAAATAAATTCTTTACATCTAAATATGATAGATATAAAACCTATTCAACAACTTCTCACCAAAAATAGACTTTGAAAACAGGTTTGAATCTAAACTTGACAAATACGTTACGCGTGCGAAAGAAAAAATGAACAAATCGCAGAACTATTTTAATCACATGTAGATGACATGAACAAGAATAGAACATCCAGGAATGCAGTTCTCTTTTCATTCCAATTTTAGAATGAAATTTACATACTGAAAATATGCCTCATCTGTATAAGGAAAGTGC
>NC_134808.1:37408244-37410744 GCF_046742065.1 Oratosquilla oratoria
CCTTCATCATCTTCATCATCCTCATTATCTTCATTACCTTCATCTTCATCATCTTCATCATCTTCATCACCTTCATCATCTTCGTCATCTTCATCACCTTCATCATCTTCATCTTCATCCTCTTTATCACCTTCATCATCTTCATTATCTTCATCATCTTCATCATCTTCATCACATTCATCATATTCATCATCTTCATCACCTTCATCACCTTCATCACCTTCATCATCTTCACCAAGAAAGAAAAAGAAAGAAAAAATAAAATAAAATAAATGGAGAGAAATCTAATAAAGAAAGGAAAGAAGTAAATAAATGAAAAATAAATAAATAAAAAAGAAAGAAAATAAATTAACAGTCAGTTTCACTCAACCAAGAGGTGGAATGTCGGAGGAGACTCTAAGACCCGAGAAAACACTGACTACTCCGCCATGCAACCTGAAAGAAGGACGCGGATAAGGGCTCTGCCGAAGGCGGGACTTGCAGAATAAAGAAAATAAAGACCTTATCAACCTCGAAGGCAATTTAAAGATGTCGGGTAATCCTCGGAGAAATCAGAGCAGAATCTCGAGTAGGAGCAAATCCTCAAGAGGCAACAAGAAGAACGCAGAGGAGCTGCAGAATTCTTCTGAAACTCGCGATTAGTTTCCTGGGAAGTAGGACCAGAGATGCTTTTGTTTTGTAATAAATAGACGGTAGATTCCGAAACGATATCCGATCAAAGGAGAGAAAGAGAGAGAGAGAGAGAGAGAGAGAGAGAGAGAGAGAGAGAGAGAGAGAGAGAGAGAGAGAGAGAGAGAGAGAGAGAGAGAGACGGAGAGAGAGAGAGAGACGGAGAGAGAGAGAGAGATATCAAAAAATATTTGTTTTATTAGAAAGTATATGAAAAAATAACATAATCGGAAAACGTGGATGAAGTTGTGTACACTGTATTTGTGTTCGTACGTACATGTGTGTGATTCACCATGGTCTTGAATCACGTGTTGGACTCATGATCGACGGCATTTTCCCTCACGGAAGAGAGTTCAGAGCTCATATATGTGTGTGTGTGTGTGCTTGTGAGTGTGTATGTGTTTGATAAAGACAATCACAAAAACTTTATGAACGTATGTATATATATATATATATATTTTTAAGTCAACTGCGCTAATAGCTTTGGCTATTTTAAGATAAAATTTCTTCAGTTGGAAGAATATTTTTTTTCTCCATAGTTCAAAGTATGAACAAAATAATTCATGATGTCAATTCCATGGATAAGGTGTAGAGACAGGCGCTGATGAATGCCGAAAAATATGATAATATTATGTAATAGTACAAAAAGCTGTGAGAACTAAAACTTCGATGGCTGTAAGGTCTACTATCAATGAAGAGTAGGCGAAGAATGATGCATAGTGGCTGACCGTCACACTTTTTGAAGCAGGGAAAGTTGGAAGGAGAGATCACCGAAGATGAGGTCACCGGGGTAAGACAGGGTCCGAGGAAGTCACCAGGTGAGGTCACAAGAGAAGGCGGTGACGAAGAATGACTCTGGGAGAGATCACTGGGCGGAGTAAGCGATGTGGGGAGGAGTCCGTGGGTGAGGTCATTAGGAGGGATAGGGAAGGTCATCAGTCTCGTCACAGACTGCAAAGAGGAAGCTAGACCTCTAGCTTGGCTTCTAGTTCTTGGTCCTGTGTGATGGGGGTATTGGTGTTGCTGAGGGTCCTGGCAACCATTATGTTCCTGAGGGGGTTCAGGGTCAAGTTGTCTATGAGATCGTTGGTGGGCAAGGTGTTCCTGGGGGCGGGCTGATGGGAGGATGAAGTCTGCGGCTTGTTGTATGTTGATGGAGGGCTGTTGAGTAGTGACAGATACAGCTTCGCGATCTGCAATCTTTTAAAGATTATTTCTTTGTGGAGTATAATAGTGTTGTGTATTAATGTGTTCATTGGGGGCTTCGTGTCGTGGTGGTCAATGTAGTTTTGAAAAATGGAGCCTTGGTTTCGATGGTGTTGGAGACGTCTTCTTAGTGTAGTGGAGGTTCTACCAATGTAGGAAAAGGAGCCGTCACAGCAGCCCTCCTGGCATGTAAACTTGTAAACTACGTTGGTAGAAGCCTCCTTCGGTATCTTTGGTCCCAGAAAAAACTCACCACGCTACATCGAGGACCTGTCAGAAATGAAAGGCCAGCATTAGGATTTGTCAACCTTTCTGATGTTGGCCTAACTAAGCAGCAAGAGCAACTATTGAATCTCGGACTCAATTGCCATTACATCCACCGACTAAGCCCGGAAAGCAAACGAATAGAAATAGAAAATCTCATTGACCAGGTCTTATCTCTACAAAATGAGAAACGTGTTACCCTTTCCACAACCATCAGGCAGGAGCTTGTTAGAGAAGCTGGCAGAAACCGAGGGATTTCAAGAGTACACTCCTTACCCCAGAACTAAGGAAGGCCGCCAAGGAGCTTAGGGAAAGGGAAGACATCATCATCCGCAAAGGGGATAAGGCAGCGGTGTACGTC
>NC_134808.1:37418244-37420744 GCF_046742065.1 Oratosquilla oratoria
GTCACTGTCACTGTCACTGTCACTGTCACTGTCACTGTCACTGTCACTGTCACTATCACTTTTACTATCGCTATCACTGTCATTTTCACTGTCATTGTCACTATCACTATCACTATCACTATCGCTATCACTATCACTATCACTATCACTACCACTACCACTACCACTACCACTACCACTACCACTACCACTACCACTACCACTACCACTATCACTATCACTCTCACTATCACTATCACTACCACTATCACTACCACTACCACTACCACTACCACTATCACGATCACTACCACTACCACTACCACTACCACTACCACTACCACTACCACTACCACTACCACTACCACTACCACTACCACTACCACTACCACTACCACTACTACTTCCACTACCGCTACCACTGTCACTATCACTATCACTATCACTATCACTATCACTATCACTATCACTATCACTATCACTATCACTATCACTATCACTATCACTATCACTATCACTATCACTATCACTATCACTACCACTACCACTACCACTACCACTACCACTACCACTACCACTACCACTACCACTACCACTACCACTACCACTACCACTACCACTACCACTACCACTACCAATACCACTACCACAACCACTACCACTACCACAACCACTACCACTACCACTAACATTACCACTACCACTACCACTACTATTACCACTATCACTACTACTTCCATTACCATTTTCATTACTACTACTACTGCCACTACCACCTTTACTACTACTGCCACTACTACTACCACCACCACTACCACCACTACTAACACTACCGCTATCACCACCACCACTACCATCACCACTACCACCACCACTGTCACCACATTTTGCATCACCGCTACCACTACTACTACCATCATTGCTACCATTACTGACACCAATACTACTACTCGTAGAAAGACGAACGCAAACATCTATCAACCTTATTACTACCACTGTGATCATTAACAATGACTGTGCCATCGTTACCATCACTACAGTTACCAAGCCACGACCAATTCTATCACCACCACAACCACCATCACCACTGTTCTGGTAGACCGAACTCCCACAGTACAATATACTATGGTCCTTAGTCATTCTCAAAAGCCCAGCAGCCAAGCCCACAGACAGCTTCCCTACTTCAATTAGCGAAGATACAAGGCACAACTCACAAAGGCTTCCTCAGGTACAGCAGACCCAGTCTGGGGTTTCAAAGTGCTATGTGTGGTGTGAAATGAGGGAGAAAGGGGGAGAACAAGGGATGGAGAGGAAGAGGGAGGGGGGGAAAGGGGGAGAATAGGAAGGAAAGGGGAGAGTAGGAAGGTGGAGAATAGAGGGGAAAGGGGGAGACGGGACAAGGGGTGAAAGAAATGGTTAGGAGAGTAAAGGGTTCAAAGGGAATTAATTGAAGTTATGATGTTTACTGGGACAGCGGTTCCGAACCTGTTCGCTCTTGCACACCTACCTTATACGATGCTGTTTATTACTGCACTGGAGATCATGTTAATACTGAACAAAAACAATCTCGAGTAACTTAATGATACAATAATTGTTTAATGTCTGTGGACCTCACTGAAGGTTTCTGCAGATCTTGAATGATTCCAAGACTCCTCGCTGAAGAAGAACACACAAAAGTTCTGATATCCCTAAGATCAATGCAAAAGCGTCTGAGTAGTCACTGTTAACTAGATAACCTCTGTGTCATATACAGGAGGGTCTGCCTTGGAGAACCTATCTCCGCTTGCGGTCTAGGTTCCATCGTTAATAAACAACAGAAAACTCTATTTTATTTTCGTTCTTTCTATGCAGTTAGAGTGAATAGGTCCAGGTACTAAGCTAGAAAAGCAGGGAAAGGTGGAGGTAAGGTCTCTGTATTACGTGAAGTGAAGAAGGAAGAGAGGAGAAGGAACGAAGGAGAGAGAAAAGAGGAAAGGAGAAAGGGTAGAGGAACTTACCTTTTAGGACCATTTGGGGGAGTGAATGGGTAAAATTAAGGAAAGAGAGATGAGGGGGAGGAGATAGGTGAGTCAGTTAACAAGAAGCTAATTAAAATCGAATGGCGAAGGATAAAATGAAATATGAAGAACACAAACAACCCTGGGAAACAAATTGTAGACGAAAACATTTTTCTTTAAGAAAAAGAAAGATGAAAATAATCAATGGAATAATAATATAAATATTTCAGCAAAAACTAAATAAAGTTTCCAAACTAATTGGAATTTCTGGAAAGACGTTTATCTGTTTATATGCTTCCAGAGATTTTCATTTAAATGAATAGTTATTTTTCGGTAGCATGAAGAGGTATACAGAATACCGACACTCAACATCGAATTGAAAACTTAAAATACTATGGATGCAGTGTAATTAATAAACAAGAATTATATATATATATATATACATATATATATATATATATATACATATATATACATATATATACATATATTCAAATATATATATATATACATATGTACACACA
>NC_134808.1:37438244-37443244 GCF_046742065.1 Oratosquilla oratoria
AACAAATCAACCATGGAGACGTTTGCTGTTGGTAGACCAGAATCAAATAGTGGTCCAAGATCCAACGGAATGAGTTAATGAGAGTATGAAAGTATTTCACTGAAGAATCTCTGTTACCCTTTCAAGGAACTCAGGATTTTAGTGAACCATGATGATCGAAGAACTAAGCTCAAGGTAATTAGAACACGAACTTTTTTCAATACCTATTCGTAATTTATCCCGATCACGCCAATGGTAGACTGATTATTTTCAGTCCATTGGTCTTAAAGAAATTGTCTGACCCCAAGGTAGCTGGTAACTATCTTCTTGTGTTTGCATAGACCTCACCTTGTAGAAACGTTAGACTAATGTTTATGTGAGTATGGGTTTGTTTGTATGTCTTTTTTCGTGATTTGCGGGGCTGGTAACGCCTGGTACCTCAACCTTCCAGGTGGTCTGGAATACTTCATACATGAACGCAAGAGACAGTGACCACAGTATGTCACCGCACTCACAATACCCGGAGGTAACTGATGCATCTGTAATATCCAAGCCACCTGAGGTCCTAATGCATCTGTAATATCCAAGCCACCTCAGGACTGAGGTGAGAAGTGGTTGGGGGACCTTACTCAGAATGGATGTTCTTCCTAGCTTCTGTGCTCCGATCAGGATTCGAACTGACGCCGAGATCCCCATGCGGTTCACTTGTTCCTACCGAACCACGGCAGCCTCCTTATTTGTATATCAACGATTAGTAAGGACAGGAAGGGAGTAGACACCGAAATTGTGTATGTGATAACCATCTTTGTATTTAATTTGAACACCGAATGCCAGCCTATCGGGACTCCACACTTAGGTAGAAGTGAGAATGTAAATCCGGCTACTGATTATTATCCCATTTTTTTATTATTTTATAAATACTTATATTTTTGTGTGCTTTATGTGAAGTTACTTTACATATAGGCAAAAACTAAGTTTATATTGTGTTCATTCTTTGGCCATATTTAGATTTATTGCCGGCCTTGGAGAACGCTCTGAACCATTAGAAAACGAATTTAATAATCTCGCTAGATATATATATATGTATATATATATATATATATATATATCTATATATATATATATATATATATTTATATATATATATTTATATATTTATATATATATATATATATATATATATATATATATATATATATATATATATATATATATATATACATATATATATATATACAAAATAATCCGGTAAGTTTTATTCTACCATTACAAAATAAAATTTTACTATCTTCATTACTTCTTACGAAAAATATCAGTAGGTTTCATCGACAAGCGAGTTAGTTAGACAAGGTAAAATCCTACTTTTTAGTAGATTTGGCAAAATATTTAAAAGTCTGACACATCGTCCATAAAGGAAAATCGATTATGAAACTTTTGTCTTTTATTGTGCATTTTCAACAGAGCAATTTATTTATTTTTTAATCGGGTAATTTGATAATAAAAGCAAAAAAACATTATGGTATATCCAGATTTATCTCACTGTTGATTAGAATACGATTATACATGAAAGGCGCGATAAAATCTATTTTATGATTAATTGATCTGGAATGATGAGACCGAAAGGGAATCGTGGTGATGAAGGTTATTTTGCATCGCTAATGCGCGAATTTCTGCAAGAATAACCAGTCTGGACTTTCTATGCTTTATTCAATGAAACTGTAATTTCATTAACATGTAAAAGCTAATTACCTTCAGTTTGTATTTCAGATGAAGTTGACCTATTGCCTACCGGGTGACAATTCTCCTTCACAGTCTCCCTGTAACTAACCGATCGTATCTATCCTCGTGATGTTTCTTTAGTAGCAAAACGGGTTTAGTTAATCTCGGTTAACTTCTTCCGTAATAGGTTAAACTTTCTTCCTTATTCAACTAATGACAGGATTTCCTGTTCAATTCCGTGGCATCCCTGAGCTGTCAAAGGGGTCAAAAGCGGTTGAAAACACATGAATATATATTGTCCTAACTAGAAGTAATTATATATTTTTTCTATATATATTTTATATTTACTATTTATTCTATATTCTATATATATTTCTATTAGTTATTTTATTTGTTTTATTATAATTATTTATCTATATTTATTCATTTTGCATTTTTTCTATATATATTTTATATTTACTATCTATTCTATATTCTATATTTATTTCTATTAGTTATTTTATTTATTTTATTATAATCATTTACCTATATAAATCTATTTTGCATTTATTTTATATTTTACTATTTATTTATTTTCAAAACATTGTTCATAATCTATTATTCATTTATTATTCATTTAGTTATCTATTTTCCATCCATTAATTTTTCTATTCATTTATCAATTTATTTATGTATTTTATTAATTTATTTGTTTGTTTTTATTTAATAATTCATAAGAATAAACGAGATTGCAAGAGACAAAAAAGCCTACTTTAAACAGTTCCATATCCATTACCACCTGATATTTCCATTCATATAATTGTCTAATTTCTTATTAAAATAACCGATAGTTTCAGCGCTCACTACATGGTTAATAAGTCTATTCTATTCGGTGACCACTCACTTATTGTTATATATGTATATGTTTTTTACTCTCAATATTATGAATTAAACAATTCTTAGGAGTCACAAGCAAAACGGGATTTGAAATAACACTACATCAAAAGTATACTATTTAAAGATTTTATTGTATATACATATATATATATATATATATATATATATATATATATATATATATACATATATATTTATATTTATATATATATATATATATATATATGTGTGTGTGTGTGTGTGTGTGTGTGTGTGTATGTGTGTGTGTGTGTGTGTGTGTGTGTGTGTGTGTGTGTGTCTGTGTGTGTGTGTGTGTGTGTGTGTGTGTGTGTGTGTGTGTGTGTGTGTGTGTGTGTGTGTGTGTGTGTGTGTGTGTGTGTGTGTGTGTGTGTGTGTGTGTTTGTGTACGTATATGTTGCCACTCTTCTAAGTTTGTTTAGTACACATAAAAATACTGACTGCAACGAAAAAATAGGGTTTAAAAATCTATATGATGACTGTATATCTAGTCTGCTGCTGACAGGCTTATATGCACATGTCTGAGAAGTGTGTATGTGCGTTTGACAGCCATGTACGTATGGTACATTCGCCTGGCCATTCATATTACATAGGACGAGTTTATGTGTGCGACTGATTTGTGCATACGTGTGTGTGTATGTGTGTGTGTGTGTGTGTGTGTGTGTGTGTGTGTGTGTGTGTGTGTGTGTGTGTGTGTGTGTGTGTGTGTGTGTGTGTGTGTGTGTGTGTGTGTTTCTGTCGATTTACGTTTCTATCAATAGTATTGTAATTACCATTACCGTTACCATTTCCATATGCGTTACCATTACCATTGACATTACCATTATAGTCATTGTCATTGTCATTACAATTACCATCGACGTCATGTCCATCACCTTCCGTATCACTGTTACTATCACTATATCTATTACTTTCATTATCACTAGAACCAGCACCAACACCATTAATAATATCATCATCGTTACCGTCATCATCATCATCATCAGAAAAAGAATCAATATCATCATTACCGTCATCATCACTATCACCATCACCATGATCAGTATCATCATCATCGTCATCACCGCCACCATCACTATAATCAACATCACCATCATCATCATTACTATCATCAATAACACTATAATCAATAGCACCATAATAAATATCACCATCATCATCGCTATCACCATAGCCAATATCACTATCATCACTATAACCATCACCATCACCATCACTATCACCATAGTCAATATCATCATCATCACTATCGCCAAAATTGATATCACCATCACCATTTTCAATACTCTTTTCAATATATTCTCAATCCGTTTTAGTGTCATTGTTATTTGTATAACTACACATTTACTGTAGCATCTAACTATATTTTACTTACTTATGCGTTATAGGAATAAAGCAGAGGTTTTTAAATGTATATTACTATAACATTTAGCCAATAGCTATTCGGCTCACGCCATGCAAAACTTAAGAGGTTATAACGGCTTTCAATGAAACAACGACTGTTATACGAAAGATCTAAATTTACCTATTTTCTTGCGTATCTGCTTTATATCAACGTAGAATATTTTCAGTGTCTATATATCATTCTGGGTATGGAATAAAAGCAGAATTGTAGACTATTAATGGAAATTTTACTCCTGTATATATCGTCCTCCTATAGTTAAAACAGGTCTGTGATTTGTTCACTTTTTTTCTTTCGTACGCTCCACGTATTTGTCAATTCTTGATTTAAACCTGTTTTCAAAGTACATTATGGTTGAAAAGTTGTAGAATAAAATTAATACTTATTATATTTAAATTTAGAAAATGAAAGTTTATCGATAATTGTTTAGTTATCGAAATTAGAAAAGAGAAAAAGAAAATAAGATTTGCACACGGCACCAAAACCTATGACGTCATATCGACAAAGTGTGGTTGACTCACTGTACCCAGACGTTTCCTTCCCTTTGAATAGGAAGCTTGACGAGTTTTTATTGTTGTGTATTTTTTTAGTGTAGTGTTGTGTTGATAGATAGTGAATTGAAATGATAAGAAAACACCTTTTGAATGGCTTTTAGAGAAATTATGGTCAAAAACTCGTCATCGCTGAAGTAAGGTAAGTTGAAGTATACTTGACAAACTAACGCGAAAAATAATTTCGTTTTTTATTATTTTCTAACTAATGTCAGTTGATTTTACCAATTTTCTGCTGTTTGATTCTTTTACAAATGGGTTGAAATTCAACTGAACGTTATAAGGTTGATAGATTATAATGCATAACTTAGATAATTTTATTGATTAATATAAAACAGTAAGATTTTTAATTTTGATTCAAATATTCGTTACAAAAAGCACTTGTGAGAATTGAAGGATACACGTGGAGATGTGAAGGTTAATTAATAAACATTTTACAATAGTTTCTTTGTGTC
>NC_134808.1:37455744-37458244 GCF_046742065.1 Oratosquilla oratoria
GGTGTTCATAGTTGGTTGCACACTTTTGTTATACTTCTCAAGGTTTTCTTCATCACTCGTACAAGATGTAATGTTGAACAAGTAGGGCGACATGTCACAACCCCACATCGTATCTTTCGTCATGGCGAATATTTCTATTGTCATTATGTTTATATCATTAGGTTCTGTCAAGTGTATTTTATTATTTACTCGTTTATTTATGCATTTGTTTGTTTTATCTATTCGTCTATTCTATTTATTCATTTATTTATTTATATATCTTAGTTCGCTTTTCTTTAGTGTTCCTGTAAGTCAAGCCTATCAGGACATAAATGAAACTTCTCCAAATTGGGGGACAAATCCTAGTTTAAACAGAGGGAGAAAATCGCAATAAATATAATGATCTATTGGTTGAAGTTTCCAATCTGGGGAGAAATTCCCCAGAAGTAAGAGCGCTGATGCAGTTGTCTCGTCCATTGAACTTTCTCCCTAAATTTAGCTTTTATTGCTCCACTCTCTCCCGTCCCTTTACCAAAGCGTTCCATCTTCATTCTGTAGAACCTGAAGGACATATGAGGAAGGGTGATATACTAGAATGACCTAAATCTCTGTTTACTGACAATGTTTAACTATCTACCAATATATTTGTCTTATTATATATGTATTGATTTTCATCTATTATTAGTTATATGTCAATTTATTATTATTTAATATTTACCCGTTTGTTTATTATCTAACTATACCTATGCATTTATCTATGTATTTTATTTGTTATTTACATTATTATAGTTTCTATTTATTAATTTATTATGATTTTTTTTCTCGCATCTGACCTAGATATGGACCAAAAGGTCTCCTGTCGGCATGCTCCGCCTTTGTAATCCTTTGTATCTATCATCCAACTTGTATACATCTGTTTATTCACTTATCAAGTTTTAGTTGTATGTCCCTTTATACAATGCTCCTTTCCTTCTCCAATCTCTTCTCTTCAGTCTTATTTAGTGTATTCAGTCCTTAGCTCTGAGCATCAGTCGGATTGAAATGTTATTTTCTTTGCGTTTCTTCTTCTTCTTCCTCTCACGCCGTTTCACGCTCTACCGGCCCCACTCTTCGCGTCCCATCCTGCCTCCCTTATCCATTTGGGCCAAAGTCGGGTTTTTCTGCCTTTCGTTTCTGTTTTCCGAAATACACTTACTTTGATCCCCCCCCCCGGGGTTTTTTTTTTTTTTTTTTTTTTTTTTTTTTTTTTTTTTTTTTTTGTCAAAAATTTTCGTCCATTCTCCTACTGGCTGGTGTTGTTGTTCATTTGTAGTAATATACATAAGGATAACCACATCTGTTTTACTATTGATTTGTATTGCCAAAAACATATGCTTTATGATCTTAAATGCATATTAATACTTTGTTTCATTATGGAGATATATTCAAACACATCTTCATTCTGACGTAAATAAGTATTGTGTGTTTTTCTATCTATATATAAACACCAAGCCTCCAAGCTTCTGTAGTCTGTTTTCATTCATTCCTGTTTTTATTACAATATGTTTGTATCCACCTTATCATTGTTGTATTAGGTATCTTTTTATCAATTATCCTGTCCAATTTTGAGTAAATCTACATTTAGTATGTTTTGTTCTTTGTGAATTATACAATCATTTTGCCATGTTGTGCAGCTCTTCTGTATCCATCCAATTTTTAAATTTAACTAGCTTCAGAATAAATCTAGTTTATATATTAATGTCATCTAATTTGGACAAATTTATTCATTTCAAGGACGCTGCTGTATATGGTAGTACGTTAAATTACATAAAATCCTTTCTGATTTATCCTGGAATAGAAGTAATGGTCTCAGGCTGTCAAGATCTAGATTTTATTTAAAATTAGGTAGAAACAGTTATGCCAGTCACGTCGTCAATGAATGGAATAAGCTTACGGCCGATTCGTTTAAATGCAGTACAGTTTGGGGTTTTATATCAGTTTGGATAGGTATCCAAGCAAAAGTATTGTGTGTGTGTGTGTGTGTGTGTGTGTGTGTGTGTGTGTGTGTGTGTGTGTGTGTGTGTGTGTGTGTGTGTGTGTGTGTGTGTGTGTGTGTGTGCGTGGGTGTGTGTGTGTGTCCTTGTGTGTGTGTACAGTCTATACATATATATCTTTGAAATTGGTCGAAAGTTGTCTTGTCAGTATGATTCATCATTGCAACTTGTTACTGTATAGGATATCTCCTGCATGCTCTATGCAATTATTGTTTTAAAAACTGCTGACATTTCTACGAACAAAGTCACTCGTTATTCTTTTATGAATTGAAACTACCCCCTCCCCCCCCCAAAAAAAAAGTGTTATTGTCCCGAAGTATAGAATATGTTTATTGTCGACAAAATACCATTGAAACGTATTGTCCCAGCGAGTACATTTATTTTGTATAGAGCAACTTTCAATGAGTTTTTTTTTTAACTTTATATTATGCTTTAGATAAATCATTCTTCCTTTTTCTGAATGAAATTATTCTTCATCCGGAATGAAA
>NC_134808.1:37468244-37478244 GCF_046742065.1 Oratosquilla oratoria
TGTATGTATTTATAAATATATATATGTATATATATATATATATATGTATATATATATATATATATGTATATAAAATATATGTATATATGTACACATGTATGTATATATATATATACATGTATATATGTATATGCATATATATACATGTATATATGTATATGCATATATATACATATATATATGTATATATATATATACATACATATATATACATATATACATATATACATATATATACATATATACATATATACATATATATACATATACTTATATGCATATATATATATATATATATATATATATATATATACATATATGCATACTTATATATATGCATATGTATATATATATATATATATATATATATATATATATATATATATATATATATATTACATTCTGTGGGGTTTTCTAGTTGTTAAGAGTACCGGACAAATTTGTAGGTTCTCTTGTACCAAAACCTTTGATTTAATCACAGAAGGGCTGAACCTACGATTATCTTCTCGCTGAATTAGAACTCTTTTGGCGTTGTATTCGTTTCCTCCATCTGAATAAATCACTTAGTGACCGCAAGAATATACTCTGAAGGTATCTACTAAAAGATTAATTACGATGTAGAGTTTTATCATATTATCGACGATAACAAGGTATTGTATCCTTGGTTAATGTTGCGCCGAGGAGGTAGTCATAGAGATGGTAAATTATGTATTTAAGGACGAATAAGTTAAAGTTATGAGCAACGCGTTTTGAGTTAGTCTCAAATAACAAAAGAATGCTACGTAAATCTGATCCGTAGGGATATCACTAAAGCCCTAATCACATCAAGCTTACGACCTGTTTCCGACCACCTTCGACCAAAAATCAAGCGATCGGTCGGCGACACAAAACCTATGTATGGAATTGAAATGGGAAAAGACAATGTGGTTGATAAGATACAATTTTATGCACTGGTGGTTATTCAGTGTGATTTGTAATATATCCACCTGTCTATCTAACGATTTATTTATTTATCTATCTTATTACCGACTTACAGCAACTTACAAAGACTATCTGCAACTGACGGCGACCGTCTGGTTGCCCATGGCCCGAAACAGGTCATAAGTTTAGTGTGACTAGGCCCTAAAGTAACTAAAAATTAGCTACATAAAACTTGTTCAGTCAATACACTATACCAAAAGAACCATGTGAAGACGAATCCTTTATTAGTACAACGTTTTGCCTGTCAGTCTTATCAAGTTCATCGTCGTGGTACACAAATCTCTGAGAATAAATGGGAAGATCCGGGGAAACGGGGGTAGGTCATTAGTGCCTAAGGAAGGTAAAAGAGCATAGGGACCAATTGTCCGTATACGAGTCATTTGTTCACCGCTAATGAAAAAATTGCAAACAAAATCCTGGAAAACTGTCCCTAGTTACCCTCCACACTTTTTTTCCTCTCATGATTTTGTCCATCATGAGTAGACAAATACCCCCTCACTTTATTTCTTCCCTTTTTGTATTTGTTCCTCAGCGATGAAGAAATGATCTTCATGCGGACATTTCCTCCTTCCCCTCCTTAACCTTCCCTAGGCTCCAATGACCCTCCGTTCCCCCCACCCCGATCTTCTTATTTATTCTCATAGATTTGTGTACTACGACTGTGAACTTAATAAAACGGTAATAATAGAAACGTCGTACTAATAAAGCCCCAGTCCTGGTATGGTGTTTCTTTTGATAAACTTGTCCGGAGCTGCCAATTATATACAATACCTATATGTAACAGTCAATGTCTGAATGGTTTCCACCTCCGCCTGACCAAGATCCCGTGGTGGTAGACAAAGTAAACGTATATGCACAACAAAATGTGAAAGACATGGTCTGATATCTCGTTTCTTATCTCTAGTAATATTATGAATTTTTCATCTCGGCTGATCGACTAATTACATACAAAACAAATTAATAAAATGACACATACTCACAAATGAATTATTACATATATATCCATTGATGCATGAGGAATTAGTACTTCTTTCTTTTGGGAGTAACAGAAGTGAAATAATATGACGTCATTAAAAAAAGTTTTGGAATATTCGCAAATTGGAAGAGGGATGGAGCTGATAGAGTTGTCAGAGTTGGTAAGACACAAATTTTTGTCACGGTCCGGGTACTGAGCGACAGCCCTTCAGGGCTGCACCTCTAGATGAGGAAAAAGTGTTTGTGGATTTTGAAGATGAACAAAGAAGAGATGATAATCTTTGACGACCTCACCAAGGGAATGTGTTCATCTAAGATTTGTTTATTGAATTTTGATTATTCAAGCTGGAGTTAGGAGATCCAGGGTTGTCTTGGAATTGATGGATTAGACTGTTCTCATCAACCAATGAGGCAACTCGCAAAAGAGGGAATCGCTTGTAATACACTTTGATGTCTCATTATTTTTTAGTCCACATTTCGTGATCAAACGTTCTACTAACCTCACCACTACAGTGACGTCTATTCTACCCTAATGATCCGCTGCAGGATGTGTGACAGTACAGACTAAGAACCTCACTACGGTGGAAGCTCACTCGAGCTTGGTGAGATGTCCGTGTTGATTTTTTAGTTGAGCTAAATGAGTTTATTAAATGAGAACGGAATCTGTGGGATATAAGGGAAATTGTCACCTTTTGAGTTTGATAACGTATTTTAGAAATATTGTCCAGGTTCACGCTTTATAATATTATTCAAGTACATGAAGGGCTTGTAACTTCATTTCTTTAGGATATTTCTTTAGATCCAGATATTATCTTAACAATAACAATGATAAAAATTACAGAGTGCAAAGTCCTTTACTATGATAGAAATATATCGAATATTCCTTTGTACAGAAGCGTTTTGTCGACATTGTACTTTCAAAACTGTACAAATACAAGACTGTACAAGTACAAGACTGTACAAGTACAAGACTGTACAAGTACATGACTGTACAAGTACATGACTGTACAAGTACAAGACTGTACAAGTACAAGACTGTACAAGTACAAGACTGTACAAGTACAAGACTGTACAAGAACAAGACTGTACAAGTACAAGACTGTACAAGTACAAGACTGTACAAGTACAAGACTGTACAAGTACAAGACTGTACAAGTACAAGACTGTACAAGTACAAGACTGTACAAGTACAAGACTGTAGAGACATTGGGACAAATTATGGGAAAGGTGGAGGGGGAAACACGGGTCTTTATCTGATTATCGAGTTTATTCCTGACCGGTTTTCGCTTACAATAGCTTCTTCAGAGGAGCTATTGTAAGCGAAACCGGTCAGGAATAAACTCGATAATCAGATAAAGACCCGTGTTTCCCCCTCCACCTTTCCCATAAGTACAAGACTGTACAAGTACAAGACTGTACAAGTACAAGACTGTACAAGTACAAGACTGTACAAGTACAAGACTGTACAAGTACAAGACTGTACAAGTACAAGACTGTACAAGTACAAGACTGTACAAGTACAAGACTGTACAAGTACAAGACTGTACAAGTACAAGACTGTACAAGTACAAGACTGTACAAGTACAAGACTGTACAAGTACAAGACTGTACAAGTACAAGACTGTACAAGTTAAGACTGTAACAAGTACAAGACTGTACAAGTACAAGACTGTACAAGTACAAGACTGTACAAGTACAAAGACTGTACAAGTACAAGACTGTACAAGTACAAGACTGTACAAGTACAAGACTGTACAAGTACAAGACTGTACAAGTACAAGACTGTACAAGTACAAGACTGTACAAGTACAAGACTGTACAAGTACAAGACTGTACAAGTACAAGACTGTACAAGTACAAGACTGTACAAGTACAAGACTGTACAAGTACAAGACTGTACAAGTACAAGACTGTACAAGTACAAGACTGTACAAGTACAAGACTGTACAAGTACAAGACTGTACAAGTACAAGACTGTACAAGTACAAGACTGTACAAGTACAAGACTGTACAAGTACAAGACTGTACAAGTACAAGACTGTACAAGTACAAGACTGTACAAGTACAAGACTGTACAAGTACAAGACTGTACAAGTACAAGACTGTACAAGTACAAGACTGTACAAGTACAAGACTGTACAAGTACAAGACTGTACAAGTACAAGACTGTACAAGTACAAGACTGTACAAGTACAAGACTGTACAAGTACAAGACTGTACAAGTACAAGACTGTACAAGTACAAGACTGTACAAGTACAAGACTGTACAAGTACAAGACTGTACAAGTACAAGACTGTACAAGTACAAGACTGTACAAGTACAAGACTGTACAAGTACAAGACTGTACAAGTACAAGACTGTACAAGTACAAGACTGTACAAGTACAAGACTGTACAAGTACAAGACTGTACAAGTACAAGACTGTACAAGTACAAGACTGTACAAGTACAAGACTGTACAAGTACAAGACTGTACAAGTACAAGACTGTACAAGTACAAGACTGTACAAGTACAAGACTGTACAAGTACAAGACTGTACAAGTACAAGACTGTACAAGTACAAGACTGTACAAGTTACAAGACTGTACAAGTACAAGACTGTACAAGTACAAGACTGTACAAGTACAAGACTGTACAAGTACAAGACTGTACAAGTACAAGACTGTACAAGTACAAGACTGTACAAGTACAAGACTGTACAAGTACAAGACTGTACAAGTACAAGACTGTACAAGTACAAGACTGTACAAGTACAAGACTGTACAAGTACAAGACTGTACAAGTACAAGACTGTACAAGTACAAGACTGTACAAGTACAAGACTGTACAAGTACAAGACTGTACAAGTACAAGACTGTACAAGTACAAGACTGTACTTTCAATACCTTTAGCCGTTTCTTGTGAACACTTTTTACCATTAAAAAGTAGTTTGCATGGGTTTCTATTTGTGTTTAACTTAATGGCTTATCTCTAAAGCTTTACCGATGATTTTCATAACAATTGCTAATGCAGTTGATAAATCTCTTTCAAATATAAGAAAGCTTTCGCCAAGGCTGATGAAATAAATTACAAATCGGGCATTAGTGTCAACGCAAGGCATATATTCATATACCACCCACCCCGCATAGATTGATACTTAACTATATTGCAATCTACTACAGATGTACAGAATAGCCTGGAGGGAAGAGGAGGTGGAGGAGGAAGAGGTTGATTGAGGTGGTGGACATTTTATTTAGCCTAAGACAAACCACCTGCGTATCACAAGGTTTAAATCTCCGTTAACTTTGTCCATTCATACCGCCAGATGATTTCATTCAGCAGAAGGCAGCCCCCTCCTTACACACACACACACACACACACACACACACACACACACACACACACACACACACACACACACACACACACACACACACACACACACACACGACTCGATGACGCAGAGGTAGCGTTTGCAACTGCTGCTACAGCGGTATGAGTTTGAATCCTGCCCAAGGCTGAAATAACTTCATTATCGCTGCGCTGTGAGTTGTTACTCCAACTTTCGTGGGCGGGGAGTTGGTTGTGTGTGTGCGTGCAAGGTTACATCATTACCCATATATCGGCCATATATATAAGCTTTGAGCTCTCTTCCACGAGGAAAGTAGCTGCCGATCACAAGTCCAAACACGTGATCCAAGATCATGGTGAGTGACTCGCACAAAACCAACCAACATCCCTCCATTGCCTGAGGAATGGAAGGGTGAATGACTATGACCCGAAGGGAATCGAGTGTCTTGCTAGAGAGAAGACAAGACTCATAAGACTTGGAAGACGTTTTCACCACCTTAATTACAGTGACGCGATTGATAAATTCTTACCTGGGAGCTGTTGCCATACGATATCATTTACAAGAGAATTTGATCTCTCATCTAAGCCTTGAGGTCATGTTTCAAGCTAGGAAGTCAGACCCGTCACCTGAATAAAATCTTTGGAGTTTGGCAGAAACTACACAAGGCATCACCGAATTGAACGTGCTGTCGTCATGAACTGAGAAGGTTAATTTGGTAGCTGTGCTCAGATCTCTGAGCGCAAGAGAAAGTGGAGAAGAAAGAGAAATGGAGATTATTAAGGAGAAGGAGGAGGAGGAGGTGGTGGTAGAGGATGTGAAGGTGGAGGTGTTGATGCAGGTGGGAGTGATGGTGGTGGAAGTGGAGGAGGAGGAGAAGAGAGTGTTGGAGATGTTGTTGGTGATGGTAGTAATGGTGTTGATGAAGCTGGGAAGGCGGTACAGGAACATTCATAAACAGTGAGAAGAGATCGAATGTTGATGGACACAGGTGAGAAAGGAACAGGAAAAGAAAGGGGATAAAAAGAGAAGGGGAACAGAGGATGAATAGGAGGATATGAAAAACGAGGAAAGAGGAGAAAGAAGAGGGAGGTGCAGGAAATAAAAAGAGACGAGAGGGAAAGGGAGGGATGAGTGGAACAAGGAAGGAGAGGTGAAGAAGTCAGCCGATAGGGGACGAACCAGGAAATAAGAGGTAAGAGGGAAGGAAGAATAAAAGACGGGGATGGGAGGGGGAGGAGAAAGAGGGGAGGAAGAGGAGGAGGAGGACAAGGAGGAGGGGGTTAGGTAACTAACGAAATTGGGAGTGAGGGATTAGGTTAACTCGTACAAGGAGCCGCTTGAGTGACATAGGGATAAAGGTATACAAGGAGACAAGGCGCAAAGAATAAAGAAGAAGACAAGAGTCTTGAAAGAAGACAAGAGAAAAGGGAATGCAAGGGCAAGGGGAAGAAATTAAATGATGAAATAGTAAAGGACGAATATCGGTCACTCTCACAGAAAACAACGAATGAAGAGAGAATGGAAAATGGATGGGAATGTAAATAAGAATTGATGGTGAAGAAGAAGAAAGAAGTAAAAAGAGATCTTATCAGTTCTTCGACAATAACCAGCGCTTCTGTCCTTGAAGACTATCACACCGAAGAGATATTGTAGAAGTGGTTAGATAGTAATCTTAAAGAAAGCAGTAGAAATGAATGGTTGTAGAAGTTAGATGTGATCGGAATTCATGTTTGCGCTGAGATGTCACCAGAGTTGCAAAGATAATACCGTCGTAATATTTATTATTGTTTATATCCAATAAGATGAGAAGAGGGATGGGTGATTAAGATAGGTAAGTAAATAAATATCAAACAAATAAATTAATGAATTAATTTATATACGAATAAATAGATGAATAAATAGATGAATAAGTAAAGTAGAAATAAACATAATATGATACAAAAAGGAAGCAGGTAAACAACTTATAACAAGGAGGTAGGTAGTAATTAAAAAAAAAAGAATAGAAAGGAATGGGATCAAGGAAGGAAAAGAGAGGTAATGGAAACAGGAAAGAGAAGGAGAAATAATGAAAAGTAACAAATGCAAGGGGATAGGGGTAATAGATAGAAATAAGAATGTAAGAATAGAAAAAAGGAAAAGGTAAAAAAGATGAATGAATAGAGTGATGAAGAGAAGTAGAGAATAATAAAGATGAAAAGAAAATATTAAGAAAAAGTAAAAAAGCTGATAATTGGAAGAAGAGAATAAACGAAAGAAAAAAAAGAAAAGAAAGAGGAAATGGAAGGGAATTATGAATGATGGATATGAAAAAGGTAATGAAATAGGAAAGGACGAAAGAATAAATGGAGAAGAAAGAGATGCAGTAAGACATTAGGGAAGAGGAGAAAGGAATATAAAGAAGAGGTAAAAATATGTGAACCAGGAGTTATAGAAGAAAAACATAAACTGAAACAAAGAAAAAACACGCAAAGAAGAAAAAGAGAACGATTTAAGGCAAAGCGAAAAAGATAAAAAAAAATAAAACCGAATGAACAAAAAGTAAAAAATGTGGAGGGAGAAAGACGAAGAAATGAAGTTAGAAAATAAGAAAGGTGAACGTAGAGACTAGGAAGTAAGAGATAAAATCTAACTAAAGGGGTTTAAGGGTTCATGTAACTGGTTTAAAGCAAAAAATGAAAAGCTAGTTAAGACAATGATTAAGGTTTAAACTCTTCGAAGTAAGACAACATTGAATCTCAGTGTAGGCAACATTGAGAGAATTTACAGTAAGAGTCGCTTTGCTCAGACAAACATTACCACCTGTTCCTTTTGTGTTTAGATAGCAAGGGCAATCCGCAATCGTCATTAACCATTTAAGTGGTCTGACGTTTTACTGAAACCGGCGAAATTTACCAAAACCCTTCGCTAATGTCATATCTTTCTGAAACTTTATCCGTATATGTATTTTGACTTGTTCTTTCTAATGGTAAAACTAGATAATACTTATGTCGTGATTTTTTTTTCAAGTACCTATTCTATTTAGCTTTATAGCGTTTCATCATTAGCGTAAGAGCCTATGACAACGTATGTGCAGGTTTGTTTCTGATAACATTTCGTTATGATTATTGTTGAAGACTTTTGTGAAAGATTCTGTCTGTCTTCGGTAATTCATTGATTAATATTGCATGGTTGAGATCTGTATTTATACTGTATTGCGCATCAGTTGAATATGAATTTTTTTCATTTTTGCTTTTTGGTTTCTTCTTCTTTTTCTTCTTCTTAGTCTTGGTCTTCATAATGGTCTTCGTGTAACTCGTCTCCTCTTCGTCTTGATCTTCGTCTTCTTAGTAGTATTAATAACAGTAGTAGTATCAGTAGTAGTAGTAGTAGAAGTAGTAGTAGAAGTAGCACTAATAGTAGTAGTAGTAGCAGTAGCAATTAAATTCAAATAAGATAAAACATAGATGGGTTTTCGACCACAGTCATTGACGAGAGTGAGGCCAATGAACTGTCTGTGGAAGACGGATCCTGACTGTTTTTACCACAGAGTTCCACAAGGATGGAAATCGTTATCAAAAAAGTAGTAGTAGTAGTAGTAGCAGTAGTAATTAAATTCAAATAAAGTAAACTATAGAAGGGTTGTCGATCAGTCATTGGCGAGAAGGGGGCCAATGAACTGTTTCTGTTGAAGATAGATCCTTTCTGCTTTCACCACACAGCTCCACAAGGATGGAGGCCGTTATTAAAAATAGGAGGTGCAGCAGAGAATATACACGTAGACGTAGTAGACGTAAACTTGTAATATAGTATCCTCCGGCCTTATTCACAACTTGTACTTCATAGTGTGACATCGTTTTTTTTTTTTTTTAACACTTCGGAACCCCGAAATCCTGTACTGTATTTCTCGAACTTCAGCTCTCCTCTCAGAAGTCTCCATACAACATTTTCCTTGAAGGCGCCCTGGGGGGTCGGAAGAATTACAAAAAAATAAAAAAGGTCATTCCGGTCACATTGCTGTTTGGTCCCTATGATGGGATCTACCCGTGAGACGAGGAATTTCCTTCGAGCTCTGAAGGTTTTTGATGTTTGAATCGAATGGTGCAGTGTTGAGTATAATGATTTTTGTATGTATAAGCATACACGCACGTAGATGCACACACACACACACACACACACACACACACACACACACACACACACACACACACACACGCACACGCGCACACTAACGCACACACTAACACTCACACAAACGCACACACTAACGCACACACTAACGCACACACAAACACACTCGTGGCGCAGTAGTAGAGTTACCGCCTGCCATTACGGCGGTCCGGGTTCGAATATCGCTCAGGGCTGGCATAATTTCAGTATCGCTGCGTTGTGAGTCGTTACTCCAAATCTCGTGGGCGGGTGGGTTTTGTGTATGCGTGTGTGTATGTGCGTGTAAGGTCACACCATTCACCATTACCCATAGATCAGTCATATATAAGCTCTGAGCTTTTTTGCGGGAGGGAAATAGCTGTCGATCACTAGTCCAACACGTGATTCAAGACCAATGTGAATCGCATACAATCATCGTTTATAGTTCACTGCTGAACAGAATCTCATCTTAATGCTCTCATAAGTTGTATGGCTGAGCTAACATCTGCTGATTTACTTATGCAAATTTCTCAATCTAATATCTATATATTTTATATGGCCTTTCTCTTCCATACGTACCACCTGCG
>NC_134808.1:37530744-37533244 GCF_046742065.1 Oratosquilla oratoria
ACAATCTATGGACTGGTGTCATTCATACGATGGTCACCCCTCGCGATAAGAACTGCCTTTGGCTAGTGTGGATTCATAGAAAGTTTTGTTTGAATTTACCTGCTATATTAACCCTTTTTATAGTAAGGGTCGTATTTTATTTACTATATATGGTTTTTGGTCTATTAGACCCAGATATCCCATCTTCTTGTGTGTTGTTTTATGTGTATATCTAAACCACATGGTTAATGTTCCTTCCGGAATCCTCTAATTTGTTGTCCTACCTATAGACTTAGAGATAATTACTTAGTCTTCCTCTTTTTTCCTCTTTTCTTTCCCTTTTTATACCTCTTTTCTTCCTTTTCTTTCTCTTCTTTCTATTTCTCTTCTTCTTCTTGCCTTTCTTGTTCTTGCTCGTATTCTTCCTCCTCTTCTTCCTCCTCTTCTTCCTCTTATTCTTAACTTTTTCCTATTCATTTTATGAGTTTATCACCGTAGTCATTGTCATTACTATCATTATTGATGTAGTGTATGCACATTTGATTTAACGTTGGCAATATCGGTAGATAGTGTAATGGTTCGGTAACATAGATTTCAACCGAATTTCTAGCATAGCAAAAGTCAATTGCCGCCCTTCGACTCATTTAAAGAGTTGTAATAGAAGTGGCGAAAGCCAGAACAAAGAACAAATGTAACATTTGGAATGGATGGGATAAGATGAGATAAACTATAAACACTTTGTTACCAAAACAGATGCAGAGAGATGAATGCAACTGCTTGGCATTTGCCAGTATAAATGGAAAAACCAATTGGTATAGATTTATAGTTATAAACAAGTGGCAAACTATGTATGGTAAAATATCTGATTTTAACTTAAGTTGACATATCAATTCTATTTTCCCATTTATATGGGTTTCTTTGACTGAATAAGGGTGTTTGGCAGTAGCCTTAAGAAACACAATTTTCTTTATTAAGATAAATGAAAAAAAAAAACTGTTGGGAATTGTACATCGACAAAAAAAGAAAAAATAATATATGTGATCCCCATCTTGCATGCTTTAGTTACCATAAAACTGAACAAAAGTAATTACAATTTCAATGTGATTTTTTTTAAATTTAGTAACATTTGTCGAATTCATGAAAAGCTGACTTCCAATTCGTTAGCTGTATGTACAATCACGGGAATAAAAACGTAAATTGAATAAATCTAGTCACACATTCAGACACACAACAAATAAAAGAAATAAATTATATATATTTACACACAACCGCACATTCACACACACCATACACCCACACAGACACACACACACACACACACACACACACACACACACACAGACACACACACACACAGACACACACACACAGACACACACACACACAGACACACACACACAGACACACACACACACACACACACACACACACACACACACACACACACACACACACACACACACACCACACACACACACACACACACACACCCACACACACACACACACCACACACACACACACACACGTACACGTGTGTGTGTGTGTGTGTGTGTGTGTGTGTGTGTGTGTGTGTGTGTGTGTGTGTGTGTGTGTGTGTGTGTGTGTGTGTGTGTGTGTGTGTGTGTGTGTGTGTGTGTGTGTGTGTGTGTGTGTGTGTGTGTGTGCATAGGACCCAGATGTGTTTCCCCAGGTCTGGGAAAGGTGATGTTAGAGATAGAATTGAAGGCTGTATAGTCAGGGAAGGTGTGAAACCCATCGTTTGTTTGAGTGCTGGTAGGAATGACAGAGGTAAGTTAGGGAGTGAGGAATTATTTACGCTAGGTAAGATTAGAAATAAGAGAGGGGTTCCAACTGTATACGGAATTCTTCCAAGGCAAAGAGTTGGAATCATGTGGCATTCCAGAGCTATTGCAATGAATTGCAGGGTTGCAAATCATTGTAAAACCAGTTAATGGGCATTTATCGGCAACTGGGATGGCTTTTACGGTAAGAATCATCTAAATACAAGTGATGGGGGCGCATTTGTTGCCCAGGGGATTTTGGTTTCTTGCTTAATCCCTTGAGCGAGTAGGCATTCTACAGTTGTTGTTTTTTTCGGGTAGATTATGTGGGAATAGGGGGAAAGTATCGGTATATAGTTTAGGCAATAGAAACAGCTCAGATAGGAACTGTGATAAGAATCACCAAAGGAGGTGGAGGGAAGATAAAATTAGTGTTTACAAATAGCAGCAGCGTAACAAACAAAATTGATTTGCTGCGAGGTAAAGTATGCGTAGATAATTTTTATATTATAATTTATACTGAATCCTGGATCAACATGGCTGACAAACATTTCTTTCCAGAAATCGTAATAGAAGGATATAAATTGATTTTTTTTTTCATAAAGACAGGGTTGGCAGAAGTGGGTGAGGAGTAGCACTTTTTATTAAAAATACAATAAACTGCATCACCAACAATTCGATGAAGGAAGAGGATAGTACGGAACCTATTTGGGTGGAGATTAGAGGCAAGAATAAGAA
>NC_134808.1:37538244-37543244 GCF_046742065.1 Oratosquilla oratoria
CAAATTTCAGGATGTGTATAAATTGCATTCGCGCCTTGTGTTGTTAATTTTTGTAGATGACCCTCAATGGTCGAATCGTCAGAGTAATAAAGTGTTTCAACACATCTCCGCCGACTCTTCCTTTACCCACGTCATCTTCATATCTACACACACACGCGCGCGCGCGCGCGTATATGCTGCGTCGACTGAGTTCATTAGGGGACAGGCTGAAGATCTCAAAACCATCTACATTTCCTTCATTTTACCCAAGTAGATGTACGCATCCCCCTCATGGTCCTCCTCTCTCACTATGACGCAGCAGCGTCAGCTGGAGAAAGTGCAGAAAAGAGCCTGTCGCATAATCCTTGGCAAAGATTACACCACCTACCTGCACGCTCTCACCACACTGGAACTACCCACCCTTGCTGACCGCTATCTTCAGAGTTTGAGGTCGTTTGCGGTCACCCTGGTCAAACATCCTCGGCACTGGAATCTACTACCTCCTAAGGTACCTCGTCCACGGTGCCAAGTGAGGCACCATAATTCCATCAAGCCGATCAAAGCACGCACCGACCGGTATAAGAAGAGCCCCACACCGACATTTGTGGACTTAATCAACAATTAGAATCAACATTGTTGTACTACATACCTAAAACTTAGCCTGCTGTTTTATTTGTATAGTTTTTGAATGCTTGTAACAACGTCTTCTCACTGTCATAGTATCTTATTGTTATAATCTTGTAGGATGTATATTTTCAGCAGAAATGCTGCTATACCCAATAAACCGTAAATCATTATTATTATTATTCATTATTACACAAACGTATATATATAATATATATATATATATATATATATGTTATATACATATATACATATATATATATATACATATATATACATATATATATATATATTTATAAATATATATAATAGATACATTATATACATATATATATTTATAAATACATTATATACATATATACATATATTATATATATATGCATATATATATATATATATATATATATATATATATATATATAATATATATATACACATATTTACACATATATACACCACATACATTTTTTTCTTTACTTCTTTAACGTATCTGTTTTTTCTCATTTATTTCTTAATTTTCTCAAAGGAAAGTGAGGCCAGAACCAATTTCTTTGCGGCGTCGGCACTGCGTATACTTGATGCTACATTTGCCATTTACTCTGAGTCTGGAATAGAAAGAAAATGGGAATGAAAGAAGCAATCCAGAGCAGATCAACCCCGTGAGTCCCGAGGGAATGTCAAGTTGACGCCGTGTTCACTCCTGCTGTGTCAACATGTGTGTTTGTATGCAGGTATGTGTGTGTTGTATGTATGTGCTTGTGTGTGTGCTTGTGTGTGTTTTCACGTGTTTGTGTGTGTGAGTTTCTGTGTGTGTGTTTGGGTGTGCTTGTGTATACTTTTGTGTGTATGTGCATGTGTGTGTGTGAGTTTGTGTGTGTGTGTGTGTATGTGTATTTATGTGTTGTTTATATTTATACGTATTTGTGAGTGTGCATATATGTGTGCTTGTCTGTGCTTGTGTGTGCTTATGTGTACTTATGTGTTTGCCCGTGTTTGAGTGTGTTTGTGTTTGAGTTTTTGTCTGTGTATGCGTGTGTGTCCGTGTGTTCGTGTGTGTGTGTGTGTGTGTGTGTGTGTTTATGTATGTGAGTGCGTGTGTGTACACGTGCTTTTGTCTTTTCCCCACCAAATGTCTTTGAGAAATGTGGACGTCTTTGTTCCCTGGTTACGTATATGTCCCTTCCAGCTGCTTATCAGGGAAACAATTATGGAAATTTGGCGAGACACTGCACCTTTATTCTTGTGGACTCCCGAATTTGCCCTGATTCTCCAGCTGCAAGTTTGTTCTCATGGTCTCATTCCCATTTTCTTTGGCCTTTTTATTCCCTGATTCTCGAGCTGCAAAATTGTTCTTATTGTCCTGTTTTCATTTCCTACTCTTGTTATGATTTGGTTCACGAGTTGTCAGTTTATTTACATTATCTAGTTGCTACGTTCATTTTTTATTTTATTTATTTTTCACTTACCCATAGTTCAACACCCGATTCTGTTTCATTAATGATATTCGTTTATCACTTTGTTTTATTTACTGGGTCACAGTACACGGACTGTGGCTTAAAAGATCTGTATAAATGTATAGATTTCCTATGAAAAAATATTTGTCACTAGGATGAAATAGAAAATCATCAATTAATTTTTGGATAAGAGCTCATCTAGTGATTATTCAGGGTTACTTTCGATCTGATAATGGCTGTCATTAGCTCAGGTTGTTCAAACACATAGATCAAAGTGCCAACTACGCCCTTAGAACAACCTCTCCAGGCATAAGTTCCTCAAACCATTTTTTGTAAGAAACATTAGAAAATAATAAGGTTGCACCTTAATAATTTTGCTTTATCAGCCAATATGGCCCAATAAGCTGGCAAGGACCCTTAGTATTTCAAAATCCCGATAAAATGAACGGGAAATGAAAGAAGGAACTTTTTCTTTTAGCATTTTCACTGATAGATAACAAGCTCTTCAATAGAGCTAATTAAGTCTTTATGTTGCCTCATGCTTTATAATTTAATAAGGGCTAGGAAGATTTCTGTATCGTTTTACCTGTTCACATATGTACTCGTTTCCACACACACACACACACACACACACACACACACACACACACACACACACACACACACACACACACACACACACACACACACACACACACACCACGAACATAGCTCCCCTTCCCGCAAAATACAACTAGGTAAATACGCATGTATATATATATACACACATATATATATATATATATAATATATGTGTGTGTGTGTGATTGTGTGTGTGTGTATGTAAATGCATTTGTATATGCAAAGGTCACACTGAAAGCTTTGACACGTGTCAATTAAACAGTCTATTTTCCAAATTGCTTTAAAAAAATATCAGGAGTGATCCATATGCTAAGTAGATCTCAATACCTTAAGTACCTAAGTATCAAATAACTTAGGTATTGTATCATCAATTAGATTATACATACAATAATATCACCCCTTTATGAAAAGTATATTTTTCTGTTGTGGGAATGAAATTTATATCGAAAGAAATTAATTAATTGACTGCAGAACACAATGTGTAAGCTCTTCGAGATCTCATTTGTGATCTACTTAACACCCCAATAATGAAGCAATTCAGATCACATCGGTGTGTGCTTCAAATGACCTTAATAAGCTCCTCTACACATTATAATTGATTTAACCACAATAAGATCCTCAATTGGTCGTTATGACACCAGCCGTGAAGGACAGAGGGGACAGTGATGTAATAGGAAATTGTATTTATTCAGTTATTTGTCTGTGATGAATTGTGAATAATATCAAAATGCGAAAAAAAAATTAATGTTAGAATTCTGTATTTTCAAATTTATAGGAATAGTGTTGTGGCACATCAGTCCAATGGTCGTACGATTATTTGCATATATGAATTGTCAGATGTCCATTCGATGTTGAATATGAATGAGTGTATGTTTACAGTAAATAATCATGTTTTGTAAAATACTCAAACACGGAAAACCGCGTATATACAAACACACACACACACACACACACACACACACACACACACACACACACACACACACACACACACACACACACACATTAACGCACACAAACACAACGAACACACATACACACACACGACGCGGTGGCGCAGTTGGTAGAGCGCTGAACTGTTACCATGGTGGCCCGTAGTTCTTGGTTCGAATCCTGCCCAGGGCCGAAATTATTTCGGTACCGCTGCGCTTCGGGTCGTTACTCTGACTCTCGTGGGCGGGGATTTGGGTGTGTGTGTGCGCAAGTTCATAGCATTACCCATAGATCGGACCTACGAGCTCTGAGCTCTCTTCCAGGAGGGAAATAGCTGTCAATCACGAGTCCAACACGTGATCCAAAAGACCAAGTGAATACACAAGCACAACACAAGTTTTGAGTTCTTGTTTCTTCTATTCTAGGGCTTTTCATTCTCTTATTTAATGCCTCTATGATTCAGCTTTTCTTGTGTTCTATAATTTCCAAAAGATAGACGCGCCGGTAATTTCTAACAATATATCAATACTAAAAACGTATACCACCCACATTATCGTAGGAAGGATTAGCCATTAGAGGAGTTCTAAGTGGTGATAGACATACACCACGAGCATAAGACCAGTCTCATGTATTATGACCTGACCTGGTCTGACCTGGGTGAGTGATCTCCTCGTCAGACTCTTAGCAATTAGCCTCCTGGGGAGAAGAGAGAGGGAACGTGTTATGAATACGGCCTTCCTCATTTCAACCCACGCCTAGATTCAACACCTTTCCAGGCTTCGGCAGATGTAGGACGTCATTGGGTCCTATTTTTATTAATTAATTTATTTCTCTACTTCATATCCATGCTTTCTCTCTCTCTCTCTCTCTCTCTCTCTCTCTCTCTCTCTCTCTCTCTCTCTCTCTCTCTCTCTCTCTCTCTCTCTCTCTTTCTCTCTCTCTCTCTCTCTCTCTCTCTCTTTAGTTTTAATGTAATATTTCGTGTAGTTTTTTATATTTTCTTCTTTTTTCTCTTTTCTCTTTTTTTTCTATTTCTCTTCTCTTTTCTCCATTCCAAATTTCTCTTCGTTCTATACTTTCTCTTTCTTCTTAACTCTTTTATTTCTCTTTTCTTCTTTGATTTTTTATCTATTCTCTTTTTTTTTCTCTTTTCTCTTTTCTCTTTTTCCTCTTCTCCTTTCGAAATACTTTTTTAACTATATCTTCACTCTTTTTTAGTGTTATATACTCCTTTGCTGTACTTTTAGTTTATAAACATTATTCTAGCTTTTAACCACTTATTTGTGGTGCATAACACTGCTTTTGATAATTTACTTACGGATGGGAAGGTGACAGATACTCAAGTTGTGACTTTACTCTTCATTGATTTCAGTCTTGGTCACTGATCAA
>NC_134808.1:37548244-37568244 GCF_046742065.1 Oratosquilla oratoria
TAATATTATACAAGATGGCCTAATGGAGCCCATTAAATGAGATGACTTTCAATTGCATAGGTCAATAGACAAATTGTCATTGTCAACAAAAGGCCCTTTTATCCAGATATAGGGACTTCCAAAATACATAAAATTAATTCATCTAATGTGTTAATCGTGGTGAGTTTATATAATGAAATGGTGCAAAATGATATCAAACACTTTATTTACTCTTCGGGTACCCTCTGTATAGTACTTTAATCAAAAGTTGTACTGATAACATGAGACGATTGGTACAAAGCCGATCTTTCCCAAGTAACTGTGATCACAACAATATATATGTATATATATATATATATATATATATTTGCAAGTAATCACAACACCCTGATACAAAAATGCAAAATAATCACAGGAGAAGGAAAACTTGTAGACAGTAAGTATTTTCGAATATTACATCTGAAGATGTAATATACGAAAGTACTTACTGTCAACAAGTTTCCCTCCTCCTGTGATTATTTTGCATATATATATATATATATATATATATATATATATATATATATATATATATATATATATATACACACACATACATATATATATACATATATACATATATATATATATATATACATATATATATATATATATAAATATGTGTATATATACACATATAAACAATGTAAAGTTGTGCTTGTGCAAATATGTGGGTGTTATGAATAAGCAATTATTCAAAGGCGAATCTTAACCAAATTACAAAAGCCTCCTTCCTTTTCCCAAAGCTTTCCCTCTTGGGTTCATCGTGTACGTAAACATTCTGAACTCAGCGTTCGTTGGTGTTCTTACCATAACTCAAAGAGAACGTCGGGTGAGGTTTCCCAGTTGTCAAAACCTGAAGCATCAGCCTCCACTTTTTCTTTTCATTTGAAGATTTATCGTCAGAGAGATCTGCCCGTGCCGGCCGATGATGAGTGTCCAACTGATTGGGCAGCGTCCGGGATAGGGAGGGAGTGGGGGAGTGGGTGGGGGAGGGATGATGGATTCTAACCATGGGAATAAAGGTTAGGGGAAGTCCAAAGGAAAGGGAAGGAGAGCAATGGTAGACTAGATAAGAAGCTGAAAAGGAAAAATATATAGGAGGTGAATAAGAAAATAAAAGGGGAAGAGAGATGAGTAAAGGAAGGAAATAACAAAGTTAAAGGGACGAAAAGAAATTAATAAGTGCAAGATATATAGGAGAGGAAGAAGTGAAAGGAAAATGGGAAAGAGTGACAAAGGGCTAACAGGGTAATTAGAAAAAGGTAAGATAAAATAAAACCAAGATAACGTATTACAGGAAATTGTGAACGGAGACAAGATGAAGGGAAGACAAAGGGAAAGGTGAGAAAGAGATAAAAAAAAATATTAGGTGAGAAGTAAGGTGGGTAGATATGAAGAGGGGAGGGAAAGAGGAGGCAAAAATTAAATGAGCAAGGAAAGGGTTGAATAGATGAATTAAGGGGAGTTGATTGGATACGGGAGGGAGAGTTGATTAAAGGGAGGATGGGGAGAGAGTTGAGAGAACAGTGTTGTTTCTGTTGATGCTGGAGTTGTTATTTTTGTTGTTGTTGTAGTTACTGCTGTTGTTGTTAGGCTGGCCATACCGTCAGTGAATTATGATGGCAGAGTGATGGAGGAAACTTATGGCCCTCTTAGGTCCTACTGGTGGGAAGGCCACCACCTTTGATGTGCTTTGTTTATATGCGTGTTCTACCATCATTGCGCAGTCGGTCAAATTACGTGTGGCTCTATATGAGATGTTCCGGCAGACAGGACATGTCTCAGTTGTTGTGTCGGTTAACCGTCTTACTACTCTACGAGTATATTCCGAATGATGGTCACAATGGAGTCTACTTCATTATATATCATCTCTTCAATTTATCTATCTATTTTCAACTCGTGTATAGTTGGTATCGGAAGTCCAAGAATCCTGTTAGTGATGGAATAGCGTTTTGTGTTGTAGCTCTGGATTCTGTTTCACTTGTGTGTGTGTGTTGGTAAGTGGTTCCTCATGTAGTTGGATGGATGTTGTGGGTTTTGTTTGGCTAAGGCCATGTCCTGTGTGACTTGTATGTCAAGATGTTTGAGGAAATGTAAAACTCCTGTTTCTGCGTGTAGGCAGTCTAAGAGTGTTGTCTTGTTTTCAATAAACTTTAGTTTGTGGTGTTGTGTATCTGAGATGAGCGATGCTTGTGTTAGACTGTTATAATCCAGCACATACCTTATACACGCTTTACATTATATATCACCAGTGTCATTATCTTGTCAGAAGTTTGCGCCTTTAAGTATTCTTAAAGCGTTGTGTATAATGTTTTTGTGTGATATATATTCTATATAATGTATATAATATTGAGGTTGTACATTTTACCAAAAGTGTTGTCTAGTATGTTTCATGTGTTTGTTTAGCATTAGGTTTGGTTAGTGTTCATAGTTCCTGCAAAAGAAATGTGTGGATTTCGTTGGTACTACCTTCAGTCTTTTACCAATTAGCATCTGATATAGTATGTTTATGTATGTTTGACGGGATGGGGAACTTGAAAGAATATAATAAAAGAATTGAATACTGAAAGGAATTTTGACATAAAAGGAGGAGGGGAGTTGAATGAAGAGGGGAATAGTGTTTTACATAGACGGGAGTAGAAATTGAATGAAAAAGGGGGAGGCTTTGTATGTTGACGGAAGTGTATATTTGTGGTAAGAGAGGTTTTTGAGGACAAGAGGTGGTGGAAATGTCTTGGTTGTTATATTCTTTTACGGTAACTTTGTACGTTTTCTAGTCCCGATGCTAAGCAATTTTATTCACCTTAAGGACTTGTAGACCTATATAAATTCAAATTCGGAATGTATGATATCTGTAAAGCATTCAAGATCCAGGGCAGTGTATAGGTAAAAGAAATTGGCCGTGTTTTGTGACATCGAAGTCGAACATATACATTTGTCTAATATTAAATCTCCGTAGAAGATGGGAGAAGGAAGATTTATCAATACAAGAACAGGATATAAAATATTGCAGAATTATATAAAGGGAGGAGGCTGATAATACATATGAAATAAGGTATATAAAGAATTTATAGGTATAAAGAATCAAAGGTAACAATAATTGAAGAAAATAATCAAAGAAATGAAACGTATTCGTGTAATCTACAGGGAAGGGCGGAAGGTAGGTCTATAGGACAATGATTATTGGATTGAACAAACTTACTTAAGTAGAAGATTGAGTGCAGTAGAGTCTTTCAACATTGTTACACAATCCAGGAAAAGTAATTTAGAAATCTATGAAGAGTTAGGCCAGGAACAGAATAAATATGACAAAAACGTAAATCATTGAAAGAATTATGATAAAAGGTAACCTATTTGATCAGTGGGTCAGTCTTTGCCTGAATGAAATTGTCTATGTTACCTTTTGTCATGAGAAAAGTTATAAAACACGCCATGAGTTCATATAATTTACGTATTTTCAGTTCTCAAAAGACCAACAGATTTTATAAAGTTGTATATCATTCAATAGAAATTGGGAATAGCATTATATCCTGTGTTTCTTTTCCCATTGGGAATTTAAGTATAATCATAGTCGTAGTTAAATAAAAAAGACTAACATTCGTATTGTATCATTTTTGTATATATATGTATATATATATATATATATATATATATGTGTGTGTGTGTCTGTGTCTGTGTCTGTGTGTGTCTGAGTGTAGTGTATATACATGTATGCATGTGCGTAGTATGTGTTAAAACAATTTTGTATGTGTTCATCCTAAATATATAAGAACACAAATTTTGTAATGGTAGTGGTGTTAGCATAGGTGCAATAATTTACATCTGTTTTTCAAGAACGAAGAGGAAAAAAATTAACGTATAAAATGGCTCCTTCAAAGAAACGAAAGGGCAATGAAGTAAGACGTCACCCCAGAAAACCTGAGGAGCAAAACGCGTCACCTTGAGTGTAAAGAAAAGGGAAAGGTACGCTATAGGCCAGACCTCTAAGATCCCTCATTTTCCTTCTTCCTCCTATCTTTATCCCTTCAAAAGGAGATGCAAGAGACGTGAAGATATATAAGAGGAACGCGACCAAGATGCCAATAGTTCCTACCAAAAGGAGGACGGAAACAAGAAGGAAAGAAATATGCTTGAAGAAGCGGAAAAGAAAAAAAAGATAAGACTAAATTATATGAAAAGGGAGGGACGGGCAGAGAGTGTTGGGTAGACGTGGGTATGAGGAAGGTCTTTCAGAGCATTTGGAAGAGTCTGAAAGAGGCGGAGATGAAAGACGGTGAGCTTTGTCAAATAGAGTACTGAAGCAAGGAAGTGTAAGGAGGGTTGGTGAGGGGAGCCAAGAGGGGAGACGGTGTATTGGGGAATGAGCTGAGTGGTCGTTTTTGTTGGGGAATGTGGAGGTTAGAAAAAGAAAGTTGGTGGAAAATAAGTAAATTGACAGGGGAAGGGGGAGACTCGACAAGAATTTTTTCTGCCGAACAAAATGGGATCTGATGTTGATAAACGTGGCAAACTCTCCACAGGAGTATCCTTCCACATATCCACTTTTTTCTGTTTATCATTAGCGCAATAATTACTCGTTTTACTATTCTTAAATGCATATATCAACCGATTTTGCGTCTAATCTATATAAAAAATAAAACATTTTGTATTTTAAGTTCGAAAAAATGCAGAGTACTTCATATTGTGCAGTTGAGATTAACAAACAACTTGGAGGTTTTATGGAGTCCAAAAGACTCTTTGGTTTTGTAAGAATTCATAGGTTCCAGTGAACACACTTATTGTCTGTGTTTATTACAGTGTGTTCCCCATAACTCACTCTCTCTCTCTCTCTCTCTCTCTCGCTGTCTGTCTGTCTGTGTCTGTCTGTCTGTCTGTCTCTGTGTCTGTCTGTCTGTCTCTTCCTCTCTCTCCCTCTCTCTCCCTCTCTCCCTCTCTCTCCCTCTCTCTCCCTCTCTCTCCCTCCCCCCCTCTCTCTCTCTCTCTCTCTCTCTCTCTCTCTCTCTCTCTCTCTCTCTCTCTCTCTATCCTCTGTCTTTCTAATCTATTCTATACACTCTTAGCTCTCTCTACTCTATATTCTCTTCTCTCTCTTTCTACTCTATACTCTCTCTACTCTTTCTACTTCATACTCTCTCCCTACTCTCTTTCTCGACTCTCTACTCTCTCTCTCTACTATCTGAACTCTCTCTACTACCTGGTCTCTCTCTCTACTATCTACTCTCTCTCTCTACTATCTGCTCTCTTCTCTATACTGTCTGCTCTCTACCCTCTACTCTCCTTCCTTCTCTCCTTCTTTTTCGCCTTGTCCTTCTTCTCTCTCTCTCCTTCAGTCTCTCCTCTCTCTCCTTCTCTCTCTCCTCTATCTCTCTCTCTCTCCTTTTCTCTATCTCTCCTTTTCTCTCTCTCTCCTTTTGTCTTTCTCTCTCTCTCCTTTTGTCTTTCTCTCTCTCCTTTTGTCTCTCCTTCTCTCTCTCTCTCTCCTCTCTCTCCTTTCTCTCCTTTCTCTCCTTTCTCTCTCTCTCTCTCTCTCTCTCTCTCTCTCTCTCTCTCTCTCTCTCTCTCTCTCTCTCTCTCTCTCTCTCTCTCTCTCTCTCTCTCTCTCTCTCTCTCTCTCTCTCTCTCTCTCTCTCTCTCTCTCTCTCTCTCTCGCTCTCTTCCTTTCCTCTCCTCCCCCCACCGTTTTGTATGTTTGTGCTTAAGTGTATATGTATGTGTGTGTGTGTGTGTGTGTGTGTGTGTGTGTGTGTGTGTGTGTGTGTGTGTGTGTGTGTGTGTGTGTGTGTGTGTGTGTGTGTGTGTGTGTGTGTGCGTGGTTTGTATGTATACGTGTAATTCTATGTGTGTGTTCATGCATGAGTGTTTGTCCGTGTATGTGTGTGTACCTGTATGTGTGTATCCTCGTATGTATGTGTACCTGTATGTGTGTATCCTCGTATGTTTGTGTACATGTATTTTCCGCGAGCGAGAGTGCTTTTTGTATGCTTTAATGTACATATGTACATATCTGTGTAAGTAAATGTGTACACGTGCACACATACGAAGGGCAAACAGGTGTTACTTGCGTAGGTAATTGGATGTACTGACTGTGTGATCTCCTTTCCTTTAGCTGATTAGTATCGTTTGTCGGCACTCAGGACGGAATATAGATAGTTGTCTCTCTGGAATATCTTCTTCATGAAAAGCTCTCTAATATTCGGAAGGATAAAGCACGAGATATAGAAGTTTATAAGAGACTTTTTATTGTATTCTGATGTATTATAAAAACATCTGGGGTGAGTTTAGTCACAAAACAAACGAAGAAACAATGTCTATGATTATAATGTTTGACGGAAGTTAGGGCTGAAACAAGAGGAGATGGGTTAGGAGACGGCGTTTGTCCATCAAATCGATGATGCATTTAAATGAAATAGTTCAGTAGAAGATAAAGCTATAAAACATATACACAAAAAACTTACTAAGATATAATTATGGCAAGTTTAACTCTGTAACTGCAGGTGGGTTAGTTTCCCCTTAGTTGAACGAGACCCTCAGGTAAGATTTATAATGCAGTGAATAGGTCACATAAAGAACAGATAGAAGAAAATTATATCCGGTAAAAAGGATAACTTGACAACCAGGAATTTATAAATAATACAATTTATAGAGAGGGCGTAAAATAAGCAAGTATTGTTTGTTAACATGGAGTGTGAGCAAGAAAGGTCGAATGATTCACACTTGGCAAAGATATCCCGTAGATTAGTAGCACATTTACTGTAGTATGATATAAATGCAAGGTTTGTTTTTCTTTACATCAAACTTGGCAAACATATCCCGTAGATTAGTAATGCATTTACTGTAGTAATGATACAAATGACAAGGTTGTTTATGTTCTTCTTTACATCATAATCGTTGTTGCTTTGTTGCTGTTGTTATTGCTGTTGTTATTGTTATTGTACATGTTCTTACTGTTCTCATTCTTTTTATTGTTCTTACTGTTCCTGTTGTTGTTGGTGGTGGTGGTAGTGGTAGTGGTGGTGGTGGTAGTGGAAGTGGTGGTAGTGTATGGTGGTAGTGTTACCGGTGGTGGTAGTGGTAGTGGTGGTGATAGCGTTGGTAGAGGTGCTTTTGTTGGTGGTAGTGGTGGCAGTTGTTGTGGTGGTTGTGGTTGTGGTGGTTTGGTGTTATTTCAAAAGCTCTGTAATCACCAGGAAAACAAAAGTAAATGAATATATAGATAAATAAATAAACAAAAATGATTCGATATATAGCTAATATATAAATATACTAATTAATGAATTAGAAAAGGAAAAGAAGCAGACGATAAAACGCGACAAAAAGATAGAAGAAAGGAACGAGGGATGAAAAACAATAGATAGATAGGCAGGGAAAGAAAACATTGGAAACAAATGAGAAAATACATCAAAAGAAGATCATCAACTTTGTAAATGTTTCAACATTATATCAATTGCATATTTGTGGCCACGTCACGCAAAACTTGCGACATTCAAATCAAAATTAAATTGACACATTACTGAAACAAACTCACATGGCAAACATTGCTAGCTGTAAGATACTGTAAGTATTTGATGTTCAATGGCGTGGTTCAAATATATATCAGTTTGGAATACAATATCATTACTTCCCTTGCATAAACTTCTGAGCTAGTGATATTTAATTATTTTACCCCCATCTTCAACAACAGCTCAATAGATACAAAATTCACTCGTTCCTATTATTCTTTAAGTGTTCTTGTGGTGCGTTGGATTTGTTCTCACTGTTTACAAAAGAGACCCAGGTTGTATACCAGTGACTGCCTTTAATTTTTATGAATGTTTTCAGGCGAATGTTTCTTTAAATTTTATGTTTTTTTCTCTATACAAGTGCTCCGTGTTCCTTTTGCAGCCAATGGAAACAGATCTAGACTTCCGAAGTATTGATCTTCATTTGTCTTGGGAGTCCATCCCCTATTGTATAAAAATCCGTTCCTGATCATAGTATATTCAGTAATTTTTTTCTATTTATTTTTTTAAGATATCATTACGCCAATATATTTTAGGCCACATTGCTGTATGTACAAGGCAATGTTAAAACGATCCAGCTCAGTAATAATAGCATGATTTACAACACAAATTCTTTTGTTCCTAAGAGCAGTATCACGGAGACTGATACAATCAACTAGCGACAACTAGTATAAAAAGAAATAAGAAAAGTCACTCAGTACAGAAGAAGAAGCATGTTGCATTCCCAGTAGGCAAAGGTTACATTGTACAAATAATTTAAGTTCCATATCTTGAAGACAAGGTTAGCATGATATCTTTTAGTGAATCATACAATTATGTCGTCAGGATTTCCAATTACACAGGAGGTTTTAATTTCACCTGAATAGAATATCCACGCGTTTGCAATAACATGATAAAACGATCCTTCGTACTAAAATGTTTATATAGTGTATTAGCACTTTACCAATGTAAACAATATCACGAGGAGAAGAGAAGGGCCTGAAATGTAAGTAGTTCATCCTCAAGCAGCTTAGGAACTCTTTGAACTCCAGTAGTGGATGGGGTCCTGGCGGACGGAGAGCTTCTGAAGAGGGAAGTTATAAATGGTACGTCTGTCATGAGGAATTGGAGGTAGACGTGGTGGTTCTGGAAGTTGAAGCGTGGAAGTCGTGTTTTCCAAGGGGATACATGTGGTGGGTGGCTAAGATTATAGAACAATAAATGCAAAAATATATGTATATTGACACCGATGACACGAAATTAATAGAACGAACGTGTGCTCTCTTACAAGGCTTAGGGAAATCTGATCCTCACAGGATCGAACGTGCCTTTACGCGGGAACTTCTTACATAGTTCTACGTAATTTTATATGTATATACACACATAAAAATTAATATACAGTATATGAACACCTAATGTATAATATACAATATATACACACCTAATACATAATATACAATATATGTTATACATATGCCACCACGACATACATAGGTATGTGGTTGTGAACATACAACAGGATCTGCCTAGCCGTCACCTTTGTTCTATGTGTTTCAACTGCCCCACGAATTAACTGTCATTGCTGGGAATCTGAGAGAATTGTAGGATTCGAACTCGTAACTAGAAAAATACAAGATACGCATGCTTTCGAATGTACCGCCCACGCATTGGAGGAAATTACTTTCAACCATTTCGATAAAAACACAGCACGAAGGTGATTAAAATAACCTAGGGCAGTCAGAGTGAAATAATATATTCATGAGTCACTCCCGTACTCGATAGTAGTGTCACCTGTCATGTAATTATAACATTGAGATGTTACAAAAAATTATGACATATTATATATATATATATATATATATATATTCATATATATTTATATATATATTATATACATATATATATATATATATTCATATATATTTATATATATATTATATACATGTATATATATATATATATATATATGTTTATATATAATATATATACACACATATATAGTATATATATACACACATATAATATATATATATATATATATAATATATATATTCATATATATATATATATATATATTTATATATATATATATTTATATATATATATTTATGTATATGTATATATATATATAATATACATTATATTATATAGATATATGTATATATATATATTTATTTATATCTATATATATATATTATATATATATACATATGTATACATATATACATATGTATACATATATATATGTATATATATATATGATATATATTATATATATAGATATATGTATATATATATTTATATATTATATATATATTATATATATATGTATAACATCATGTATTTATTCATCTATCGACTTGTCTAGCTATACATGTTTTGTCTGTCTGTTAGTCTATTTTTCTATTTGTGCATTGATACATTCATATATACTATTATTTGTTTATTTTTTATTAATATATTTTGATTTTCTATACATTTGAAGTATTCATTCATATATTATTTATAGGATCAATCGTATATATTAGGTAAGGATGACATGCCTGGATGATGGGCAGTTTAAGTATTGTTATAATTTGATTGATGAACGGAGGTTGAGGTATGTGGACGATGATAGAATATTAAGGATATACAAGCATGAAATATGTATTTACTAAAGTGACATAAGATGTGGAAGGAGTCATAGAGTACGATAAGGACAAAGTAAAAATTTTTCCTCCTGGCATAGATGGGTGGAAATAAGGAGACGAAATATACATTTTCAAGAGGATGTATGTAGATGATGATAAAGCATTAGGCTAATACAGGGGTTATGCTTATAACTCACCAAAGTACGTGTATGCCTACTGGCTAAATATTAATGGAATATGGGGGAAGTATATGCACTCAATGTGACATATGTATGCATTGAATTAATGTAGACGGAGAGTTTGGGTGAATTGTATACTTTCAAGGTGATACAAGTATTGGGCATGTTGGAGCAATGTAAATTGAGGTATACATTATCCATAGTCACATCTGTAATACGTGAAGGAATACTGAAGAGGTTGAGTAATATATAACTAAAAATAAAGATAAGCAGAAGACTGGATTTTAGTGTACAGTGTGCTAAGGAACGTATGTTCATGTTTGAGAATTTTTTGGGAGAATGCGAGAACAAGTTATATATTTGCCAAGAAGACAAATACGTCTGCTGAAAGAATGTTGGGAGGTTACTGGGACAAAGCATATATATACAAATGCTACGTATAAGGATGCTGAGAGTATATTAAAGAATGCGAAGAGGTACATATTTCCCAGGTTGACGTGTGTGAGTATTAAAGAAAGGCTGTGGGTAATGTTGGATGAGGTATGTATTTTCTAATGTGACGCATGTGGATGTTAAAGTAATGTTAAAGTAATGCACGAAAGACCTAAACTTTTATTTTTATCCACAATGGGTGTGTGGGGGAAAATAGTAAATACTTTCCAGGACTGAGCGAATCATTAATCTTCGCTTTTGTGGCAAATGAATTTAGGAAGAGGTGAAGAAGAAGAAGAAGAAGAAGAAGAGTGGAAGAGAAGGAGGGGGGAAATGCCGAGTTGTGAAAAAGATAAATTGGGAACACAAAAGAGGTGGACTAAATAAGTTTAAAAGTTAAACAGAAGTGAATTAAGGAAGTTCACCCTTGAGAGATGCTGGTGAGAGGAAGGAAAGAGTATACTGGGAAGGAAAAAAAGAGGAAGAAAAAATGAAAAAGAGCATGAAGAGGGGTAGAAAGAGGAAGAGGTTGAAGAGGAGGAGAAGAAAGAGTAGTAGGAAGAGGAAGTAAAGGAGGAAAAGAAGAAAGGCGAAAAAGAGGAGTAGGAGGAGGTTAGGAGGAAGATGAGGAGGAAAACAAACTGAGGCAAAAATGTGCATAAAAAGGAGGTGAACCAAAAATAGACGTCGAAGCAAGAGAAACACCAGAGAGAGTTAAGAGAAGAAGGAATAGAAAGATTAGTAGAATGTAGCGATAGGAGGGGAAGAGGAGAATAGAGGAAGGAAGAGGAGGAAGAGGAGACGAGGTAAAAATGTACTTAAGTGAAAAAGGAGGAGGAGGAGGAAGAGGAGGAGGAAGAGGAGGAGGAAGAAGAGATTGAAGCTTAAGAGGAAAACACCAGAAAGAAGTGAGATGTAAGAGTTAAAGGGGAAAGAAGAATAGAAGACGAGGCTCAGCAACAGCAGCAGCAGGATAAAAAAGAAAGAAACGAGACGGATAAAGAGAATATTAGAAGGAAGAGTATGGAAAGAAGAGAAATGAGGAGGGTTTAAGAAAGATCAGAAGCAAAAGAACCAAAGAAGTTTCAATAGTAACAAGAGAAATTAAGATATCGAGAAAGAAAAGGTGGGAAAAAGTGATTAGAGGATAAAGATGTAAATGTAGAAGTAAAGTAGAAGTTATAAATAATAATGAACGGGAAAACGTTAAAAAAGGAATAGGAGAAAAAGAACAAATAAAATAATGAGAAAAAGGGAGAGAAGAGAGGAAGAAAGCGTCGAGAAGAAAAAAGAGAAGGAAAGAATAAATATTAAGATAAACACGAGAAAAACAGGCAAAACTAAGGACGAAAAAAGAACGGGTAGAGAAAAAGTGATGCATATGAAAAAATCTACGAAGAGAAACACATGTAGTAGGAAATGAAAAAAAGAGGAGAAGAGAGAGAGAGAGTAAAGGGCTATTGGAGGGGGTGAAAATAATTAGGGAAAGGAAAAAAGAGAGAGAAAGAGAGAAAAAAGTGGAGTAAAGAGAAACAGAAAGGATTCACTCGCACGAAAGAGAGACAAGCTGGAATAGACGACCGTCTTAAGGTACTTGCTGGAAGCCACGGGAGCAGAAACGAGAGCAAACAAGGAAATGAAGTCAGAGGTGATGGATACAAGGAGGGAGGCTGGAACGGTGAAGAAAGTGTGAAAGGGAAAGGAAGAGTCTATTGAAGCAAGGATGCCGTGGTTAGAGAGCGTGATGAAAAGCGTAACATTGTATGAAACTTAGGTAGAGAATGTTAGTGAAAGGTCAACACTAAAAATAGGCTGCTTGAAGCGTGTGTATAGAACAAGAAATGGGGGAAAATATTCATGAAAATTATGTGAACCTGAGAAGCAAATGACTCGAAGGTTCTAGGAGGGAAATGATAAAAACTGGAGGAGAATGTGTAATTACGATACATTAGATAGGTTAGAGAAGATAAACATAGATATAGAACAGATAATTAAAACGAGGCCAGTACGAAACCGGTAAAAGGTGATACATAAAGGAGGAGAAGAAGAGCGAGAAGAACGGCGGGGAAAAGAGTATTGGAAAATGTACCTAAGAAGCTCTGAAAGGGGCCTCGTGATATTGAGGAAAGGTATTAAAGTATAATTAGACGAGTTCTTTCCGTTCTTCGTGTATCTGCCTATACCTTTACACGTGTAATAAAGAAGCTTATTTATATATTCCCTCGAATTTTCTTTTATCACGTCTAAGCATTTATTCGTTGGTCTCAATGGGGTTGTTAAGTGTTTTAGCCAAATTTGTGAGCTGGTGACCATGAAGACGAAAAATAGATTCAAAAAGAGAAATATCTGTAAACAACCACGAGTTAAAAATAATCGTTACCTTGACAAGTGTCTCCTTGAATAACAAGGACAAAAATTAATAATATATATTACAGACACACACACACACACACACACACACACACACACACACACACACACACACACACACACACACACACACACACACACACACACACACACACACACACACACACATACATATATTTGGAGATAAACAAATCTCAGTTGAGACCCTGTTTGCCTTAAATCCATCTTGTATTTGTAAGAAAATATCGTTCGATATTTACCGTAAATAGAAACATAACACTTTTATTTATAATGATAGATAGTTAAACAGATAATTGAATAAAGAAATAAACAAAAATACTGATGATTTAATAAACAAATAAGTGAATAAATAAATGTATACAAGGAAAGTTGAAAAAAAACTTTAATATGAACGAAAACTCGCATGCAATGGGCGTTCACGCAATTAAGGTGGCAAGGGAAGCTGGGGGAGGGGGCTTTTGGAAGACGTGAGGTAAAGTCTCATGGTCTGATTGGCAAGATGATGATGGGCTCTTTGATCAAGTGTGGCACGGGGGCACCAAGGACGCTGATGACGGGTTCCCGTTCGATTCCTGGAACCAGACTCCTCGTCGGATCATCAAAGATCAAACGGGTTCTGAAGTCAGGGGGATCATCTTCATCAGACACGCTGGTATAATTCGTGTATCTTTAATACATACACACTCACACGCACAGACACACACACACACATGCACCCACCCACCCACATCCAAGGACACACAAGCACTCACGCACGCACACACACACACACACACACACACACACACACACACACACACACACACACACACACACACACACACACACACACACACACACACACACACACACACACACACACACACACACAAACGAACATGTGGGTATATATATATATATATATGTATATATATGTGGTGTATATATATTATATACATATAAATATATATATATATATATATATATATATATATATATATATATATATATATATATATTTAAGACCCAAACCTAAGGATTCTGGATGAAAAACTTCCCTAGCACTCTTTTTTTTTTAAGATTTTCTTTCGGGCTACAGAGAGTAGGATGACTAGTTCTAATCCTCGTCCCATTTTTGTCGTCTTTTACGAAGCAAGTGCAAACACTCGGTGGCAGTATTCTTTCTCCCTTATCAAAGGGTGGGTAAAAGTAAGATGTTGAGATGTAAAAGGGGAGAGGATGGCGGGAAATTGGAAGTAAGTTTAAAGGGAGAGACTGGAGGAAGTGAATAGATTTAGTTTCTTAGGAGCAAATGTGATGGGAAAGGGAGGAGTGGAGGTGGAGGTAGACTGTAGATTGTAAGATCCAAGTAAATGCCTTGGGAGACTAATAAGTCTGAGAAATAGACATTTGGGAATGGATGTTGAGGAGAGATTGTGTGAAGAAGTGATTGTGCCGACAACACTGTATGGGGCAGAAACGTGGAACATAAAAGAAGAAGAAGAATTTAAATGTGCTTGAGATGAGTTGCCTGAGACGTATGGTAGAGGTTACTAGGCTTGATAGAATGAGAAACGAGGAGAATGTGGATGGAAAGGGAGTTGGGAGATAGGGATAATGAAAGAATATTAGGGTGGTTTGGATACATGGCAAGAATGTTGAGGAAGGAAAGGAGAAAACAGATGATAGGAGTAAATGGAGAATGGTTGTGTTTGGATTAAGCCATGGTACATTGAAGGGAGTGTGTGGGTCGCCGAATTCATGAAGCGGCCTTGCTGTGGATGTGCTGTGTCTTGCGACACTGCTTCTGACCCAGGGCAGTGGACAGGATGCAGGGATGACCCGTCATCCAGGAGGTGCCAAGATAGGAGTGAGGGAGGAGGGTGGAGGGGAGTGGAATATTTGGGAAATGAAATGGGTGGGAGTGATTTCTATGCCTTTTTCTTTTTGTCTAACCCCCGAGTAAGGGGGGAAAATTCTTTGGTATATGTATGTATGTATATTGAAGGGAGTGGGTGGGGAATGGGGTTGAGGGAATGTGTGCTAATAATATTTGTCATAGCACGAAGGGATATCTCCCAATCTTCTCTTTTCCTTTATGAAGGGACAGAAAGGGGAGTTGCCGATTAGGTGAAGTGACTTGGCTGTGAATGTGCTGTCGTACTACATTGGTTCTAACGCAGGGCAGTTGGTGAGATGCAGGGACGACCCGTCATCCAGAAGGAGCCAAGGAAATAGGGAGAACATAAGAAAATAAGAACATAAGAATGAAGGAGACTGTAGGAGTCCATAGGGCCTACACTAGGCAGCTCCGTATCCATCACCACCTGTCATCCCCATCCATAAAGTTGTCTAATCGTTTCTTAAAACAACTGATAGTTTCAGCGCTTACTACATGGTGACTAAGTTTATTCCATTCGTCGACCAATCTTTTAGTAAACCATTTCTTACCTATTTCCTTTTTAAATCTAAATTTGTCCAGTTTATAACCATTACTGCTAGTCCTGGCCTGTTGTTATTTCCGCATTACGTCCCATTCTCTAACGGGAAACGTAGTCCATCTCCAAGGGACATAAACCCAATGGTGGTCTTGATATTTCTAATTTCTTCAGTTTTCTTAGAAATTAAGAGGACCGTAATGGATTGAAGGGATTAATCGAGAATCTTAATTGCCTCAGTACAAGGCTCGTTCTTTATCCGAGTTAAATTGGCAACTACGACGAAGGTCGTATGGTACAAAAGTATTGAAGGGAGGTTTTCACCTAAAGGGGATTTATTCCTAGAATTTGTTCTGTCGTTAAGGATTAACTGAAGGTCATCTTCTCGTATGAGGAATTAATCGGCGGATATCTTCTTGTATTGGGGATTAATTAAAGTGTGTCTTCTGGTTTAGGTGTTTAGATAAGATAGGGTTAACTTATCTCGAATCGTGTGATACGTGAATAACCTATGGTATTGATTGATATTCGCTGTTGCTAGAGATTCACTATAGATGAATAAAACCATGTGTCATTAGCTGGAATGTAATATCTTAACGAATCATTGAGCACTTACAGACAATTACAGTATCTATAATCGTCTGGGTTAAAACAAACAAAAAAATTAAGATTTTGTCATTATATATTTATCAATATATCAACTCGCAAATTGATTGACTGAAAAATGCATATATTTTTCATATCTGGTTGTTTATATATATATGTATATATATATATAATATATATATATGTATGTATGTATATGTGTATGTATATATATATTAACAATATTTTCTTGATTGAGCGCCTGAATTAGAACAAATAAAACTTCTTGTTCGTGGTCGGTTGGGAAATTATAAATTGGATAGATAAGTTAAAAAAAAATATGAAAGGAAGCAAAGACGATGGACTGAAGAATACGTTCCCAGGAGTTCTCTATGAAGTTCAATAGATTATATCTTTTATGTGATTTTTTTTTTTTTGTATTTTATTTTATCTTTTTTTATTATTTTTGTTTTGTCCAGAACAAAGACTGAAAGAAGGGACACTGGGTCAGTTTTATCAAGCAACTTTTTCATATTGATTCCAGTTAAATGAAAAATTACAAAACAAAATAAAAACGACAGATTAAATCTGCTAATTTCATTTAGATGAGTGAAGCGTTTCTGTCACACATAATGATTTTGCTCTGTCTAACGTCTAATGATTAAAAAATAGAAAATGAAAAGAAAAAGAAGTAGCTCACTTCAAAGTCACTCTTAAGAACTCTTGTCGTCGCTCTTGAATTTAGTTATGGTAATGCAGCCTCTAGATCATGTTTTATTAATGATTTTTTTTTACTGTCCTGAAGATGACAGAATTGTTGTTTCGTATTTTTCTGTGTATTACCATGAGCTCTTAATCAGTCCTGAAAAAGATTATTGTTGATAATGGTGATCCTTTTGTGACAATGTTTATAATTATTTACCTGCCGCTAGGTGATTTCATTCAGCCAAAAAATCTTCATTACTTAAGAATTAGTTCTTTTTATTTTGACGATCTGCTTACCTTATTTAAATTTGTCTTATTCTGTTTAATTTTATCTAATTTTATTCTATTTTATTTGATTTAAATCAATATTATTTCGTTTGTTTTATATTTTATTTTATTCTACTCTATTTAATTTGATTCAATTTGATCTTGTTTGTCTTTGTTTTATTTCAATTCATTTGATATCATAACTTCATGGCATCCCTTCAACAGAACGGAAATTATAGATTGTATTCATTTGAAAATAAACTCTTCTGCTGGGATTCGAACCCCCGCCAGAGCGGTTCGAATCCCAGCAGAAGAGTATATATCCAAGTGTCAAATTTTACAGAAACAATTGTATTTATTAATAAATTCATTAATGTATCGTTATATACACTGATAGATGATTATGAAGCTGTATTTTGTTATATACTATCAAATAATACATTAACACGCCCATTATATGCAAGTTCATATACGATGGATGGATATGGGTGAAAATCATCACAAAATGGCTTTAATATTTTCATGATAATTACTAATAAATACTCATTATGGTCATTGATTATTTTTTGTGTCCATTTATACCATATTCTTACTTATGACTACGACGGATGTATAAAAGTACATGTATGTAATGGTTTCCTAATAATTTCATTACGTGTTTTATATATATGTATATATAGTATATATATGATATATATATATATATATATACATATATATATATATGTATATATAATGCTATTTATGTGTGTATGTGTATGTGTATATGTATGTGCATATGTATATGCATATGTACAATATATGCATGTGTATATGTATATGTATATGTATATGTATACGTATGTATATGTATATATATGTATGTATATGTATATATATATATGTATATATATATAATATATAATTGTGTGTGTGCGCGTGTATGTGTGTGTGTGTGTGTGTGAATTATTATAATATATAGTGTGATTATCGGCCACAGTTTGCTCATCGTCCATATAGTATTGTGATTTTTTTGAAAACTAATATGAAAAAAATATTTCACGACTATAAAAAATACACTTGTTCAGTGAAATTTGCTTTGAAATATCATTTGTTAATCATTTTGATATAATTACATAATTTTCATAATTCATATCTAAAATCCATGAGAATAGATATATTTTCTAGATAACTTTAACCTCGTTTTCGATTTCCTAGATGAAAATTTTCTAAAACAATGCTGTAAATCTACAAGTATCTAAATCTAACATTAAATGATACTACATTTTTTCTTTATTTTCCCCTGTGTATTTATGAAGATTCATGCATAGATTTACGTACGAGTCATACGGAGATACGAAAACTCGTTCAAATCTATCTTTTTTGTTCAGAAATAGGACAGTCAGAGCTGTGATCGTGTTCCTGGTCTCAGAGTATCTCAGAACTCTCTCAAGAGGCACTACTTACTATTGGCACTATCATGCACTGGCTCCCTTCCGTGATGGTCTTCCTCATGACTGAAAATGGCACCTGTGATGTTTTCTATTATATATATATATATATATATATATATATATATATATATGCAAAGAAATCACAAAACACACGTGATAAAATATTTTTGCAGAAACCACCGGGAAATTGAAAAAACAGATACCGAACGTTTTCGTCTATTTAGACATTTTCAAAGGTACAAAAAAGCAATACTCGTATCACAGTCAAAAATCCAAGCTGTCAGTTTTTTCTTCAATGTTCCTGAGAGCTTATAGAATTTGTTCCCCTGAGTTCTTGGATCAAGAAATACAATTCATCTATGACATTGGAGAAAATTTAAAATATCCAAAACATCTTATTGATAAAACAAAAATCAAAGCTAGGAAATGTTTTCTTAATACGTCGCAGGTCAAACCATTTAATTATAAAAATATGCTAACAATTCCGTACCACGAAAATTTAATCCATCTTCCTAGCATTTTTGAAAAATTTGGTATCCAGATAGTATTCAAAAATAATAACAACATTAAGAGTCTGTTAATTAAAAATTCCCCAAGAAGTAAAGAAGGATGTATTTATAATATACCATGTAAAAATTGTGATTTTATTTATATAGGCCAAACAGGCAAAGGCTTAGAAAAAAGAATAGGCCAACATAAATATAGTATTAGAACGGGGCAAGTGTCCAGTGGATTATTTGTCCACCAAAGGGATTATGGTCATAATATTGACTGGGGAAATTCTAAAATAATTACTTCTTGTAATAATATTATAGAAAGAAATATTATTGAATCTTGTTTTATAAAATTTTTTTTTTTGGAAATAACATGAACTTGAGTTTGGGTTTATTTAAATTGAACAATTTTATTATTGACAAAATTGTGTGTGATAAAATGTAACATGGGACCTCTCCGAGTATCCTTGTCTTCTTATGTATTTATTGTTTCTTTCTGTATTGCTTTTTTGTACCTTTGAAAATGTCTAAATAGACGAAAACGTTCGGTATCTGTTTTTTCAATTTCCCGGTGGTTTCTGCAAAAATATTCTATCACGTGTGTTTTGTGATTTCTTTGCATATACATATATATATGTATATATATATATATGTATACATATATATATATATATATATATATATATATATATATATATATATATATAATGTGTGTGTATGCATGTACTTGTATATGTATGTATGTGTGTGTGAATGTTAGGGTTAGAAGAGTACTTTTAATGTTAATTAAATTTTTGTATCGCTACGTATTGATAATCTCCCTAAAATATTTGAACATATTACATTAATAAGATCACTTACGCATACCCTTGATAGGAGTTATTCGAGAAGATATGTGAAATGATTATTTCCCTCTTGCCTAGGATATATGGAAACAGCTTTCCTGGAAGGGGAGTGACATTTTTCTT
>NC_134808.1:37583244-37585744 GCF_046742065.1 Oratosquilla oratoria
AGCAAGGAAGAGAGTAGACAGGAGATAGGGATGAGTGGAGAGTGGGTATGGATGACACTGTTATGCAAAGACGTAAGGGATGGGTGATGGGAGGGTGGGGGAGCCTTATGTGTGAAAGAAATTATGACAAACCCAAAGGGTTTTCTCCCCGTCTTCTCTTTTTCTGCATATGGAGAGGGAGTTGGGGGTAGGATTCGCCGATTAAGTGAATAAGACTTGCTGTGAATGTACTCTGTCTTACTGCACTACGTATATGTGGGAATAGGTACGTGCCTCATACTTGTCTACTTCCCTTATAAGGAAAAACTCTTAGTATATAGACAGACATGCATATGCGAACATGTTTCAGTCTGTCTTTCTGTTATGTCTTTTTCTTTATCTGTCTGTCTGGCTATTTATCTTTCTGTCTGACTGTTTATCTGTCTGTCCACCCCACCCTCTCTCTCTTTATTGGTTCTCGTCCTGTCTACCTGTCTGCCTGTCTGCCTGTCTGCTAGTCTATCTGTTTCTGTCTTTTTATGTGTCTCTGCTTCGTATAACTTTTTCCTGTATCTTCTTTACTCACCTTTATTGTAGATTTGCATATCTATATAATGAGAGATAAGGAAAATGAAAAAAATAACAATGAATGTTTGCCTATTATAGCTACTCTTGATTTTTTTTTCTTTTTTTATCCACCACAAGTCGACTCTGTCCTTTACAATCAGACAGATTATTTTTGGGGGGTGGAATAGGTTGTAAGGTGTCATGGATAAACTGGATTTCTGTCTGCTATATTCAAATTAAATTTATTTTCGATGTTATAACCGAAGAGAATTTCATTTCTTGAAAAGAAAAGAAAGACTGGAGAAATAAACAGAAGGAAGAGAAGCAAAGAGAATGAAAAAAACATATGTATTAAAAAGAGACAGAAAGGAAAGGAATGAGAAAACATCAAGGAAATTTGAGTATAAAAGATTAAAAAGATGGAAGGGAAGGAGCATAGCTAAAGAAAATGCATATATAAGGGAAACAGTTGGGGATTGACTTCGTTTGTTGACCAGCTGGTGCTATGTGAACATAATAAAATAGTTTGATACATGATCAGGGATTTTTTTTTTTATAATATTCCTTGGTAATGTTTGGGTGCTTCATTATATAAATGATAGGTCTTGGTTACTTTAATATATTTCTAAAAGAATCTTGGCGTCAACCAGAATAAAATGATAGTGGTAGATTGTGACCTCATTACATAGGTGGATTGTATAGATTTTTGTTATAATTACCAAGCAATTTAAGTAAATAGAAGTGATGAACCCAAGCCCGAATAAGGTTTTTATCAAATTAGAGATACCCTTCAAACAAATCAATTATTGTACTTGCCAAGTCAACACCCAAGGAATGGTCCACTTTAATGAACGGGTTATAAAAATGAAAGAATGAGGTAGAAGGGTAAAGTCTCCAACTGATATCCCTCTTTCCAACTGTGTCAGCAATAAACTTAGTTTTTTGCCAACAACTTCATCACAACTGCGCCTCGTTGAGTACTACTCTGAGAAGTCGAGTTCAGTAGTCAATCAACAACAGTTATGGAGATTCTATACCAATAAGAGGTTTACTTGTGACAGCCTCTGTAATGGGGTTTGATTCTTGGATAGTCTTCCTTCAATATAGTTATATTTGGCTGTTGTCATCATACGCTGCCACGTCATACTCACAAATACAGATTATATTTTTTCATTTTATTTTATTTGAAAAGGACGAAACGTTCGTTGAATACATCACTGAGAGAAATGGGTACACCGAGAGAGAGAGAGAGAGAGAGAGAGAGAGAGAGATAAAGAGACTGAGAGAGAGAGATGGAAGGAAAGGGGGAAAGAGAATGAAGAAATACAAGAAGTAAAATGGGTGAAAAAGGAAGAAAAGATGTAGAGGAAGAGAGAGCGAAGGCGAAGAAGGCAAGGGAGAAGCTCCTGGCCAGTAATAAATGGGACTGATAACTTCACTGCACATCATGACTGGCGACATTGTCTTGTCGCAGATGAAAAGTGGTCTCTTCCACAGCAGAGGACAAGGGAGGAGTTTCGAAGAGAAATTGAATAGTTAACAGGGAAGACATAAAGAATAGGGACAGTGATAGTAAGAATGACTTAAGAGTAAGAAGGAGGATATGAAGAAGAGGAGAGAGGAATAGAGGGGGGAAGGGAGGAAGAGAGGAATAGAGGGGGGAAGTGAGGGAGAGAGGAATAGAGGGGGGAAGGGAGGAATAGAGGAAGGGATGAATAAAGGGAGGAAGTGGAATGATAGTGAGAGGCATTAGTCAGGAGACTGAAGTTAACAGAGAAGACATAAAGATTAGTGAGTGATTTAAGAGTAAGAAGGAGGAGGAGAAGAAGTGGAGAGGGGAATAGAGGGGGAAGGAGAGGATAGAGGAAGGGAGGAATAAAGAGAGGGAGTGGGATGATAGTGAGAACCATAAGTCAGGAGACTGAAGCCGTCAGTGTTCTATTTCTTGTGTACT
>NC_134808.1:37590744-37600744 GCF_046742065.1 Oratosquilla oratoria
ATAAACTAATTTGTAGATGTTGGTTTTGTCTCACGTTGTACGATATATACTCTACTGATTAACTGCTTCCAGTCAAACTGTATGATTTATAGATATTTTTCCTCTAACCAAAATTCTATTTGATATATTATTTGTTATTGTTATATCTGTACATTAGTTTTATATTCTTATAATATTCCAATATTACATATTCTGCCTGCCAATGTTAGATTTCTGTACTAAGTGATTTGTACATTCAAATCAATTGTACAACTTGTGTTCAGAGTCAGAAGTGAAATTGCCATGCAAACCACTACATCTGACTTGGGAAATGATTTTCAATAATCACCTTAGAATACATAAATGAACAAATAACAAAGAGAAAATGAAAACATAGATGGTACAGTATTTTCCTAAGGTGCTTATTCAGCGTTGGGGGAAGGTATTATTACCCAGAGCAATATTTATAGAGCGAGCCAACATACCCCCAGTCATTAAACTTTACGAGCTGATTAAGTGAATACTTGGAGGAAGCTTTACGATGGTGAATTAAATCAGGAAAACAGAAAAAAAGACAAAAAATATCACTGCGAAACGGCGCTGTAAAAAGGGAGGGAGAGGGAGGGGAGGCAAAAAATAGGTGGAGGAGGTGGAAGAGGAGGTTAAGGAGGAGGAGGAGGAGGAGGAGGGTCAGGGCTAAGGAGGATTGTTGTCTGTAACCAGCTTTCTGTTCTCGAGGATTTCTGCGGCGCTTAAGAGGTGGAGTTGTAGAGATTGTAAAGAAGAAACGATGGCAGTACAAGTTAAAATCGATTATTTTCTTCTTTGATTGGAGATAATTTTAGACATGCAAGTATATATATATATATATGTACACATACATCCAGTACATCCTGAGATAAATGCATATACTGTATAATGTATACATACATGCATACAAACATGAATATAAACATGCACACCTACATGCATGTATGCATGTATACATACATGCAGGTATATATATATACATACATACATACATACATGCATATATGCATACATACATGCATATATACATGTGTACATGTATACATACATCAGTACATATTTACATACATAATTCATACATGCATACGTGGATGCATACATGTGTATATATACATTCATATATACATTCATAAATACATGCATATATGCTCACATACATGCATCATGTAGATATACATACATGCATGTATACACACAGACATGAATGTATACACACATACATACATATATCGAACTGTTTCTTTCCTTATATAAGGTAAGTGGCCAGCCAAGGCATACACCCATCCCTCGCAAATTGTCATACCTATCCAACACTCATCTGTTTTCTCTTTCATCTCAGCTTACTGTGGGCGAAGGGCCATCCCTGACTGCCCATTGGCTGGGTTAGAGGCTATGCAATAAGACACAGCACCTCCACGACAGGGACCATTAAGCAAAGTTTGTTTACCCTCCCCACCCCCTACCATTACATGGCCACCCTCCCATCTTGTCCACTCACGAGAAATTAGAGAGAACGGGGGAAGTACGTTTAAGCCGTATTAGTTTGTCATCCATACACGACTACTCTTCTCCATCCATACCAATCTTTCGTCCTCTCTTTTCTTTGCTCAACAGACAATTGTTTATTACCCAAGGACCCCTTCACACCATCCATTCATTCATCCATCCCATTCTCGGTCTCTCTTTCAAGTTCACTTCATCCACTCTTGTCTCCCACATTTTATTGATAATCTTTTTTTTTTTTTTTTTACTTACCCTTTCCACATGCTCAAGTTATCACAGTCTTCTTTTGTTAATCCTATCTGCCACCTTCATTTCCAACACCGTTCTCGCCTCACTTCTTTATTTCTTATTGTCCATCCTTGTAGCTCCCAATATAGTTCTTAAACAATTCACTCAAACACATCCAAATTATCTAAATTACAAATATCTGCATCTATTTCCCTCACTCACTCTACAATTTACCTCCACTTCCATTCCTCCATTCCCTGCCACATGTAACACTGAATACTAACACCTCTGCACTTCTTATAGTCTTCTTTAAGGCTTACGTCCAATCTATTGCCACCTTCTCCCCTCGTATATCTCACCATTTTAAACTTACTCACATACTCTTGGTTTTCTCCTCTAACATAATCTCCCAAACTCACCACTAGCTGCTTTAGGTCATCTTCTGATCCAGCCAGATATGTAGTATCAACAACAAACAGCAATTGGCTTGCCTCCACTTCCTTTAATTCTCACTAATCACCAATCCCCTGCCCATCACCCTCGCATTAACCTCCCTTACCATCCAATCAATGTAAATGTCGAACAACCATAGCGTCATTACACAACCCTGCCGCAGTTCCACCTTCACCTCAATCCACTCGCTCTCACCATTTTCAACTTTGATATAAGCTCTTTTTCTCAGAAATATTTGACTGATAAAAACTTTCTCCATATACCATTAATCTTCAACGTTCCTACAATACCTTCCTGTCGACCATGTCTTGAGATTTATACAGGTCCATAAAAGCTCAAGTGACATACTCACTTTTTGGCAAAATCTTCTCACATATCTGCCTCACTAAAAAAATTGACCTACGTACCCTCTACCTCTCCTAAACCAATACTATTAATTATCAATCGCCTATATGTCTTTAAAACTACACTTAATAGACTGATACTTCTCAAAATTACTATATTCATATTTGCCTCATTTTCCTTTGTAAAGCAGAACTATACAAAACCTCTTCCATTTTTAAGACACATTATCCTCTATTAGGTAATTTTCTGTAACCGTTCTTACCTTTGTCTGACACTTCGAATTACACCTATGTATCTCATTTAAATTACCAGCTTTCATAAACTTGAATGCTTTATTACTATATCCCTTTTATTTTCCTTTCAAGTCACATTCAGTTCTCTAGCATCTTCCACTGCCACAGTCATCTCTAAACTCCTTCACAATTACCATTTATTTTGAATACTTCATGTAGCTTCCTCTCGCTGCCTTTACTTCCATTACCTTCTTTTCATCTGCATCCTTTACCAATATCATCAACTTTCTTACGCTTCTTCACCCTTCTTCACTCTCACTTCTTTTCAAACCATATTTTTATTATATCTTATTGTAGAATTCCTTGTCAAACTGCTACCCCACTTTACATCCATCCTCCTGTTTTTTTTCCTTACTCATCTTGCGTTTTGCTTGGTTCTAATTTGCAATCAATCTTCATGTGTTCGCTTCCTTTTATTGTAGAATTCCTTGTCAAACTCCTACCCCACTTCACATCTATCCTCCTGTTTTTTCCTTCCTCACCTTGCGTTTTGCTTCTCTCTTTCCCGTGTACTTCTGTACCTCTGATACGGTTCCTTGGTTCTAACTTGCAATCAATCTTCATGTGTTTGCTTCCTCTTATTGTAGAATTCCTTGTCAAACTCCTACCCCACTTTACATCTATCCTCCTGTTTTTACCTTCCTCACCTTGCGTTTTGCTTCTCTCTTTCCCGTGTACTTCCGTACCTCTGATAGGGTTCCTTGGTTCTAACTTGCAATTAATCTTCATGTGTTCGCTTCCTCTTTTCCGCCACCGTCTTCGCTTCTACATCTCACCATTTGTTGTCTTTCCTTTTGTCCCTTCTCATCCTCGTCGTCCAACATACCGTCTTTGCACATTTTTTCACTCAGTCCTTGAAACTCCAATTTTTCTCCATTCTTCTAAATGAGAAGGATAAAGAGAGAACACCAGAAGCTGAGAGAAGTGGGGAAGGAGGTGAGTGACAAAGGGGAAACAGGAGGAGGAGGAGGAAGAGGAGGAGGAGTAGGTAGAGGAGGAGGTGGAGGTGGAAGAGGAGGAGGTGGAGGGGGAACTTACATTCTAGTCATAGAAAAAGTCTTCGGTTCTTTAGGCCGTATGGATGACACTAGTCTCTAAAGTATTGCCTGTAATCAATCCCTCATTGGGGGAAGAGGAACGACGGAATGAGATGAATGAAATGGGAGCGGAGGAAGATGATAAGAAGAACAACGGAGGAAAGAATTGGAGGAGGTGAAGGAAGAGGATAATAAAAATAAAGTGTGGTATGGTGCATAGAAAAGAGGAGGTGGAGGAAGAAAGGGAGGAGATTGAAAATAGAAAGATGGAAGGAGGAGGAATGGAGGAGGAGGAGGAGGATGAAAAGGAGGGGAGGAGCATGAAGAGGAAGAGCAAGTAAAAGTGAGCAGAATGAGGCGGAGAAGAAGATAAAGAAGAGGACATGGAGAAAGTAAAGAGTATTGAAAAGATTAAGAGATGAAGAAAAAAAATGTCAGATAATGGTAAGGAGAATGGAGGAATGACGTAAGACGGGAAAGGAGAAGGAAAGAGGAATACAAGGAATAGGAGGAAGAAGAGAGAAAAGGCAATAAAGTCAGTATATGAGAAGAGAAAGAAAAGGATAACCAGGAAAAAAATACCAAAGGAAACTCATCACATTAGAATAAAACAGGGCTGCAAAAATAAGAGGAGAAAAAGGAGGTGGAGGAGGTGGAAGAGAAGCAGGTGGAGAAAAAAAGCAACACAATCCGTTAAGGTGAAGAATACGGAGGAAAAAATGGACAAGAAAAATGGGGAAGGAGAATTAGAAAAGAGGTAAAGAAAAAGACACAGAGCATTAGAATAAAACAGGATTGTAAAACGAAATGTGGAGGAAGAGCAGGAAGAGGAAAGAGGAGGAGGAGAAAAGGCGAGGAGGAGGAAAAGGTGGAGGAAGAGAGAGGAACAAGAACAGACACAAGAATGTGGAGAATGAGGAGGTGAAGGAAAAGTGAGAATAGGAATAGGGTGAAGATGAGGAGAAAGAGTAGGAAGAGGAGGAGGAGAAAGAGAAGGTGGAGGAAGAGTAAGGGAGGAAGACGAGAGGGTGGAGGAGGAGGAGGAGGAGGAGGAGGAAGAGGAGGAGGAGAAGAACGAGGAGGAGAGAAAGAGTTGCAGTAACGACACGCTTAACTCCTTTGGGATTGTCTTTCGTAAAAATTCAGGCGAATTTATTCTGCTGAAAGTCACCCGGGTCCTGAAGTGTTTCAAAGTCGAAATAAAGAGAATAAGGAGAGAGAAATACAGAAAGAGGAAAGGAAGATAAAAATTATATATATATATATATATATATATATATATATATAATGTGTGCGTGTATGTGTGTGTGTGTGTGTGTGTGCGTGCGTGCGTGCGTGTGTGTATATATTTATATATTGTATGCATTTATATATATGTATATATGTATGCATATATATGACCTGAGGTTGTAAAATATTCGTTTGGCACAATTATAAGAACCTTTTACAACCTTAGCTTAATTCAAACTTTTAATAATAATAACATGTTAGTTTTACCCTACCAAGAGAACCTGCAAAGTATCCCAAGTTTATTACGTAGTTTTAACATTAATGTAGTTTTTAACAATAAGAACACATAAGAGAACTGCTCATAAAGTGATAAAGGGTGTGTGTACAAAATACCTTGTAAATCATGTAATCAGTTTTATGTTGGTCAGACTGCTAAAACACTCAAAACATGATTTAATCAACACAAGAAATACGTTAGAGAGGGAAACCAATCTAGCGGTATAATCAACTACATGAATGATTTTAACCACCCAGTTCACTGGGATAACGCTGAATTCATCACATACAACAATAACATCACAGAAAGAAATTTAATTGAATGCAGTTTGATCAAATCTAGGAAGGTAATGAATGTTATCTCCATCAAGGTTTTGTACAAATTAGATAATTGTATTTTCCAAGAAATTTCCAAAACTTTTATTGTAATATATCAGTTGTGAGCATTTGTTCCATACTTGTTGGTTACCAAAACGGTAGTAAAAGCCACCTGTACTTCTTAAACTACCTCTCCGAATTCCTTCTTCACCATGTCTCACTCAGTCATATATTTAGTACCTTGTTTTTTCTTTTTATATTTACTTCTATCAGCAGCACTGAAGATGTATACAAAAGCGCTCTGTTTTGTTAGTTTATTTCTTCTGGTGGTTACTCACGCAATTGTAAAAATACATTTCTGCTCCTGTTTAATGCTTAATTTTATACAAATTTACCTAATATGTTATATCTACCTAGATTTATGTTTCAGATTACATACAAGAATAATCAAGCATGCCACGAACTAATGGAGCAGTAGACCCATCTGAATTTTAGCGAGGTCGTACTGTGGGTCAACAAGAAGGTGGACTTAGTCAACGCAAAATAACTGAAAATCTGCCAATACTCCTTTCTACTGTTAATAGAGTGATCGTAGAATTCACCAGAGAGGGCAAAAAGGGCACAAAACCTCATTCAGGTCGTCCCGGGCCCTCAGAATGAACCTTGCATCTTGTCAAAAGAGATGTCGAAGAGTATCCACGTTGCAAGGCCTTTGAAATAGCAACACAAGCTGACGTCAGTCCCAGAACAGCTGTCAGGTATCTCCACAAGCTGGATTACTATGGCAGAGCTGCAAGAAGGAAATCATTCCTTCGTCCAGGCAATATCAAGTGCAGAAAGGATTTTGCTGTTGAGATGGAGAGATCTGTGGCCTTTTGGAGCACTGTCATTTTCTCTGAGTCATGATTCGCTTTATTTTCAGACAGTGGAAGAATGTGGGTCTGGAGACTCTGTAGTCAAGAGTTTGACCTCAAAAGACTAGAGCCAACAGTGAAACATAGGAGCATTTCAATAATGTTGTGAAGTGCAATTTGGAGTGATGGACGATCAGATCATGTGGATTGCCAAGGAAACATCAATTCAGGCAAACATGTTTCTATATTAAAGGAAGGACTCATTACAATATTCTCCAGTGGTAGAATGAGTAAAAATGTCTTCCTGTTCATAGAAGATGGAGCTCCTTGTCACAGTGCTCAAGCAACACAAAATTGGTTGAGCCAAAATGGGATCAGGAAACTTCCATGGCCAAGTCAGTCCCCGGATATGAAGCCTACTGAACACATCTGGGGCATATTAGACCGACAACTTCGCAAAAGGACAGGAAGCCATCTTCAAAGCCCAAACTCTTATGATCACTATGGTAAAAATAGCAAGAAATCCCTCAAGATGATATTCGTGAACTAATCACTAGCATGCCTAGAACGGTCCTGCATTGAAAAAAGGGGCTGTCAGCCAAGTATTAGTTAATTACATTGTGACCATTTATAAACACTCTAATTGTATCAATTGCTTGTTTAATAAATTAAACTGCTTCTCTTGGTGTCTATTCAATTCTGTGATGTCTCTGTATGTGTATATATATATATATATATATATGTATATATATATATATATATATATATATATATATATATATATATATATATATATATATATATATATAATGTAACAAAATGGTGATCTCTATACCGGTGAAGCACTGACGATAATAACAAATCCCTTTTTTTCTGCGACGAGATGAAATGAAACTTACAACTGCTGGGGTTTCGATTGATCAAGGGCTGTTGTAGACAAGGTTCCTTTTTGCAGTTGAATAAAAAAAAGATTGGCGTGGAATACAGCAAGTTATATATAAAACTTGTTCTTCATAAATGTGTCTAACGCTTTGACAAGCATAGAGAAACCTTTGATGAACTCAATATCATGTCACGAGTGACTGCAATGTAGGGTAATGTGAGTAGTGCTCTTGTTCGCATATGGAATCACCTCTGTGATGGAAATTTGTCTTTCACTTCATAGGGTGAAATGTGTGTATGTGTCCGTGTGTGTACGTATATGTGTGTGTATATGTGTGTGTGTATGTATGTGTGTATGTATGTGTGTGTGTGTATGTGTGTGTGTGTGTGTGTATGTGTGTGTATTTGTGTGTATGTATATGTATGTGTGTATGTTTGTGCATGTTTGTGTATGTTTTGTGTATGTGTGTGTATGTGTGTATGAGTTTCTTGACCCATGAGTTTGATAAATGTAGGTCTCCTGTTAAGAGACTAAACTCTAAAGACTGAATCACTGCTAGGGGCTCAAATTATTTATGTATTTTATATGAAACTATAATAACAAAACATAGTAAATAAAGATATAAAGTGTAAAGCGAGAAAATAATTAAATTTACAGCCGTTGATATAAAGAATAAATCCCGAAACACAGATCTAAACTTTCAGTATTGATATGGAGAAATAGAATTGATGTTAAAACAACTGCTCTTTCTGTCTCTCTCCCTCTCTCTCCCTCTCTCTCCCTCTCTCTCCCTCTCTCTCCCTCTCTCTCCCTCTCTCCCCCTCTCTCCCCCTCTCTCCCCCTCTCTCCCCCTCTCTCTCCCTCTCTCCCCCTCTCTCTCCCTCTCTCCCCCTCTCTCTCCCTCTCTCTCCCCCTCTCTCCCCCTCTCTCTCCCTCTCTCTCCCTCTCTCTCCCTCTCTCTCCCTCTCTCTCTCTCTCTCTCTCTCTCTCTCTCTCTCTCTCTCTCTCTCTCTCTCTCTCTCTCTCTCTCTCTCTCTCTCTCTCTCTCTCTCTCTCTCTCTCTCCTCTCTCTCTCTCTCTCTCTCTCTCTGTCTCTCTCTCTCTCATCTCCCTCTCTCTCTCTCTCTCTCTCTCTCTCTCTCTCTCTCCCTCTCTCCCTCTCTCTCCCTCTCTCTCCCTCTCTCTCTCCCTCTCTCTCCCTCTCTCTTCCCTCTCTCTCCCTCTCTCTCCCTCTCTCTCTCTCTCTCTCTCTCTCTCTCTCTCTCTCTCTCTCTCTCTCTCTCTCTCTCTCTCTCTCTCTCTCTCTCTCTCTCTCTCTCTGTCTCTCTCTCTCTCTCTCTCTCTCTCTCTCTCTCTCTCTCTCTCTCTCTCTCTCTCTCTCTCTCTCTCTCTCTCTCTCTCTCTCTCTCTCTCTCTCTCTCTCTCTGTGTCTCTCTCTCTCTCTCTCTCTCTCTCTCTCTCTCTGTCTCTCTCTCTCTCTCTCTCTCTCTCTCTCTCTCTCTCTCTCTCTCTCTCTCTCTCTCTCTCTCTCCTCTCTCTCACTCCCTCTCTCTCCCTCCCTCCCTCCCTCCCTCCCTCCCTCCCTCCCTCCCTCCCTCTCTCTCTCTCTCCCTCTCCCTCTCCCTACCTACCTACCTCCCCTCCCTCTGCCTCCCCTGTTCAAGAGAGTCAGTAATGGCTTGTCTTTGGTGCGCGATTTGTGTGTTATTTTGTGTGTATGTGTTTATCTACGTGTGTGGGTCTGTGTGCGTATGTATGTGTATTCGTGTATACATGTGTATTCATATTTTATACAAACGTGTATATATGTGTTTTTTGTGTGCGTATGCATAATATTCACTTGTATAGATATATCTAGATATAGTATGATGGAGAAAAGGAAAGAGTACATAATTCAGTGGAAACATGCTGGAAGGGAAAAGATGTGAGGAAGAGTGTAGATAAAAGGAAAGAGGAACCCATTACAGCTGAGAGAAAGTCTCTTGCCATTAGATCCTTCGCCGCTAAGATTGTCTCTCCACGCACCCAGGGGCCTTTGTGGTTCGATTCCAAATGGCCTTTTGGGATCAATTACTCCTTTTCCTCCTCTCTCTCTCTCTTCCCCCCCACCTCTATCTCTCTCTCTCTCTCTCTCTCTCTCTCTCTCTCTCTCTCTCTCTCTCTCTCTCTCTCTCTCTCTCTCTCTCTCTCTCTCTCTCTCTCTCTCTCTCTCTCTCTCTCTCTCTCTCTCTCTCTCTCTCTCTCTCTCTCTCTCTCTCTCTCTCTCTTCTTTCTTTTTCTCTATTTTTTCTCGTCTTCCCTCTTCTTTTATCTCCCTATTTCTCTTGTCCTTTTTCCCCTTACCTCGTGTCCTAGTTTCCCCTCTCTCTTGCTCGTTTCTTCCGCCCATTATGTCCTTTTTTGCTTCCCTTTTGTCCTTTTTTCCCACATTTTATACTTTGTTCTACATATTTTTCCCCTTGCATAACTGATATTTTTTATCTACCTAATGATTTCTATCGGCTTCCGAGTAGAGGAAATACATGTTTAAAATTCAAATACAAAGAAATTAAATTACAAACAAAGAAAATA
>NC_134808.1:37610744-37615744 GCF_046742065.1 Oratosquilla oratoria
CTTTCACAGTGCATAAAATAATTAAAACCATGCACCATTAAAGATAAATAATTTTTTCGAACTGTATGCGAGGAGTAAAAAATATTTCTATTTTCAAAGTAGAAAAATATTTATTTATTTATTATTATTATTATCATTATTGTTGTTGTTGTTATACTTTCATTTATTATTCATTATTTATCTTTTATTATTTATTATTTATTTTATTTTTGCATCATTATTTTATTTATTTATCTAATTTATTCATTATCATTATTAATTATTATTATTACTATTTCATTTATTCATTTATTTATTTATCTATTTTTTGCCAATTTCATGTATATGATATTTCGTCTGGGATTTCACTGCATTCGGAGATGTACATATGTACCTTCAGTATATCACTGATACCTTGATTCAGGACGAAATCCTTTAGGATACCATACCTCTGTCCTCAACATCACGGACTGAGAGACGCGCATGCTAGAGGCCCGTGTGTCATACGCCAGGACCATGTGTCATACGCCATCACTTACGTCACGTGACACACAATTTATGTGCCAAACAGCTGCAAGCTGGAGCCAAGGTTGGGGTTGCCAATATAGATGATTTAGGATATCGCAGGCATTAGCTGTATAGCTCTCTATATCACTGATCAGGCGTTTTGCATCGAGCATTAGTTACCTAGAACATTGTGCAGCGATGGTGGGACAATAAAGCATTGCAGCCTTGTCTGGTGGCCGGAAAATTGCTCAAGGCTTGACTCTTGATTCGAAAACAGGAGGGCCGGAGATTTTCTTTTAAGGATTTAAGTGTCTTCCTTTCATCTGAATTGGCGGAGAAGTATTTCTTTTGTATATTCAGTAAATAAAAGTGTACATGCTCTTTCTTTCTTTCTCTCTTTCTCTACCTCTCTCTACCTCTATATACCTCTCTCTATCTATCTATCTATCTATCTATCTATCTATCTATCTATCTCTCTTGTTCTCTCCCTCTCTCTCTCTCTATCTATCTATCTATCTCTTGTTCTCTCCCTCTATCTATCTGTCTATCTCATAGGCACACACACACACACACACACACACACACACACACACACACACACACACACACACACACACACACACACACACACACACACACACACACACACACACACACACACACACACACACACACATATATATATATTTATATATGTATATGTATTTATATATATGTGTGTATATATATATCATATATATATATATGTATATATATATCATATATATATATGTATATATATGTATATATATATATATATATATATATATATATATATATATATATATATATATATATACGTATATGCTAATTCTGTGATCAGAGTTCGAGCCTTGCCAGGGGCTGAAAATTTCATCATCGCTGCATTGTTATCCGGCATACCAGCTCCAGTGGGTAAAAAGTTCTGTATATTTATATATATAGGGAAAGAGCATTACCTATGGAACGATCTGTATATTAGTTCCGAGCTCTCATTCGAGAAGATAATAGCGGATGATCACAATTAAAACACGTGATATGATACCGTAGTGAATCACACATGCACACATACACACACACACGCACACATACGCACACATACGCACACATACGCACACATACGCACACATGCACACACACACACACGCACACACACACACACACACACACACACACACACACACACACACACACACACACACACACACACACACACACACACACACACACACACACACACATACACTCATGGCGCAGTTGGTAGAGATCCCGGCTGCCCCCACGGCAATCCGGGTTCGAATCCCGCCCAGGGCCTAAATGATTTCAGTATCGCTGCGCTGCTGGTTGTTATTTCAACTCTCGTGGGCGGGGAGTTGGGCGTGTGTGTGTGTAAGGTCACAGCATTACCCATAGATCGATCGTATATGAGCTCTGAGCTCTCTTCCGGGAGGGAAATAACTGTCGATCACGAGTCCAACACGTGATCCAAGACCATGGTGAATCACACGTAGCCTCAGATCGTTGTTATGTGTCTTTTCCTACTGAGCGTGAGGAGTCTAGAACAGAAACAAATTCGTTAAAAGAACCATATACCGAAAGAGACCTAAATAAATATCACGCGTAATACACATTGACAAAAGCCCGCTTTACATACATAGTGGCATTGTGTTATATCGTTTTATTTCAAGATAAAAGAGCACATCGCTGAATAAGAACACAATTGAATTTTGAGTCCATTTGCTCCACGTTTCATTGCTGTCAGTCATGATCCTTTTTGCTCCACCTGCTGATGCTCGTTGCAAGTAGTGTTTGGCTGAGACTTGTCACCTCCTGAAGAGTTTTTAGCATTTGGGTGAGGAGAGGGAGAAAGGGAGGAAAAAGATGAGGAAAAGTTTCTGGTAGAAGAAGAAGGTACTAGGAGGAATAAGGACAGAGAGTTGAGGAAAAGAGGATGAGGAAGAGGAGTAGGACAAGGAAGAGGAAGAGGGAGGTAAAGGAGGAAGTGGAACAGAAAGAAGAGGAGGAGTAGAAAGATAAGGGATAGGATACATGGAGGAACTGGAAGAAGACCTGAAGGAAGAATGAGAAACTGTGATTAAGGAATATTAAACAGAGGAGGGAAGCGAATAGTAGTGTTTGGTGATGAGGACTCTGTAGAGGTAAAGAAGGAAGAACACGTAGAAGAACTGTATCAGAAAAGTGAGTGAAATAAAAAACAGAGGAAGACGAGGTGGGAAAGATGGGGAAGAGGAAAAAACACAAGAAGGAGAAAGAAGGGGAGGAGGAATAAGTAGTGCAGAACAACAAAAAGGGGGATTAGGGAGGTGAAAGAGGAGGAGGGGTAGAAGGAGGAGGAATGGAAAGAGAACTTGGTTATGTAGGAAGCACAGGAGTGGGAGAGGTCAAAGAAGAAGAGGTCATGGAGGAGAAAGAGAAAAAAGGAAAGATTATATATATATATATATATATATATATATATGTATATATGTATATATATATATATATATATATATATATATATACATATGTATATAGTTCGTTTCTTCCAAGAAGAAGAAGAAGATGGAGAGGATAAGTGGTGTACCCCTAAATATTTTGGAAAAAGTTCCACAAAATATTCACCCCTCACCCCACCCACGCATAAACACATTTACCTAATAAATAAGAAAGGATCCTCCACTTTTCCCCAAGTTATGAAAGCTCCCCCCCTTCCCCCCCAAAAAAAAAAAATCGGTGATCCCCCCACTCCTCCCTCTAATGAGGTTTAATGTTGAGGCCATTAGATGCCCATAACTCTGGGTAAAGAGCGATTGCATTTGCTGCTGCCAATAATGTAAGTCTGCGTTCACACTGTGCGAGTTACTGTTCCCATAACCTCTCATGAGATCTAATAGCCTCTTACCCGCATCGTGCCAGCGACTTAAACTGCTCGCGAGTAATTAGATACTCTCAGCGAGTATCTCGCCCGAGTGCGTCCCGTGAGTGTAACTCTTGAGGAAAATATAATTAGTCGCGTATTATTTTTTCTATTTGGGGTCTTGTTGATGGTTGTTATTGTTTTGTCGTTTGCGTTGTGGTGGGCGTCGGTGTCGATGTCGTTAATGTCGTCTTCATCGTCTTCGTCGTCGTCTTCTTCGTCTTCATCTTCGTCGTCGTCTTCGTCGTCGTCTTCTTCGTCTTCATCTTCGTTGTCGTCTTCGTCGTCTTCGTCGTCTTCTTCGTCTTCTTCGTCTTCGTCTTCGTCATCTTCGTTGTCGTCTTCGTCTTCGTCTTCGTCTTCGTCATCTTCGTTGTCGTCTTCGTCTTCGTCATCTTCGTTGTTGTCTTCGTCTTCGTCTTCGTCATCTTCGTTGTCGTCTTCGTCTTCGTCGTCTTTGTTGTCTTCTACGTTGTCGTCCTCGTCTTCGTTGTCGTCCTCGTCTTCGTTGTCGTCGTCGATGTATTCGTCTTCGTCGTCTTCGTTGTCGTCTACGTTGTCGTCTTCGTTGTCGTCTACGTTGTCGTCTTCGTCTACGTCTTCGTGGTCGTCGTCTTCGTCTTCGTGGTCGTCGTCTTCGTCTTCGTCTTCATTATTGTCTTTTTCTTCGTCTTCGTCTTCGTCTTCTTCTTCATCTTTGTCTTCATTGTCTTCGTCGATGTATTCGTTATTGCCATAGTTTTTTTTCGTCACCTTTATCATCGGTGCTGTTCCCATTTGTTAGTCTTGTGTATCACAATAAGAACCTCTGTGATATCACTGTTCTCATTACTATTTATACTGTTGTTCTAGCAAATATTTTCGTATTTGTTACCGCTGTTCATGTTTTTGTTGTTCTGACTCTTTTATGTTATGTAATTAACTGATAAACCTGGCAGCTTGGAAATAGTGATTTATCCATTCAGTTCAAATCGGACCCAAAGAAATTATGTTCAATTGAGAAAATATTTTGTGATAAAACGATGCTTTGATTGATCAAAACATTATTTTGTTACGATCCCTTGTCATTTCGTTGTTTTGTCGGAAATATCTAACACTTCTGTCTTTGAAAACAATATCGAACCGAAGTAATGAAATAACAGAATGTGCTAAAGATGAGAATTAAAGAGGATAGCGGATCGAAGGTATCGTAGCTGTTACAAATGATCAAAATGATTTTTCACTGAAGTTTAATCCCCAGTCTTAAAAGAAAACTGATCAACTTCATAAAGGCGTCTCAAAATTTTCTTGAATACGAGTATATATTACATATAACATGCAGTCGATACCCCATGTAAGAAATCGCCTCTAATTGAATATGTTCAAATGTATAAATTGTATCATTAGGTCTCAAGTATAAAATATTTTTAAAGATACAAGTCCACATACCTATAATCAATTCCATTCACTCCCAATAACAAACCTCACCTTATGGTAACACCGTTATATATACGCCTGATTGGCTGGTAAGCACAAACGTTCAATGCAACAGCCAATAAGGTGGATCTATTGCGAAGATGTTGCCATGACTTGAGGTAGA
>NC_134808.1:37623244-37628244 GCF_046742065.1 Oratosquilla oratoria
GCAGAAAAAACACGAACATCCAGCAATATAGTCATACATATCCAGGTAGCCATACATACATACATACTACAAACACACACACATACTACACACACACACACATACTACACACACACACACATACTACACACACACACACACACACACGCATATACTACAAACACACACACACACACACATACTACAAACACACACACACACACACACACACACACACACACACACACACACACACACACACACACACACACACACACACACACACACACACACACACTACAAACATACACACACACACGCACGCACACACACATACACACACACACACACACACACACACACACACACACACACACACACACACACACACACACACACACACACACACACACACACACACACACACACACACACACACACACACACACACACATGTACACACGCACATACACATACTCACACACACATACTCACACACACATACTCACACACACACACACACACACACACACACAAACACACACACACACACACACACACACACACACACACACTCACACACACTCACACACACACACACACACACACACACACACACACACACACACACACACACACACACACACACACACACACACACACACACACACACACACACACACACTGTCAGTCAGTCAGTCAGTCAGTCACAGTCAGTCATTCACACACGCACACACGCACACACACACGTGTAAACATACGCACACACGTAAACATGCATACACGCACACACGCACACACACACACATACAAACACACACACACACACACACACGCACACACACACACACACACACACACACACACACACACACACTCACACACACACACACACACACACACACACACACACTCACACACACACAGACACACACACACACACACACACACACACACACACACACACACACACACACACACACACACACACACACACACACACACACACACACACACACGTACACACACACACACGTACACACACACACACGTACACACACACACGTACACACACACACACACACACACACACACACACACACACACACACACACACACACACACACACACACACACACACACACACACACCCTTAGCTCAACTTCTTGACCAGATTTCCTTTGTGTATCAAACCTGCAGGTGTTGATGCTTCAACTCTCTCATTGATTTCCCATTGTTTCTGCAGACGAAGACTCTGATTAGGCTTGGCACTCATTAGAGATGGCACTGATTGACCCCGTCACTGGCAGAGTTTGGCACTGTGAGACTTGTTGGTACTTCTGTGCTTACGTCTTGTTTAGACTTGTAATGATTAAATGCTTCTTGGTTTCTTTAGCTTTATCTAAAAAAAAATTACCAGTAAAATTATCTATTTGTAGCCAGAGCAAGGATAGCCAGAAATTATTTACATAGTGCAAATCACAGGCTTGAACACTTATTCAATGTATATGCCATTTGACTGCTTTACTTCTTATTTGTTTGATTCTTTGTCCATTGATACCTTTCCTCTTGAAATCCTCTTATGAACACTAAAGTTTTTTTTTTCGTGTCTATAATTTTCTGTTCTATACTATCACGAATCGAAATTTTACGTTCGTTTTCGAGGCTGGGTTTAATACACTTTCCTATATGTGTTAGCATGGTATGATTGTATATCATACCATTATCATTGTACATTGTACTGGTGTGTTGCTTATTTGGGGAATTATATGTTTCCCCCTCATTATAAAATTGTCATATATTTTGCTGTTGTTTTATTATTTATTGCAATTATGTGTAATTATTGTGTATAATTGTAATTATACTGGATATCGCAAATACGATGCGCGTCTTTTGGCGCCAATTGGCGGCTTGGCGTCAGTTGGGAGCCAGCTCTCTTTGTATACACACGCATTAGTTGTCAGTGGTATCAGAGATTACAGTGAACTTCCCACTAATTGACATTCATTTCTTGTAGCCACCCGGTACATACAATAGGAAGCAACAAAGACGAGTGTGGTAGCAAAGTAAAAAAAGCAAACAAATATAAATAAAAAACATACTATGACTTAAATGAAAGAAAAAGACAAGAATTAAATAATGTGGCGGTAGAGAAAAAAGAAGTGTAGTAGGGACTAACTGAGAGAAACCATGATATTGCAGAAAAGGTGAGACGATTGGGTGGATAAGGTGGTAGAGAAACGCATGTTGGAGTAGGATCACTATATTGTAATATAGCGTTCCTACTTGAACCTTTTCTACTCAAACTATGATATCCTTGTTCCATTACTCAAAGGTTGCATTCCTCATCTGCTTCTTATCACTTCCCTTCAAAATATGTTTCAGTGCCAGCGTAGGATCTCTCAACGCATACACTAATAGAAACACACACACACACACACACACACACACACACGCACACGCACACGCACACGCACACGCACACGCACACGCACACGCACACACACTGTATATATATATATATATATATATGTGTGTGTGTGTGTGTGTGTGTGTGTGTGTGTGTGTGTGTGTGTGTGTGTGTGTGTGTGTGTGTGTGTGTGTGTGTGTGTGTGTGTGTGTGTGTGTGTGTGTGTGTATACATATATATATACATAGAGATTGATTAGTAGATATATAATCTTTAGTGCGGATTTCGAAATATATAGATTACTCGTGTCTTCTTTCTGTATTCTTCCTAAGTGTTGATCCCTTTTATATCTCATACTACACCACTTCCTCCTAAACAACAGCTCAAATAACTCCTGAACACAACCACAAATTTGTTTGAGAACTTCTGAAAGAATACAACACTCTTCTGAAGATGAGTTATGTTTCTTTGATACTATCCAGTTATGCAATCTATATCGGTAGTACCTCCTTTTCCTCATCCTTGACTCATACAGCCACCTACTTCGAAGGTGGCACCTCACTTCGAAGCATACTCTCTTGGCGCCTCTTCGAGGTCCTTGAAGCGATAGCGGACACTCGAGCCTCGTAAAGCGAGTGCATTTACGAGTCTTACTCCACTTGATGGCCCGACTTAAACTCGCACTAATGAATCAGTTGCACTTGCAAGAGGATCTAAATTGATTTCCGTACTCTAAACAGATAACAGTGAGGAATTCAGCTTCGTGAGCTGAAAGGGTCTTTACTGAATACAAACATATCTGTACACATCAGGGTCTGAAGCCATGAACGAGATTAAATTTGAGATCTGGGGAGTGTACGGTTGATGATGTTAACGTCAAATCACGCTTGAGTTCATCAACATTTAGAATCAACAGTCTTGGAAATAGTGAGGCTAAGTATCTTTATAAGATATAGATGAACACACACACAAACACGCTCAGATACACACACAAACACGCTCAGACACACACCAACACACACACACACACACACACACACACACACACACACACACACACACACACACACACACACACACACACACACACACACACACACACACACACACACACACACACACACACACACACACACACACACACACACACACACACACACACACACACAAATACGCATGAATACGCACACACATACACATGCATACACACAACGTGACGTATGTACTTGGTTCGAAACTATAACTTATAGTATATCCCTATTTCTATATAGGATTTCATACTGTTTTTAATACAGCACAGTTTTCTGTAAGCTAAAAACGCTCATTGAATGTCTATTCACTCACAGAAAATAATATTTTTTTTTGGAACAGAAAATCATTTAATGGTTTTAAAACTTGACCAATGTTTTGCCTTGAGATGACATTGGAAATAACCATAAGAATATTCGTATTACATCAGCCAGTTGATACATTGACCATTAAAGTTTTATACCAGCTTGGATATAACGAGAGGAAAATGTTATATGAGATGCCAAACTTGTGTAATATCATTTGCATAATATCCACTTTGATATTTTGTATCATGTTCTTTTTCCTCGTAATATTTTATCCTGTATATATTCAGCCAAATTCAATCAGTCTCTCATGTCTTATACAAGAAAATATATCGTAAGTATTCATACTGTATATTTTTGATAAGTAGATCTCATGTAGCTAACTTTTCTAGCTATCTCTATGTAAAAGAAACAAAACTGATATAGTTTTTTTTTTTTTTTTTTTTTTTTTTAAGAAAACATTCAACGATTATGAAATGCCGCCAAAATAAGGGTATGTTATTTGCAACTGGTGATACCACCCACCTCGCGATGGCGTAGTTTATGGCTATTTTATCGAGTTGAAGGAAGGGGCGTGTAATAGGCTCTAATCCATGAATATTATCTTCAGAGCAAAATACAGCCCCTACCATGCCCTTTGTATTACAAAGGCATTAATAAGGAATACATAGGCCCTAGGTTTAGATATACTAGGCTTATACTTTGTATGGTGAAACGGAATAAGTTGACATCATATATACACGCTACCAGTTAATAAAAAATGCTATATTGAGTATTGCCGATAGGAAATCATATATCTATAACGGGTAACTAAGTTTTTTGGAGTCTCCCATTGATGTTCTTGGGAAGTAACATTAGATTGCATATATTGTCTTAATTTGGTTTTATCTTTATTTTAACGCATTTTAGTAGTATGAGAACGAGAGAATTTGGTTTTCGTCAACTTCTGTATTGTAAATACACCAAAGGAAATGTACCTTACCGGAGTGCCGTATTGACATGGATGTTGGCTACCATGGAGCTACGTTCCATTCTGCACATGGCTCTTCTTAACAAGATGTCATTTGTTGTTTCTTCTCCTACAGACGTTCTTAATCCGTCTACATATTTTCTGCGTGATTTTCCTCTTGCCCTCTTTCCTTCTAACTTTACTGTTAGGAAAATATACTTGATGTAAAATGTGAGATGTTGGATACGCTAGTCTTACCCATTGTCTGAACCTTAGTACCGAACCTTCAGATGAACATAAGAACATATGAATGAAGGAGACTGCAAGA
>NC_134808.1:37633244-37638244 GCF_046742065.1 Oratosquilla oratoria
TTATATATATAAATTCATACACACACACACACACACACACACACACACACACACACACACACACACACACACACACACACACACACACATACACACACACACACACACACACACACACACAGACACACACACATATATATATATATATATATATATATATATATATACATAAAAATATATATATATATATATATATATATATATATATATGAGCACAGAGTTAATTACTTAATCCTAATAACCATATCTGTAGTATACAGGACTGGGTCGTACGCTGAATACCCGCTATCCTTTGATTCATTCAGTACTAATTACACCAGGTAAACTCACAAAGGCTCAAGATGCTCCTAATTTAGTTTAGAGTACCTGGGAGTACTTGTATGTAGGAAGCCTTCACTCGTGTTTGAAAATGCAAGTGTCTGTGGAGACACGTGTGTGTGTATGTGAGGAGGAAAACATGTTAAATAATAATGAGAAATAAAGGTGTGTATTTGAGGTATGGTGAGTGTCACTAGGGGGGAGAGAATATTCTCTTCATTGTCTCCTGACAACCCACAGCTGAGATCCGAGTGAGGGACTCGAGCTGAGGAACAATGAGAGAGAAGTGCTCTTAGAGAATTCTAGAAGTGTATCTTCAAAAAGGTCATAAAGATGTTATGGGGTCTAGTTTGATGGCCCGTTCCAGAAATGCTGAACGACATACGGGCTGCGTGATGAGATGAAGGTAAACAGTGAACGTGAAGTAGGAGAGTAGGAGAGGTAAGGGGGTGATGTAGAATGAGTGAATGGTGGTGGTGGTGGTGGTGGTGGTGGTGGTGGCGGTGGCGGTGGCGGCGGCGGCGGCGGCGGCGGCGGCGGCGGCGGCGGCGGCGGCGGCGCCGTCGTCGTCGTCGTCGTCGTCGTCGTCGTCGTCGTCGTCGTCGTCGTCGTCGTCGTCGTCGTCATCGTCGTCGTCGTCGTCGTCGTCGTCGTCGTCCGTGGCTATGCCGGCATTAGTGATTGTGATGGTATTGGTGTAAGTGCAAGTGTTGTTGATGATGATGGTGGTGGGATAAGTGTGAGTTCTGTTCTTGTTGTTGGTGCTGTTGTTGCTGTTGCTGTTGTTGGTGGTGGTGGGGATGGTGGTATGGATAGTGACTGTTGGTGGTATTTGCTGTTATTGCCAATTGTGGTATTGGTGTTTGTATTGGTGATGTTTTTGTTGGTGTAGGTCTTGTTTCTGTTGGTATGGGTGTTGTTGTTGCTGTTGTTGATGTATCTGTTGTTGATGGTAGTTGTGGTTGTGATGACAGCAAAATTGGCGTTGACATTTAATTTGGGTTCGTAGTGAGGGGGCGGTGGATAGGTGGTGCTGGAGGCTTGTGGGGAGGTGTTGGAGGCTGGGGGGAGGTGCTGGAGGCTGGGGGGAGGTGCTGGAGAAGTACGTCCCCTCTCCATGTCTTCAGGCGATGCGTGGTGAGGACCTGAGTGTATTGTTTTGCTCCGACATAAGAAATGACACAACAATGGTCCTTTGCAAACAAAGAAATGTGTTGGCAGCACGCTCCTAGCGCCTGGAAAACTCGTAAACAACATTTTTTACTGAAGAGTAGAGGGAAATGGGGGGGGGTTGGATGTTTGGTGGAAGAGTCAGCATGACAGGGGGGTAGTGTGAAAACAGAACAATAATGGGGAAAAATGGGAGTAGAGGAAAGGTGGGGATGGGGAATAAGTGAGAAGGTTGGAAATAGAGGAAAATGAAACCAGGAAAGGTGACTAGAGGAAGATTGGAAGAAGAGTTAAAAGTAGGAATAATTAGAGAAGAGGGGGAAGATGGGGAGGAGAGGGAATGTAAAGGAATAAAAATAAGGAGAAAGTAGAAGCCTAATAAAAATTATGGTGGTAAAGGAGGATTAATGCAAAAGAGGTTAGAGGAGAAGAACGGTAGAATATATCTAATTGAAAGAGTAATGATAAAGATGTGATAACAGATATAGAGGGAAGGCTGAAAAGTAGATAAGATTAAAGGGACTGGGTGAAAATGAAGATTAATGGAAAAGGATTGAGAAAGGTTAGGGAATAGAGAGATGAGGACAGACGAGGGGGGGAGTAAGGAGGAAGTGAATGAGTACTATAAAAGATGATGACAAGGATTAGGAGAAGACTGAAATTGTTTTGAGACAGAGGGAGTACGGAGGCAAAGGAAGTTGGGTGAAAAATGAGAAATAGTATTGGAGAGATAAGTAAGGTGATGTTGGATGATGGTTAGAAATTAAGGTGGATATGCAGAACTGAGGAAAGGAGGGAAAATGCAGTGGATAAGAGATACGAGATGAAGAGTTGGTATGAAGAGGAAAGAAAAAATATATAGATAATGGAAGAGTGAAATAAAGTAAAGAAAAATGGTAAAGAAAATAAAAGAATAATGGAGTGGTAATAGAAATAAAAGAATGTCTAGGAAGGACAGACGAAAAGAAAAGAATGAGGTTATAAAAAAGAAAGGGAAATATGAAAATATGGGATAGGTAAGAAGGTATAATGAAGCATACTGAATTATGAAGAGTTGAGTAGGCGGTCAGTAAAACTTGAAAAAGCAAAATATGGAGCACATGAAGAAAATTACAGAAGAGTTAAAAGAGTAAAGAAGAGCTGGAAAAAGGTAATATGGGAAAAATAGAAATAGAGGAACAAAGAACAGAAACACAGGAAATGTTAGAGATATGAAGACACTTTTGTGCATTACGGGTACAAGTTTATAAAAACTGTTGCCCAAAATATCTGGCAACAATGTTTTGGCTTTCCATATATTTGTTTTTGGAAAAAAAAAAGTTGTACTCTGATGTGTTGTCCAAGTCTGTTCCTATGCCACAGGCTTGCAGGAGATAGAAAAGATTGCTCGATTGTTAATACAGTTTATATAAAAAAAAAAAAGTTGAAATTGATAAATATCAAAATATTTAGAACTGTCTGGAGATGAAATAAAGTTTGTGGATGCCTTTTGAAAATTGCCTTCGAGGATATTGTTTCCTTCGACGTCTGTCATGTATGTTCAGATTGTTGGTTCCTGGATGGTAAAGAAGGATTAGACGGAAAAGAAAAGGGAAAGAGATGAACATATGATAAAAAGATGTAAAATGACCTAGAGGAGAATTGGGGAATAGATGTAGAAGAGATATGCGGAAAAAATAAAAAGAATAAATATAAGAAAAGAAGTAAGGAGAGGAGCATTGCAAAGAAAATCGTCAAATAAGAATAGAAATCGAAGAAGAATTTGGAAGAAGTAGGAATAGGGGGAGTGAGTGGAGAGTAGGAAAAGATGAAAAGGAAATAGAAGAATATAAAGAGGCAATGGCAACGGGTAATAAAAAGAGACAAGACAACAAATGTAATGAAGAGGAGAAATAAATAATAGTAATAAGAGAATAGATTGAGAGGAGAAATAGAATGAAGGAAAATGAAAATAGAAGAATATAAAGAGGGAAGGGCAACGGGTAATGCTAGGTATATAAAAGAGACAGGACAACAAGGGTAATGAAGAGGAGAAAGAAATGACAAAAATAAGAGAATAAATCGAGGGGAGATATAGAAAGAAGAGAAAGGAAATAGAAGAATATAAAGAGGCAAGGGCAACGGGTAATGAGAGGTATATAAAAGAGACAAGACAACAAGGGTAATGACGAGGAGAAAGAAATAATAGTAATAAGAGAATATATCGAGAGGAGAAATAGAAAGAAGGGAAAGGCAATAGAAGAATATAAAGAGGCAAGGTCAACGGGTAATGAGAGAAGACAATAAGGGTAACTGAAGAGGAGAAAAAAATGATAATAATAATAATAAGAGAATAGATCGAGAGGAGAAATAGAGAGAAGAGAAACAAGGACACGAACGTTAAGCACAAGAGGAAAGTAAAGAGTGGAGGAAGACGGACGTATATAAAAGGGAGAATTCGTGCAAGCAGGAGGAGTGGAGTAGTGAAGATATATATCTCTGATGTGCAATTCTTGTGCTTGGCTTTAAATTGGTGCGTTGTTAAGACTCCACCATTTGTCTTTATTATCCCTTGCTACATAACGAGGTTCTTATGAATCACGGTTAACCTTAAACCCCTTCCGCACGTGTTGGCAGTTTTATTTTATTTTTATTTTCGTTAGACTATTGTATTTATTTTTTGTGGTACCCATTAGTTCGTGAGGGGGATTATAGATTATCCTCTCTTAATCCCTTACGTACTAGGTAGCACTTTTTGTTTTTTACTTTAGTTTCTGTAAGGCTGTTTTATTTTTATTTTTTCCATCACTTTAGAATGTCCTAGAGCATTTTATTTTATTCTTTTCTAAGTTGAACATAGAGATTCGGTGTAATCAGTTCATTAGGACATGATTTTTTTGTTTTTCTAACTTCAAGACATTTACCTGACTAAACTATTAGCCTCTTCCTTACAGCTATCAAATAGTTAGCATAGTATATGAATGGGGAACCTTTGGCACGCGTGCAAAACACATCACACAACTCTTTTCCGGAAGACAAAACCCAGAGCTCATTTAAGAATCAATAACTAATAAATCTCAAATTTATTTTGTATGAGCATTTGTAACCACATCTTAAACTGTTCAGTCGATTGGAGTCTTAGAGGGTGAAGGTAGAAAGCCCATACTCGTATACAAGCCTATAATTTTACCTCTTTGGTACACGAGAATGTTTTGTATAAAACTTTTTGCTGATTTTGGTACACATTTAAGAAGGTTGCCCATCACTGTCATAAAGGGACTAGAATAAAAAATATTTTTGTATAACTTTTTCTTCTATCCGAGAAAAGCCAATATGAATCAAGATCAATTCGGCGTCTACAAAAAATAACAAATTTATTGTTTCCATTCAAGTTAAAATTACAAATTAAAAAAGATAATCAATGTACTTGATAACAGTTCAGATAAACGACTTTAGTTAAACAAAACCATTTAGTGTTAACAAAACTAAAAAAACGTTACTTAGAAACTGTGGGTTCACTTCTTATTAAACGA
>NC_134808.1:37643244-37645744 GCF_046742065.1 Oratosquilla oratoria
TACATATACATATATTATACATGTATATATGCATATACATATACATATATATACATGTATATATGCATATACATATATATACATATATGTGTATATGTGTATATATGTATATATATATATGTACATATACATATACACATATATATAATATATATATATATACATATATATACATATATATACATATACGTATGTACACACACACACACACACATATATATATATATATATATATATATAGATAGATATACATATATATACACACATATATGTGTATATAATATATATATATATATATATATATATATATATATATATATTGAATTGAGGAGTAAGAAAAATAAAAATAAAAAGGAAAACAGGGATATATGGAAATTGATTAAGACGTAAGAAAAAGAATGTGAAGATCGACAGAGAAAGAGGGGGAAGTGAAGGAGTATGAGAATGAAAAGGGACAAAAGAGAAAGAGAAAGAGGTGATATATAGAAATTATGGAGAGAAAGGAAACAAGAGAGAATGAACAGGAAATGGAGCAATGAAGTATGCAGGAGGAGTGATGGGTAATGTATAGAATAAGAGAAGGAGCGGAAGAGGAACAAGAAGGAAAAAAATTGAGAACTTTAAAGGAGTTGATGAAAGAGGAGAAAGTGGAAGACGGTGAGGAAGAAGAATAAGTAAAGGAATAAAAAAAAAGAGGATGAAAAAGGAAGATAGAAATAAAAGATAGAACTTTGTATATATATTGTAGAAAATAGAACTAGGAGGAAATATAGAAATTTAAATATCAATTACTTTATAAAAGTTTTCTTAAGAAATTATAATAAAAAGATGTATATAAACATCAACATTATTGATTCTTATTTTCTGAACAATATTTCTATGGAAGGAAGAGATGAAGACATATTTAAGCATACATCGATTAATATATTTTTTTGTATAGAATTACTGTTTAACAAAATCGCTTATAGTTTCTCGTAATCACATCCCTTCAGTGAGCCAAGACAATCGTATAGTGCAGTTACTTTTTCGTACAAGTACGAAATCAGTTGATGTTTACTAATAAATAAAAGGAAACGTATTTTCTTTGAGTTGTAAATATATATCTTGAATAGATCATCTATGACTGGATCACATGTTCACATAGTAAATATTTGAAAGAAATATATATATCTGCAGCAGATTTGCAATACGTCAGGCAATAGTGTTTCTATGAGCCTAGTTGTATAGAAAAAATGCTTTCATGTTTAAGTGTATATTAAACAGTTCACCATGAGGGCTGTTCTCAATCTTGAGGACATTAAGCCGTCTAATAGCTTCAGTGATATCCATCTGGCTAGGATCATACTAATTTATTCATTTAAGTAACAACCCATAGAACTAAGGAAATCACCTTAAGCTTTGTTCACCAAGGTAAACTTCATTAATGAAAAATGTTAATAATTATATCCGGAAATATTTTGGACAACATTTTGATAATATTTTTACATGTTGAAAATTGGACAAATTTTACTTTTTATTTATTTATATTTTTATTGTCATTATCATTGTTTTTTTATTTTGACAATTTTGACATTTTTACGATGTTTTGGCAATTTGACATTTCGACAATTCACAATGATTTCCAATGTTCTAGTGAACTCTTACATTTATTCAGTCCACTTTCGAGACTCTAGAAGAAACATTTCAAAAACGAAATAAAATCGCCTAGATTATATACAATACGTTGTAGAATCTAGAGCTCGAGTCAAGAACATAGACGATTTTATATAGTTTTAGTCTCTATGGTCTAAGAAGTCCGTTTAGGGTGCAGCATAAGTCGTGTCAAGTCAAACTTAGTACGTGATTCTATTTCTCATAGTTTCTATTTATGTGCTATTTGATTCTTTATATAGTATAGGAATCTGTATAATACAATGAGTATCACTTTGTGGGATTATAACAACAGTTACCTATTGAAAATAAGAAACAGGAGACTGAAACAAGGAGAATAGAATGTAAAGAGAATATGGAGAAAAGAATGGAATAGACAATAGAGAAAAAATAGATTGGAGGAAAAAGAAAGAAAAAGAGAGAGAGACAGAAAAAGAAGAAAACGGTGGGTGAAGAACATACATATAGAAAAGGGGGAGAGAAAATCGAAAATGAATCAGAAATATGAAGAAAAAAATATAAAGAAAATGGAAGAACAATAGCAGGATACAAGAAAATTGAGGAAGGGAGGAAATATAGAGAAAAAGTGTTACAGCCGGTGTCAAACTGCCATTTCATTATGGCTGACTTTAGGAGAATTGTATTCAAATTGGTCACGTGACCTATTAAGAAAAGGGGTCGAAGTCGTTTAATGCCTTAATGAAGTTCGTCATAACCACTACATTACGTAGTTTCTTAGATTAATGTGGACCTTCTAGCTGTCGCCAGGTGATTTAATTCAGTTTAGGATGATGCTAGACGTTCGTCATTCAGTCCGCAATTAATTCCTCAGTTGCAAAAAAAAAAAAAA
>NC_134808.1:37653244-37655744 GCF_046742065.1 Oratosquilla oratoria
CATTTTCCTCACAGACATAAAGGAAAAATAAATTGAAGATAGGACATTAGAGTCGTTGTTTAGTAATTAAAGACGCATGTAATATATAGTTACACAGATAAGGAAAAAGCCCAAATTATAGAAGGTAGGACATATGGAATCGTTGTTTAGTAGCTGAAGACGCTAACACCAGCTAAGAAGCATGGGAGTTATCTCAAATGGTAGTTTAAAACTACGGTCATCGGAAGAGCTGCTTTAATGGCTCCAGAGGAAAGTTGGGGTGAGGAGAGATACGGTGGGAAAAGGACGGGAGACACCCGTGTGTGTGTGTGTGTGTGTGTGTGTGTGTGTGTGTGTGTGTGTGTGTGTGTGTGTGTGTGTGTGTGTGTGTGTGTGTGTGTGTGTGTGTGTGTGTGTAAACCCCAATGGTCTTGAATCACGTGTTGGACTCGTGACCGACAGCTATTTCCCTCCAGGATGAGAGCTCAGAGCTCACACAACCAACTCCCCCCACATGAGAGTTGGAGTAGCGACTCGCAGGGCAATACTGAAATTATTTCAACCCTGGGTGGGATTCAAACCCAGAGCGCCGTAGTGGCGGCCGCGAATGCTACCACTGCGCCTCTGAGTCGTGTGTATGTGTGTGTGTTATATTTATTGTCCATATATGGAACTCGTTATCTATCCCTTGAAAGCCCATTTGAACGACTTCGACGCTTTTATCACTTCCGCAGCGTCCTTCGATTTCAACATTTATTCCAGCTGCAGCCAGGTGGTATATATGCAGCCAAAGGAAAAACCATCTGCCATGATCTCATCAATTGCGTAACATACACACAAACACTACAGTATATATGTATATACATACATTATATATATATATAATATATATATATATATATATATAATATAATGTATATGTCCGTCTGTTTGTGTGTGTGTGTGTGTGTGTGTGTGTGTGTTTTTGCATATACCAATATAGATAATCAGATATATGCATGTATTATGTATCTGTATGTAGAAATACGCTTGAGTGTGAGTAAAGGTTGACCATGTAAATTGATGACTATAAGATGTTGCAAAAATATAACATGATATTTGAGAAAAGAACGAATATAATGGACATGGGTGATAGTTGAAGATAGTAATCGTCGCTGCAGACAGTGGCCGTAACTTTGGAAAGAGTTGTTGCATTTGTGGAAAGCCATTCGAAGTCGTGGTAGGAGAGAGAGAAAGAGAGCCAGGAAGAGAGTAAGAAAAGAGAGGAGAGGAGGGAAAGGAATAAGGAGAGAAAAATGAAATACAGATGGAGGCGAAAAGCTTTTTATGATTCCCAATATCGAGGACAGTTTGTGTATATATATATATATATATATATATATATATATCATATATACTGTATATATATATATATATATATATATATATATATACATGTGTGTGTGTGTGTGTGTGTGTGTGTGTATACTTGTACGTGTGTGTGTATGTATATATAATGTGTGTGTACGTATATTACTAACATAAAACTATTGCAAATAACAATGTTAAATAAAGTAAAATTTTGTTTGAAGACGAATTTCAGAATATAAAATACTCTCTATTAAAACCAAGTGGTTAAGCCCATCTGTTGCTTAATACACTTCGCATGGTTTGGCCTCGATAAATTCTAAAGTGTTCATCAGGGTCTCGATAAAGTTCAGCTCAGGTGTTAACCACATTACTTAGGTAGCGAGTTTACCTTGTTTTATTCTCGTTTGTATACCAAGTCAAAGGAAAATAGAGTTTTGATCAAACAAAATCCCATTTTCTTCTGTGCCTCAAGTTCAATAACATACTCCAGTCTTACACAGAATAAAATTCCTAAAGGTTATTACCGCAGCAAAGGCTATAATAGAGAAAAGAAAGGGAAAGAAATATGATGATAGGAGGATTCGGAAAGGCATGAAATGGAGAGAATCAAATTTAAAGTAATACAGACAGTGTAATCAAACGGGGGCATGGGAAAATGGACTCTAAATGTGGGGGATGCAAGGACGAAGTGACCCAAGGGATTATAAGCTGGATATTGGAGACGCGGCTCCAGATGCGGACAGCACCGAAAGAGAAGGAAGAAAAAGGGAAGAGGAGGTGGAGCAGGAAGGCAAGATATAAGAAAATGGGAACAAGAAAATTAAGAATAAAAATTTAACATATTTCTGAAAATGACAAATGTATTGATAAATGAGCACGAAAATTTTAATATTTAGTAAATGAAAAAAATGTAGATTGATTGATCAGTAGAGTCGTAAAATGAGAAAAAGAAAAATTGATGTTGTAATATTTGCAAGTACAGTATATACGAATGTATTGAAAGATGTGCTTAGTATTTTTTTTTTAGTGCGCAACCTAGGATTAATAGGGACTAACATATGCAGGATCTTACTCCAAAATAAAGAGAGAGAAATAAACAGTTGACAATAGAAAATGATAGATACAGTAGAAGAAGATATGTGTGTATATACACATATATATGTACACATAT
>NC_134808.1:37668244-37683244 GCF_046742065.1 Oratosquilla oratoria
TCCCTTCCTCCTCCTGCTCTTCCTCCTCCCCTTCCTCCTCCTCCTCCTTTTTCTCCTCCGTCCTCCCTTCCATTTACCTTCTTCCTCTCCTTTGTGCCTCTCTTTCATACCCCTTTTATTTCTATTTTTCATCATTGTTTTTTTGTTTTTATTCCTTTAGAATACCGTTCTATTTCCCCTTCTTTTGCTTCCTTTTTTCATTTCTCATCCATCTCTTCTCTTCTTTTATTTTGTCTTCTTTTCGTTCTCTTTCCGTCTTTCTTTTCTCTCTCTTTTTTTCTTATTCACGACTATGGTCTATTTTTCTTCCTTTTGTCTTTCTCTGAACTTTCTCTTTATTTTTCTTTCCATTCCCTTCTTTCACTTTCCTTTCTCATACCTACTTATTTTACCTTCTTATTGTCTCCTTTTCCTTGATTTTCTTCTTTATTTCACTTAATTCCTACAGTTTGCTTCCCTTATCTTTTACTTATCTCCATCTCCATTCAGTGAATAATTTTTATAATCTCTTCTTTATTTCTGCATTTCTACTGTTTCCTTCCTTTTTCTTTTGCTTCCTTCATTCGCCTTCCACTAACTAATTTTCATAATATCTTCTTCATTTCACTTGATTTTTACTATTTCCTTCCTTTTTCTTTTACGTCTTTCATTCTCCTTTCGATGAATAAATTTTACAATCTTTGTCATTTCACATGATTTCTACTAATTCAATTTTTCTTTTGCTTCTTGCCTTCTCCTTTCAATGAATAACTTTTACAATCTCTTCTTCATTTTACCTCATTTCTACTATTTATTTCATTTTTCTTTTACTTCTTTCATTCTCCTTTCGATGAATAACTTTTACAATTTCTTCTTCATTTCGCTTATTTCATTTTATTTCTTCCGTTTCCTTTCTTCTTCTTTTACTTCTTTCATTTTCCTTTCACTGAATATTTTTATTACCTCTTTTCTCTTGCTCCTTTCTCACTCTCCTCAATCTCCATTTCATTCCTCTCTATATTGATTTCATTCCATTTCTCTTTGTAACCCTTACTTCTACTTTTGTTTTCCATTTTTTTTTGCTATAATTCCAATATATTCTATTACCTTTTCACCTTATATCTAGTTTTCATTCCTTTTTTCTTTTTCCTTTTTTATTTCAATTTTTTGCTCTACTTCCATTTCCAATCAAGTTTTTCTTCTACTCTCATCACTTTCATTTGAATTATTACTTTTGTTTTGTATTTTTGCCCATATCCTTTCCATTCCTTCACATCAGTTAATGTGTTTACATTGCTCGAGTTTCCTTCCCGTATTGAAGTTTTTTCTTTTCCTTCTCTTGTTAACAGTTACTTGCCCTTCCAAGTTCCTCTCCTACTTTCTTTTCCTTGCAATGTTTCCAATCCCTTTTCTACCTTTTCAATCATCTTCCTTATAGGATTCGATTCCTGTTAGACTTTTCCCCGATTATTTTACCTCTGGTCTTCCATGCCATTTCCTTTATTCTTCCTAGATCCTTTCGTTTTGTCTTTATTCCTCATCTTTCTCTTTTTTCTTTATCTCCTTGCTTTTTTTCTTTCTTCTTTTCTCCTTGTTTTGTTTCTCTCTTCCTATGGACTTCTCTTTTTTTCGAATAGCTCTCATGGCTTTGATTTTTTCCTTGCCTTGATGCTAGACTCTACTCTTTTTCAGCAAATGTCTGCTTCATGCCAGATTTCTTGTCTTAATCCCTTTCCTCGTTTGAAATCGTCTTCATACTCTGAATCCTTTTCCATGTTCACACCATTTCTGCACAAGCTTTCTCCTCCTTCCTTTCGCTCCAAACCATCTTCCTTTTTCCAGTCTTCTTCCTCCTCTCAGCTCCCTTTCCACATCTACGGAATCTTCCTTCATTTGAACCCTTACTCAATCCTCTTCCGTCTCCTGAACCCTTTTCCATCTTTGCGGGCTTCTGAATAGACTTTTACCTCTTTCCTTACACCTCCGCTTCCCCTTCTTTCCCCCCTTCCCTTTCCTCGCTTTCCCTCTTTCTTTCTTCCTTTTGAACTCAATTCCCATCGACAGACTCTCTACTTCTCCCTTGCACCTGTGAACCCTTTCATATCTTTCGAATCCCTTTCCGTCTTGCCGCCATTTCTTCACCAGCTCCTCAAGCCTTCACAACACTTTCTCTTCCTTTCTCTTCCCTTCTTCCCCCTTTCCTTCCACCTCTTCCCTTTTTAACTCCCTTTCCACACCAATGGACTCTTCCCTCCTTCCATCCACCTTTTACCCAACCCTTCAATCAAGCTCGCGAGTGATCAAGAGCCAGACAAACGCTTTCCAACTTTTCATTCCGAATCTTTGCTCGCAAGTCTTTCGTGCGAGCAATGGAGCTGCTAGCCCGCACACGCCTTTTTACGGTCTGATTTTTCTGTGTAACTTGTATAAGGACATGAAAATATGATATACATGAACATGTATATGAACCTATCCATATGATTACACCTATACATTAAACATATATATATATATATATATATATATATATATATATATATATATATATATATGTATACACATATATATATATATCATATATATATATATAAATATATATATATGAATACATATAAACATACCAACGCATACACATACATGCACACACACGCACACACACTAACACACACTAACGCACACACACACACACACACACACACACACACACACACACACACAAACAAACACATTTGAACTTGCATTTGCATTTGCACTTAGTTATATTTGCATTTATATAATTAAATTAATTCAAATGCACATCACCTGTTTCAAAGGAATGTTGCTTCTATGTTAACTAACATTTGTTATTTTCTGTATTTCAGGTGAGTAATGAGGCGACAAGACGTCCCGATCTATGTGAACAAATCGTTGACTTCTGTCGAGGTAGGGAAGTATGAAGCCAGATAAAGGACCATGCAAGAAAGTTAAGGACTAGATATTAATGTGATGCTTATGTCTGTTATATATCACACATAAGAATGTATCAGAATTTGCTGCCAGACGAATTCGTGTCTTGTTCGGAAATGGTGAGATTGTGAGGTTTGAGGCGAAGAATAGGCTGCGCCAGGGTTGCGTAATGTCACCATGGTTGTTCAATGTGTACTTGGGTAGGACATGCCTTGGTTCCATACATTCACGTTGCGAAGAAAAATATGTTTCTGTTCATCAATGCGCATCTATATCACCACCAAATGAAAAGATAGACGAAGATTGAAATTTTATTAGAATACTGTTTGTGTTCCTTTTGGTGGGGTTTGATGGTCTGAGAAAGTGAGGTTGCAAACTGTTTAAACATTTAAGCAAATTCTGATGATCAACCGCAGAAACTTAAATCCAGAAACTACAGAATCGGTGATCATTTATTTATTCATTTGTTTATTTATCAATTTTATTTTTCATTTTAATCGAGATTCATTTAAAATCAACTCACGTGTAAAACCAGAAGCTAACAGTAGACTTTCATTGCCTTGGTAATTCGAACATGAAACTCTGTCAGATGTATATTACTCTTAGTTTGAAGATTCTTTGTGTACATGTTATCCAATTAGGAACATAGATTATGGCAAAGAGTAGAACAAAGAATTTGAGAGGATATCGTCAAAGATCTTTAAGAGCTAAACAAGAAGCTGAAATACATTGCAAAGCAAAGGCCGAATAAAATATAAGAAAATACTATTTCTCTGCTTTAAGACTTCCTTCAGGTCAGTCTTGCAGTATTGGAGACTTGCAGTCTCGAAATTAACCAATACTGTACAACTTGTCTCTATAGAACCAGTGGCGTTCTACTATTGTTATGTTAACAACAACTGTGATATAATGTCTGTAATGCTCCTTGATGGGTCCCAAAATGTAGTACCACGATAATAATGACCAGTTGTTCATGTACATATAGCGCATTGAGTTAATCTATTTCACATGGTTTAAAAATGGAAGAATATATTATTTTGTTAGAAAAATTTGGCTTTACGCTTATTATTCATGGTCATACCTTTGTGAATAGGTAGGCTGGACTATTGCATAGAGTAGTGATTCCCAAACATTTTCAGCTTTTTACCCCATTTAATATGCCACATTAAGCATGTTACCCCTATCACAAAATGCTGTCAACATTGATACATATGGCTAAATCAAAACACTAGACATTTTCATTTATTCATTTTATGTAAAAATTGTGCATATTTAATGAATATTGCCAAAGATGTCAAGGACATCAGATGGATGGATGGAGTTACATGCTTGAAGCTAGTTGAGGAATTCTTGGCTTCGTGGTTGCCAACCTGGCAACGGTTCCACACTTAGATACATATTCCTTCTTTTCTAATACTATATATTAGTTTTTGATGTTTATTGTTGTTCGATTTGACTTTACTACTTAATTTTAATAGGTCTACTTTATAATTTTACATTCTAATACTAAGTCAACATTAAGCCTAATGCAAGGTACCGCAATGTTTTCTTGATTTTCAGAATTCTTAACTTTTTTCTGTTATCCCTCCATTACCCCCGGCAAGTTGTTAAATTACCCCTAAGGGGTAATTTGCTCCCAGTCTGGGAACCACTGGCATAAAGGAGCGAGTAAATAGATCACATGTCTTCTACGAACGGCTCTTTTTATTCTCTATTTATCTATTTATTTAAATTTTCTTGGTTCTCTTCCTCGAGCTTTAATGGGACGTTTCCTCTCGTTTAGTGTTCTGATAATCAACTATTTACATGGAAAGACCCGGTTTGCCGGTTATTTGTCCATATCCTATTTGAAATAACACTAGAAAAGACCTACTTAAACAATCGTATAAACGTAACTGGTCACCAGAAATCTTAGCATATATGAGTAAATCTTAATGTTCGTCCCTCTGTGTATTTATAGTTTCATAATCATTAGATAGTCATAGATATAATTTGTAAGAGATGAAAACACAAATTGTCTCTCATATACATGCGTCACGGAGTATATTTGAACAAATATATATATTTTTTAGGATTTAAGTGCAAACGGGCTCGGCCAAAAGATCAGGCACCGGCCCATCGGGGCTGCACCTCCAGCTGAGTGTTAGGGTGTTAATTCACTTAGAAGATGGGAAGCAGGGGAGATGAGCGTCTCCTATATTCCTCTTACAGAAACACCAGTTCCAGACGCTCATCGTTCTTCCTAGTTACGAGTAAAAAGTTATATTGTGGCTGGTAACACTCTACTTCATTAAGGTTACGGAACAGTCTCTTACCCAAGTAGCTACGCCAAGTTCAGCTAACGCCTTTGTTAAAATGGCGTATATTACAAATTTTATTCTTTTTTCATCAACCCTTTAGTGTTTTGATTAACGTTATATATTTATTTAATTTTGCTATTGCCAGGCGATTTCATTCAGCGTAGGGAATGACGTCATAAGAAGAGGATTAAGACTTGTTCGATTAAGCCCTTTCGCTATGAACAAGCTTCTGACAGTACCTCGTTCTGAGATGCTTAGTACTCGTACTATCTAGTTAATTCCTTCTCTTTGATAATATCCTAATACATTATATGCTGGATAAAACCAGATGGCCATATTAAGCTTGGGGCAGGAGCTTGTGTTGAGAGGGTCAGGCTTATCTCAAACTACCTCTCCCATTTGGTGATGTCTGTACGTTTGTTTACTCAAACACCAAACAGTTTTATTGAGTCTGGGATAGTACCCAGTGATGAAATGGTTAAGGCCATCTCAATTAATCCCTTCTCTTTGATGATGTCTTTCAAGTTTTGTTGTAGGAAACGACTGACAAAACCATTATGTTTAGGGTAAGACCTTATGTTAAAGGATTAGGGTCGCCATTTATTCCTTACACGGTGATAATGCTTTTGATATAGGCCAGGACATTAATTCCTTAGTTATGATTTTATACAGCACAAGAAGAAACCCCTATGCAGAAGGTGTTAAAGCTGATGACACACGCTGTAGCTTTTAGTTTTCTTTGTCTGTGCACAGCAAACAAGCAACGTTTCACTTTCCCTTGCTACAAATTGGTTCTGTGATTCAAAACTTCAGTGTAAATACGGAAGAAGAGAGTTGGGTCACATTGGACTATCGTATGAGAATTGCTTCATAATATCCACACAACTCCAGCATAGTTATGGAGCAATGCTAATCTCTGTTGAAACACAATACATCCTTCAAGGAGGTACATTGCAGTTTGTGGATTCAATAGTGTCCATTTTATGAATCGCTACCTAGTATGGCTTCCAGTCAGCTGGTTGAGAGATATATGTAGTCTCCGTTCTTCATTATCTTTGTGAATTATCAGTGGCAATATTCCAAAGCTATCTTCGACCCATCCTCACGTTCTCCAGATATGTATGACATATTCAATGCACCCATTGCTTGTGTTGGCAATCCGTTTGACCATGTCCACTCTGTGTTGTCTCTCTCAGAGATTATACATGGTGATAGTTATTGTCCTGATGAGGTGTCGCGTGACCTCAGATGATGCTTGCTTATGAGGCAGATTTATTATCTTATGTCGATGTCTTTAAGAACGTTTTAGTATCTTTTGATCTTTTGAAAAGGTTGGATCGAAGATAATAATTAGACGCATCGAGGGATAAATCCTGGCTTAAGAGAAACTAGATTGGACGAAGATAGATATAATCTCCAACATTTTGACAGTCTTGGTAACAATGTAATATAGAAAACTTGATCGAAAACAATGATGTGTTTATTGTTTGCATAATCTCAGAGTTGCCTCCCGGGGTTCTGACAGTATTACGTCGAACTTCTGATAACCTTCTTGGTTTCGACTTTGGCTAAATACACACTCAACTAAAGTATTTGTACTTTTACCTGTTGCAAAGTGAGCTGCCTAAGCTCAGGACCAGGAATTCGTCTAAGTTTTGGTCTCAGTCGTAGAAACCCGAAAACGTGTTGACATTGTTTTCTTATCCTGTGATAGGAATACGAGCTCTGGACTGTAACTTCTTTAAGAAATGGAGCGTCATAGGCAAAGTCTAGGCTAGGTTAGGTTACAGCATCACCTATGACTGATCTGCATCCACTAGAAGCCTGAGCTCTGACTCATTGTCCAGATCATTCCAACGCAGAAAAGAAGTTGAGCAAGGACATATCTCTGCCTCGATCTGGAATGCACGGGGAAAAGGTTCAACATAAAACCAATTTGCTTCTCCGCGTTTTCGTTGTTTTTAAGCTGGAGTTTGATGACAACTACATTTTCGAAGACACTGTTAAATATTGTTTTTAAGATATTTTGAACAAAACGAATTCGGGCATGAAGAATCTATTTCTACTAAAATGGTGCAGCCGGTCTGGAATATTGTATTTTCTTCTTGATAATATACCATATTCATTATATGGTAAAACATGCTGATAATATATAGATAACATGTTAATAGTATATTGGTGAGAGATTGATAATATAATTATGATTATGAAAAGATGAAATGGAGCCTATTATTTCTTTAATGACACCAATTAATTACATGCATCCTACGTGGATAATGTCTTTACTTTCTGATTGATGTTGACTAGATATTGATGATATATTTATAATATACTGATGACATAGCATGTAGATAACATGTCTTTAGCTTGTTCATAACGTGTTGCTGATATGATGATAATTTGTTGATATTATGAGCGGAGAGAGTTTATCCTAATCCCCTTTAATTCCAGTTCTGTCCTTATGATAAAGTTTTTAAAAAGCAAGCTAATAAAAAACACAATAATTATATTTTGGATTCAGGGAGCATAGAATAGGATAGTTGACCTCTCCAGTATGATGACGAGACTGTATATACGTTATTTAACGTCAGAGTATTTCATACAGCTGAGAGGAAGGCCAAAGATGAAGAGGCCAATCAAAACGGAGAGAAAAATGCAAAGAGAAAAACTGAACGTATGAGCTCGGAGGTTGGACGTACTCTATTTCATCAGTTCTTATTCCCAAGGAGTCTTCAAAAAATGTTTTGTAAAAAGTCGTATATTCTTATAAGACCAGGCTACGCTTCGAAATTGGAATTACGTCACCTTTATTTCAAAAGAAACAAAGTTTGCTGTTAGAGGCTTTTTTTTTATGACTGCAGGAAAGTCTTACACTTTTGAGGACATGCCATTGTACAGCCACAATACTGGTTTAATTTTTGACACACAAACACATATACTATGTATGTACACACACACACACACACACACACACACACACACACACACACACACACACACACACACATATATATATATATATAAATATATATATATATATATATATATATATATATATATATATATATATATGTATAAATATATGTGTATAAATATATGTATATATTAAATATGTGTATATATATATATGTATATATATATATGTATATATATATATGTATATATGTATATATGTATATATAAATGTATATATATATATATATATATATATATATATATGTGTGTGTGTGTGTGTGTGTGTGTGTGTGTGTGTGTGTGTGTGTGTGTGTGTGTGTGTGTGTGTGTGTGTGTGTGTGTGTGTGTGTGTATGACCTGAATAGGAAAACCTCAAAATACTTTTAAAAAGTAATACCATTTAATTTTTTAACTATAAAATGTAAGTGAAGTAACTATGATTGATGATGAAAATCTCAAATAGTTTGAAGACGAAGAAAATCAAATATGAAGGCCAACACAGTGAATCAGATTTTTTTTTTTTTCTTTTTTTTGAATACAGAACATGAGAACCTTTCTACCTCTCTATCCGGAATTCAAATTTTACAATTAATGTATAATTATAGCTATGATCCACGGGTATGAAACTTACATTGACAAACATGATAAAGATAAATCCAAGGGGGGTACACAGAGAATAGCGAGACTATTGCTCAGAAGAAGTCTAAAAGACAGAAAGAAATCAAATTGGGTGAAAATGCAGACTGTAGTGAAGGATATTGTGAAGGCAATAGAAGATCGCAAGTGGAACTAGGGAGGAGAGATTACCTGAAAGGAGAATAGTAAAATTTGCAAGCATATAACAGACTTCACGCCACGAGATGGGAAGCGTTTAAGAAAAAGGTCGGATTGAATTATGAAAGAAATGAGGGACAGAGGCAGGATATGTTTGGGAGAGGCCTATGTTCAGCAGTGGACTACGGATGGCTTATATATGCAATATATGTATATATACATATATATATACATATATATATATATATATATATATTGTATACTTTGGGCACAGATTCTCACTAATAATTCACACTGTGTTAAACACGACATCGTTTTGACATTAATTAATCTTCTTACTGAGATTTTCAATTTTCCTCACAGTAGATTTCATTTTGGGGGGAGAGGGGGGGAATACAAGCCTTCCATAGTCTTCCATATTTAATTTGACGTTTCGACTTCAGGGAGTCATCTTCAGAATAGTTTACATGGATTAAGTTACAGTTTTACAAAGCTATATGATACACAATTGACAATATTGTACAGAAAACATGGATTAAATATAGGCCGTTTGGGAACGCTAGAAGGATCTTGACCCTCTGCGTAGGCGGACACTTCGCCCTAGAGGGGAAGGGGAAGGGGGAGGGAGGGGGGGGAGTCAGGTAAGATAGGTTTTCTCCTGGGGACATCACGCTGGTCAAGTAGGGGTTGGTGAGGAGGGGGAGGGGAAGGAGGTGAGTGTTGCTGTCGTTGGTCTCCAAATCTAGAAGAAGAATTAAATAACGAGATGGCAGAAATCATGTTGGATTGAATGTCGATCATTGGAGCTCTCTCCCTTATGTGCATGGCTTCAAGCATTTTTAATTCTTTTATTTTGGTACAGTGTGCGACGATCCTAGTGTTTTTCACGTGGTGCAATTAAACAACAACACCTCCAATACCACCAGGCTGTAATTGATAGGGAGACTATCGTGAAAAACGTTAGGATATATATATATATATATATATATATATATATATACATATATATATACATATATATATATATATATACATATACATATATATACACACACACGTCTTTTTCATTTATTGTAGCTCTGACTCTAAGAGCTTGAAATGCTCTCCTCCCCATCTCACATTACGAATTCTTCTCCAGCCTTTGAATTCGAAAGGCACCTCCTTCTTTTCTTCTTTCTTTTTCAGTACCTAACAGTGTGTTCCATATAAAGCTGTTGGCAGGACCATTGCTCTGAACAGTCTTACTTTAAGGTTCGGCAATAGAGTCAAGCCTCCGCACAGGCTTCCATAACTCCCGGCCGCCCTCCATCTCATTGAGATCCTCTCCTCACTCGCTAAGGATTTTAATTGAATCATACAGCGGCAGCATAGACGAAACGTGTAAATGATATGTGATGAGAAGATTACTTTTAACTTTTATAGGACACTTTTTTTATGAATTACATTAATATTCTATTTAATGAATGGTACGTATAAACTGCGTGTCACAGCGAGTGTCCTAATGTCCAGCTTCGATTTTATAGTCCAATTGAAGTGAACGTTAAAGATAGCCTTCTGAATGTGCGGTAATTCTCAAATTTAATTAAGGCTGCTGTTGGTAGGAGAAATTAAAAGTGAATCTAATCGAGAGCGACGTAAATGTTCTGAATTATTTCACGAAAAATACTCAGCAATTCCCTCTACGATATACAGTTCCATGATTCACAAGCCCATGATATTCTCTTATAAATTCATACAGCTTCTGAAACCTCCAAGAGACAATAAACGACCTTATGCTTGAACATAATAAGACCGAAAATTGTACAGAAGTCCCGTCCCCTCAGAACGTACATTGTACGGGTACGAAGGCCACCCGACACACAATTCTGAATACACTTTCGTCGGGTATCAGGTTCTCAATGTCGTGAGGCTTGGATTCCCTTGGAGCGTGGCTATCACCGCTGCCTCCCTTCGCGCTCCCTCCGCTAATGACTCTAATCAGGACGACCGTCACACAATGGGTCACCTCGTACTGCAGGAAAAATACGAGACGGCAGGATAAAGGTGGACATGGAGGAAGTGATAATGGCGGCTTCGGGTGAGAGGGAGGAGAGGGTCCCAGTGGCTGTATCATTTGCTTGGGTCGTGGCTGTCTTCCAGTTGGTTTTGGTTATATAAGTGTTTTGGTTGTAGTTCATGGGTTTTGGTGGTTTGAAAATTGTAAATATGGTTAGGTTGTGTTAGGTATGGGTTTCTCTTCGTTGTGGTTATTATTGTGGTTGTGGTTCATGGTTTTTGGTGGTATTTGTTGTGAAAGATCTTGTAAATATGGTTTGGTTGTAGTAGGTATGAGATTGTCCTCGTTGTGGTTATCATTATGGTTGTGGTAGTTGTTGAATCTGCATTTAGTGTTGTGGTTGTAGTCGTATGTGTTGTGATTGCAACTCCTGCATTGGTTGTGGTTATGGATATTGTTCTGGTTCTGGTTGTGATTTGGTCGTAGTTATGGTTGTAGTGAAACCCCATCTCACAGATTTTCAATATATCTAACGACAGAAGGCTTTGTTCGACTTATAGATGAACAAAGAGAACTTTGGTTCTCTATCGATCGTGAGAGATTGAAGGGGCAAAACCCATCTCGATTCCCTCTCCATGTGGCTTCGTTTACCTCAAATTAAGTGATACCTCACTTCACAGATTTCCATTACATCTAAGGTTATAAGACTTTATTCAGCTAATAGATGAACAAAGGAAACCTGGGTTCGCTATCGATCGTGAGGGATGGAAGGGGTAAAACCCATCAGGATTCCTCTCCCAGTGGCATCGTTTTCCTTAAATTCACCAAACGTTCTTAATTGGCCGAGAGAAGCTCCCAGCATTCACGGGGGCCGAAATTAAACCCGTCTCGATTAACGCGAATGTAGCCTAATGTCCTGTGATTCAGCCCTCCACCAGGCTGTTATAGTCAGTTGAGTGACATTAACTTATCTCCATAGAGTTAACTCGTTCCTTGGTTAAGTGTATGTTAATTATCATATATATTTTGGATCATCTTTGGCCAGAAGGTTTTGTTCAATAAGGGGGTCGACCAACAGAAAAAAAAGGAAATTTAACTCGGCCTTTTTGTGCAAGTTTTGGTCGTTACTTGGTAGGTTGAGATCAATATACCCATAGCAAATTAGTATTTTGGTTGTTGTATATAAGAGTTATTACTTATTACCTCTCTGTTATTAATAAAATTCTTCTTTACTAGAAGGAAGCCTACTGACGTCTATATGAAGTAAGAACATACTTTAAAAAAGTAGATTTCTCTAATGAAGAAACTCAACGAGGTAGTATTAAATCACTGAGTCCAAGGTACACTCATTAACTTGGATTAGATCTCCGATATTGACCCTATACGAAGTCTATAAAGCATCATATTAAATTAAATGGTTTGAAGAGTATTCGATATCAAATATGAATTGCCTCTTATAAGTCCTGTAGCATTTCTAAGGCGATGAGAGTAGTCTTTAATTACAAAATTACATTAGATTATGGTCATACAAAATGCCAACTGGAGACCTATCAGTCTAAAACGAGGTCGGAATTTCCAAGCAAAATGTGAAAAGTATTCTGCTGTTTCCACTGCTTATTCAATTTTGATTTAACACTTTGGCCGAATGGGTGTCACAGGATCTGAATGGAAAGGCCTGGTCGGAGCCAATATAAGCAGTTAAATGCCTCATGATACGGAATAGCTTTATCCTGTTCCATTGCTGCCGAGGAGATTAAGTTTAGGTATCGAATTAGTGATAGTGGGAGTGGCTGCAGTTTAAAGTTGTGCTGCTGGTTGCTGCCCCCGGGGACGGAACTTAAAAACGCCCATTTTTCATGTATTCTGTTGCACCGTTTTGCCAAATGTGCCTCTAGCGGCACGCGCACAATAGAAGAGCAGACGGACAGGGGACCGGCTGGGTCACATCAAGGATTCCTCGTTGCAAACATTGCATGCAATGGCTTGATGCAGAAATGGACGTTTACAGGAGACCTTTTGGTCTTTGACGGGGCAGATGAAGAGGCGTCTTTCCTCTAGTGGCATTCATTGTGGTAAATAAAATCTTCTGTCACCTCTAAGAGCTTCAAAAGGACGTCACCTTTAGCTAAATGAAATATCTTGTCTGCAACCAGAGACATGATTTCTATGTATTAATACGACACTTTGCCATAATATTATCTTCAGAGGTTTTGAACATGCCAAATGCTGTTAACTTTATTGTTATTATGAAGAACGTTTCAGATACTATTTGGACAGACGCCAGGTGATTTTAGTCGTATATAGGGAAAAGTTGTCGCTGAAAGAGAATATTACTATCTCAACCTCTTTTAGTGTTTGTAGACTTTGCTCCGACTAATGCTAGACGGTTTTATCCACCTTAAGGTACGATTTCCTTCTAGAATGGTTCGAATGTAAGTATCTCGTAGATAGGGAGCAAATATTTGGCTGAGAAGAATTAATGATGATGACGAAGATGATAATAATGATGTAAACAAACATATATATATATATATATATATATATGTATATATATATATAATATTATATATATATATATATAACATACATACACATATATATACACACGTGTATATATATACATACACATACATATACACATATACATACACATACGTATATATATATATATATATATACACACATTTATATACAAAAACAGACATATATATATGCGTATACATGCATTTATATATATTTTACCATTGAACGAAATCGTTGATTAATAAACACAAAATTATATCTAGGATCTGCTCATCTGAATTAGATACATGTGTATGGACAAGATAAAGAATATATGAATAACACTTCACTCGTAGATACTATTGTTATGGAAAGTATTTGACATGGCAATAAAAGTATAGATTCAGATAGTATTCAGTTCCTTGTGTCCCCATAGTGTCAACATGTTGCATATTGTTCTAAAGACGTTTACGTAGACTTGGATGACCAAGGTGCTCTCTCAAGATTAAGACAGAATAAAGCCTATGAATCTATCATTGGGTTAGAAGTCTTAATTGACATAGTCTCAACAGCTTTAGCCTTTGTAAAATTCATCAAAGGAGACGTCTCGAGTGTAGGATTGAAGGCATACACCTTAAGATGGAGGGTAGTCAATAGGCGCACCAGAAATTAATCAAGAATGTCAGAACTGAAACTGAAATTCCTAAGAAACTCTCACCATTAGGTTTCATTCAGTTTAGGGATTGAGGTGGATGCTGTCGTAAAGACGTCACCACCCTTGCCCTGTGTGCAGGGACAGCCAAGGGAAATGACAATCGGTGGGGGCCCATTGAGGTAAGGAATGAGCTGAAATGAAAATAAGAGGAGGAAAACACGACCCTGAGATCCTCATTACGTAGGGGAAGGAGGCTCTTGAAGAGAGCGACTCTCTTCAAGAAAAAGAGAAATGAAGGAAGGAAAAAAAATTGAGTTTAAGAACAGAAGTAAACAGAAGGCAAAGAAAGATCCAAAGAGGAGTTTCTCCTCTTGCCAAAAAAAATATCACCTTTCCTCTTTGTATTCAGACAGCTGGGGCAAGGGACAGTCAGCATTAGTCGTTGTTGGAGGAAAAGGAATTAAATAAAGAAAAAATAAAAATGAAAACATGACCATGAGAACCTCATTACGTAGGAACACGAGACTCTTCAAGAAAACGAGAATCTTCAAGAAAAAACGGCTGAAGCAAAAAATGGAGAGAGATTAGGAAGAAGAATGATCAGAAGGCATAGGAGCACAACTTTGGGAAAAGGTCTCGGAGAGAAGGATGAAGAGAAGACGAAGAAAAGGAAGAAAAAGAGGATAACGGTATGATGTATATAGCGAAAACATACAAGATTATTGTCTGGATATTGTCTGAAAATTAAAGTAGATTGTTTTATCACGGGAAGGATGAATAGCGTACACACACTCATGCACACACACGCACACACACACACACACACACACACACACACACACACACACACACACACACACACACACACACACACACACACACACACACACACA
>NC_134808.1:37685744-37690744 GCF_046742065.1 Oratosquilla oratoria
TTCATATATACGAGAAACCTGGACGAGTCACCTTATGTACGTGGTTGGTGTTCTTGTTTATTTGTTTATTTATTTATGTGTCTACAATTGTACTTGTTCATTTATTTATTTATATTTTACTTATTCATTTATTTATTTGTTTGAATATCTATTCATTTATTCATTTATCTGGTTGTTAAATCATTTTATCAACTTCTTTATCTACATATCTATTTACCTAAGTATCTATTTTATTTTCTATTACATACTATTTTTATTCATATATTTATTTGCCTTTTTCCCTATTTACTTATTTACTATTAATTTACTTGCTTATCTATCTGTTTATTTTGTTTTATTTTATTACAAAGGATTACAAAAGAGGAGCATGCCCACAGGAGACCTTTTGGTCCATAACTATCGGATGCGGGAAAAATGATAATAATAAATAAATAAAAGAAAATTAAAAAAAGATTATAATATAAATAATAACAAATGAAATAAATAAATGCATAGGTACACTTATTTTTTCCAAGATAAATAAACACCGTTTATTTTGACTTTAGAGTGAGTGTGATTCTAGATTTGCAAAACTTGGTCTATTAAGAAATAATTTAATCTGTTTTTATCTTTTTCGATTAATTCTTCATCTGCGTGAGTATACTTTGCCATGAGAGTTTCTTTTGCTTATCTCCGCCATGTTGACATTATGAAGCTAGACAAAATGTTAGAACAAACTCAAAAATATAATGTCTCATATAATTTCTTTGAGTTGTTAAAGAGAATGTAGAAATTAATGTTTTCTGTTATCTATTTCCACCAAGTTGATATTATGAAGATACAGATAAGATGTTAGAACATACTAAACAATATAATGACTCTAATAATGTAGTTGATAAGCACATGCTGAGGAATTCTAATATAAAGGAATATAGCGTCAAAGCTGTATCAGCGCATCGCGTAGATGGAGGTTAATCAAATTTCAGTCCAGTTACTACCGTCTAAGTTGGTAACTTAATCTGCAGAAAAAAGACAAGAAAGAAAGAAGTCCAGTGATTCAATTCGTTTCATTCGTTTCAACTTTGACAAGAGTAGAATTAAATCAAAATATAACAAATTGATAAATGAATACTTAAATGAATGGAGTAGATTAATAATACAAATTTACATCTGTTTCCTCTAACCTTGTCATTGGGATTTAGATTACATTAACCTCTTTGACACAGTATTGGATTATCCTGATTTTATTCATGCTAATATTTATCCATTATAATCACAGAAGTGTGCTTCATTCATAATTCGGTTAGACCTTTACAGTGCGGTGGTCTGTCTTGTACATACGATTTGATTCGCGTTCAGAAACAACGTCATAGTGATGAGGTAAATCATCTGTTTACCTCGTCCTTTCAGTTTTCCCTCGATGACTCCTAACACATCTTCACATCCTCCCTCTCTTTCCTCTCTCCGAACACATTTTAAGCAAGTAAATTTTTCTTCCTTTTACCTAAATGATTTATAGGAAAAGGACTAAAAGGGATAGGTTCTTATATATTTGAAAAAAAATACAAAGGTCTTGTATCTCGTGACCAACTTTATAAAAATCATTCTGTGTAGCCATAGACGAATGTGCTTGCCTCGACGCGTACTCCCGCAATGAAAACCTGGAAACTTTGGCGATTATCTTCTTCAGGCCGGTCAATGGCCTTCGCAGCTTTTCTTCCGGTTAACGGCAAACTATTTGTTTTAACTACGGGTCGGTGACTCCAGGAGCTTAACCCTTCAGTGCAGTTACACATTGGCCATCTTCTCTCGTGGTAAAAGGCCAAGGACCCTGTTCAGCTGAAAGATACCCACAAGATGCCTTGACTGATGAGCTTCCTGTTCAGGAAAAGAGACGGACACTTTGCTGACTAAATCTGTTCGGTGTTTATTACAGAAGAACGTAATCGTGGCGCCACCGTATTGTATGCAGTAATGGGTTAATCTATGTTTCGAGTAATTAGAGAAAAAGCATTTCTCTACTTCATCCAACTTTCCTCCCTGAAGCTCTCGTTCTCCTTTGTGACCTCATCGACACCTCATCCTCTCCTCCTACCTCACCTTCCTCCTCTATACATATCTCTCTTCTTCCCTTCCTTTTACTTCTTTCGTCTCTCATCTCCTCTCTTCTCCGTTTCTCTCTTATTCCTTCTCTCTCTCTCTCTCTCTCTCTCTCTCTCTCTCTCTCTCTCTCTCTCTCTCTCTCTCTCTCTCTCTCTCTCTCTCTCTCTCTCTCTCTCTCTCTCTCTCTCTCTCTCTCTCTCTCTCCTTAAAATTCCTCTTCTTCTCCCTCCCTACCTCACCTTTCTCTTCTACCTATCTCTTTCTTCTTCTCTTTTATCTCTTTCTTCTCTTTTCACCTCTCTTTTTGTCTACCTCTCTTATCTACTCTTTCTCTCTCCTTTAGATTCGTTCTCTTTTTCATCTCCTTCCCTTGTATTCCTCTTCACTTGTGCCTACTTAATCCCTCTGTTCTCCGTCTCTCTATCTACACCTCTCTTTAAATTCTCTCTCTTTCCCCCAAAAACTCCATAACTTTCACATCTTGACTCCCCTTATGCACATACTACCGATATAATGCATCTACGGAATTTTGTTTTGATTCACACAAAAATCCTCTATTCAGATTAGAGAACCTCTTAAGATTTAAATCCCATCCTATCCTCCCTCCTTCCTTCCCTCCCTCCTCCATGTTTTCCCCTCCTCCCACTCCATCTCTTCCCCTCCTCTCTTCTTTGGGCTCCTCACCTCTTCGTGTCTGAGGTCCCCCAAAGAAGCCGCCGAGGAGACGCCCAACGACTTTTCGTTCTTTCCTTCTGGTCTCGCCTTCGCTTCTTCCTTCGCCACTTCGACTCTGAACCGCCGCACACCGACATTGAGCCTCTGGTCAATCCTCTTCTTCCACCTCCTCCTCCTCCTCCTCCTCCTCCTCCTACTCCTCCTACTCCTCCTCCTCCTCCTCCTCCTCCTCCTCTTTCTTTTATTCCTTTATATTCTTCGTTACCTTTTACAGTTACTTCTTCCCTTTTCCTTCATACTAATACACTTGTTATTTTGATTTTGCCATATATCTTTATCTATTTCTCTCTCTTAATTTTCCATCCCGTCCTCACTCTTCCTCTCCTTCTTCTTCCTTTTCCTTTTCCTCTCTCTCCCTTTCACACTCTCTTTTCCTCTTCCTCTCCATCGCCATCACCCTCTACATCTCCCTCTCATTTTTTCCTCCTCTCTTTCTTCCTCTCTCTCTCCCTTTTCCTCTACCTCTTCTTCGTATGCTTCTCTCCCTCTCGATCTTTTTCTGTTTCGCTTCCTGTTCTTCGTCTTACACTTTTTCTTCTTCCTTCTCTTCCTCCTCACCCTCTTCCTCTGCCCCTTCCTCTTCTTCATCTTAGTCTCCCTCTCCCTTCTCTTTCTAATTTCTTTTATTCGTTTTCTTCCACTTCCTCTTCTTCATTTTCATTTTTCCCTCCTATTCTACTTCCTAGTTCCTTTTCTCTTCCATTTTCTCGTTATATTTTCTTTCCCTCTTTCTTCTGTTTAGCTTTCTTTTACTTTTCGATTTTATTATCTTCTTCCTTCCCTTCCTGTTTCATGTCATTTATTCCTTTTCCTCCTTTTCGTCTTTTCTTTCCTCTTTTTGTTTCTTTCTTCCTACTTCTTGTCCTCTTCATCGTCATCCAAGTACCTTAAACCCTTTTCTTCTTCTTCCTAAAAACTTTGTCTAATTCCTCTTTATTCTTCCTTTTTCTATTCTTCATATTCCCTCCTCTTATTCTCTTCTTCTTCATCTTCTTCCACTGTTTCCTTTACTCACCTCTGCCTTCTTGCTTTCTTTCCTTATTTTCTCTTCCTTGTCTGCTCCTCCTCCTCCTCCTCCTCCTCCTCCTCCTCCTCCTCCTCCTCTTCCTCCTCCTCCTCCTCCTCCTCCTCCTCCTCTTCCTCCTCCTCCTCCTCCTCCTCCTCCTACTCCTCCTCCTCCTACTCCTCCTTCGCTGTTTTTCTCTTTTTCTCGATCTCCTCTTGCCGACTGACCTCGAAACGCTCGAAGACAATTGGACTTCCTGTGTTCCTTTTCGGACTCGCCATTTGAACCCTTCCTCTGCTGAGAAGGAGCGGGGAGGGGGGGGGGTGCCACGGAAATGAATGAAACCGAATGGGAACAGCCCAGAATAAAAAGAACAAAGGCCACGCGGTATTGAAGGGGTTTATCGAGATATTTGGAAATTGTGTGATTTGTATGTTAGCTAGAATGAATAAATAAAAAGTCATTTTTCAGAAATACCCAGCATTTCTTACCTAAAACACTATAGCACACAAAAAAGAGAAACTTAGGGAAGGTATAGTAAATGAAAAATAGTACAGGTTAAAAACGTCACTCTTTTCGTAGAGAAAATGAGATTCCGATAAAAATAAATAAATAAAAAAAGGTTCTTGGTTCTTAGTAATGGCATCTAAATCTTTACATTATCTACTCCATGTAACCCAATTACCCCAAACTGAGAATAAAATACATATTCTCATCTAATACAGAAGAAGTTAAGATTTTGTACCAATTGGAGGAACGTATAGGCATAAAGTAATCACCGTACGTATTATGTTAGAACAAAAGCCAAGCTATTTTATTCTATAATAATTTTATAAGCTATTATTATATCATATTATATTACATTTTTATATTATATCATTATTAAAATATATTAATTTTCATGTATGACTCAGATATGAAGAAGGGATGTTGGTTGGCTTTAGGCTCATATCCCCAAATTTGTATATTGAAATAATATGTTAAAGAAGTTAAGTTAACGAGTTAAGGCAATTATCTCAGAGCAAAGGCAGTCATACTTACATATATTTACTTTTTCTAACTTGATGATTCTATCCTGTATGGGGTACTGACTACATAAATGAAATGCAGTCCCTCGTTTAGTGATTTTATTGAAATTCTTACGGACCAGAGTAACGCAGCAGCTTCAGATGTCTGG
>NC_134808.1:37700744-37703244 GCF_046742065.1 Oratosquilla oratoria
TTCTTACTCTAACCCTCATGGGTGGGGAGTTGGGGGTATGTGTGCGTGTAAGGTCACAGCATTACACAAAGATCGATCATATATGAGCTCTGAGCTCTCTTACGGGAGGGAAGTAGCTGTTGATCACGAGCCCAAAACGTGATCCAAGACATGGTGAATGGTGAACCACACACACACACACACACACACACACACACACACACACACACACACACACACACACACACACACACACACACACACACACACACACATATATATATATATATATATATATATATATATATATATATATATGTAATATGTGTATGTGTGTGTGATAGCTCTGGCGTTTCGTTCACAGGATGTTCCGTTTAATGCTTTATTTTTTTTCCTTTCGTTGTTTGTTATCCCCGTGTCTTGATTTAGGTTTTGCATTTCTTTTCGTCTTTCTTTCCTCTCTTTTATTAATCCTTGTTGTTCATTCTTGTGTTCCTTTGTGGCGCCTTCTCCCTTTCTTCATTTTATTTGTCCTTCTTCTCCTCTTTTTTACTACTTCTTTGTTATTGCATTTAATTTTCTACCAACATCACTTAATTGCCTACTTGGGTATTCCAACAGTGTTTTTCTTTTGTCTTATTATTGTTTAGTCTCTCTGCATTCATAATAGGTTCTTGTTTCTTTTCTTAAAGAAAAAATAAAGTATTGGTTACAGATGATTTTATTACCTGTAGATGGTTAAAATCTAGTCTCAGATTAATATTTTTTAAATGGTATTGTTTTTCTATATATTTGTTCGAAATCTTATTAGACTATAGTGCCCTGGTGACGTAATGGGTAGCGTGCTGGTCTCGTATTTACTTAGTTGTGGGTTCGAATCCCACATTTATATCCAAATCCAAGCACAGACTGTTATCTGCTCCAGTAGTCCAACCTCATAGGGCAAAGGTGACAGCTAAGCGTTTCCTGGCGTAGCCTCTTTACCTTTTGTATTAACATGAAGAAAATTCCCCCAAACTAACAAAAAGGTTAATCAACCCCTGAATCACATAACTACATCTAATCCAGTTAGCCACCCCAACGTTATAATTGTATTATGAGACGAAAGGGCAGGGAATGTGCCGTAGCTTAATAAAATCGTCCAGTGATGGCAAAGGAAAAAATAATATAAAATTCGTCAATTGCAATAAAGATGGAAACCTTTTTGGGGGAAAATGAATTTATGGATCAATTTAATTTCAAGAGAAAAGGAAAGAATCAGAAGTCTAACTTCTATTCCGTTCAAGTTAGGAACGTGTAAGAAGCAGAGAGGTCGGGTCATATCGGGTCAGATCGGATCGGATCGGATCGGGTCAGTCGGGTCATATCGGGTCAGATCGGGTCGGATCGGGTCAGTCGGGTCAGATCAGATCAGATCGGGTCGGATCAGGTCGGATAAGGTCGGATCAGGTCGGATCAGGTCAGATCGGGTCGGATCAGGTCAACTGAGGTCAACTCAGGTTGGATTATGTCAGATTGGGTCAGATTGGATTGGATTGGTTCATGTCGTATCAGGTCAACTCAGGTGGGATCAGGTTGGATGATATCGGATTGGGTCAGACTGGATTGGATTGGCTCAGGTCGGGTCGGATCAGGTCGAATCGGGGTCAAGTCAGGTCGAATTGGGTTGGATCGACTCAGGTCGAATCAGATCGAGTCGGATCAGGTCAAATCGGTTCGGAACGGGACGGATTGCGGCGGATCAGGTTGGATCGAGTCAGATCGTATCAGAGCGGCTCAGGTCGGGTCGGTTCGGGTAGTATCAGTTCAAATGGGGTTCGGATCGGGTCGGATCGGATCGGATCGGAGGGGGTCGGATTGGATCGGACCGGCTCAGGTCGGGTCGGATTGGGTCGTATTAGGACAAATGGGGTCGGATCTGTTCGGATCCGTCGGATCGGATTGGGTCGGATCGGATCGGATCGGACCGGCTCAGGTCGGGTCGGATTGGATCGGACCGGCTCAGGTCGGGTCGGATTGGGTCGTATTAGGTCAGATGGGGTCAGATCTGTTCGGATCCGTCGGATCGGATCGGATCGGATCGGATCGGATCGGATCGGATTGGATCGGACCGGGAAACTCGTTCAAACTTTTTCTCACATACTCCGTAGACAGACTCGCTTGGGCTTGCTCGCTATTCTATATTCTTTTTGTTTAATTAGAAATAGTATGATGTGGTGCAGAACTTTTTAGCCTTTACCCTGACATTATACTTCATGGTATCGACGCAATGGCAGAATATGCGTCAAAGGAAACATTGAACTCAATTTCCTTCAACTAGAGTTGACGCCAAAGCTAACCCAAGTTCCTTGACATGAACCTTCAACTCGAGACTGCTCTGAGGAAGCTTGAGTGCTTCTCTTCATTGATGAGGTCAATCACAAGTTAATAAAATCATTTAACGGCAGTTGGTTTATAGGGATAAGTATCACCCGGTATGGAAGGAATTATTCGAGATTAGATTAGATTATGTGTTACCAAA
>NC_134808.1:37708244-37713244 GCF_046742065.1 Oratosquilla oratoria
TATGTATGTATGTATGTATGTATGTATGTATGTATGTATGTATGTAATGTATGTATGTATGTGTGTATGTATGTATGTGTGTATGTATGTATGTATGTATATTTGCATGTTTGCATGTTTATATATGTATGTATATATGTATATATGTATGTACATATGTATGTATGCATACATGTATGAATGCATCTATACATCTATAGGCATACATATGTATGTATGTCAATATCATTGTATGTACATACTCTACATATATCTTTATTTAGCTTACGGATTTGATTAGGAAGAGTACGATTAAATAAATTTCATCACAATTAAAACAATGGCTGTCAACTTATTTTCTTGGACGCTCAAGAGGTTGCATGATTTATTTACTATTTTTTTTATATTTTCATTAAGCAGTCGGTTATTCATTTATCTTTTATTAATATCATTAATAGTACTTCTACTAGTACTACTACTACTACTACTACTACTACTACTACTACTATCACTACTACTACTACTAGTAGTAATAGTAGTAGTAGTAGTAGTATCATTATCATTATTATTATTGCTATTGTTTCTTGAACAAATAAAAAACTGAAGATAGCTAATGTAAAGCCGACGATTTTATTCAGTGCTGAAGTAGTTTCCAAGAGCGTAAAGAACAGCAAAACATTAAGAATTCATGGGACTTCGAGAGACGCATCTTGGTCGTAATAGGTCAGGTCATCAATTGTAGGTTTCCAGTTAGAAATGAAATGTAAATATTTCTGCATGAACATACCACACGTTGGATCTAGCCAAAACGATGGACATCTCCTGTATATTACTGTTAGTTCATTTCTTTTAAAGAGAGTTTGTCCAGGCAAAATTCGGAGAATTGATTCCACATTCTTCTTGAAGCTCTTGTGTTTGGTAATTTGTCTCTTTTTGTCTTCCTCCATCTCTCTCTTTCTCTTCTTTTTCCTCCCTCTCCCTTTCTTTCTCTCTCTCCATCTCCTTCTTTCTCTTCTTTTTCCTCCCTCTCCCTTTCTCATATTCTCTCTCTCTCTCTCTCTCTCTCTCTCTCTCTCTCTCTCTCTCTCTCTCTCTCTCTCTCTGTCTCTGTCTCTGTCTCTGTCTCTGTCTCTGTCTCTGTCTCTCTCTCTCTCTCTCTCTCTCTCTCTCTCTCTCTCTCTCTCTCTCTCTCTCTCTCTCTCTCTCTCTCTTTCAGCTCACACTTTCTTTGACCTTTTTCCTAATATTCGACCTCGCTGGTGTAATTACCGTTGGCCCTCCTTCGAAGTGCAGAAGTCTTTTCGAGAGTATTAACCCTTTTTGGATGAAGATGGTCTTTCTTGGTGCCAGGGTCCTCAGCGTCTGCATACTTTTCTCGATTTTTTCCCCTTTATCCTCGTCATTCTGTTCGTCTTATTTTTTCTGTTGATTCTCCATTTTCATCCTATTCCTCTTTCATTTTTTCGTACTTCTGTCTGTCTGTCTGTCTGTTTCTCTCACTATCTCTCCGTCTGTCTGTTTCTGTCTTTCTCTCAATTTCCTTGTCTCTTTGTCTTTCTATCTGTCTGTAATATATATATATATATATATATATATATATATATATATATATATATATATTAGTGTGTGTGTGTGTGTGTGTGTGTGTGTGTGTGTGTGTGTGTGTGTGTGTGTGTGTGTGCGAGCGAGAGTGTGTGTGTGTGTGTGTGTTATATGTAGAGCGCTGCTACTTGTGGTGGAGGTCGTGGTGACAGCAGTTCGAACCCTGCTGCCAACGAGTTTGACCAAAGACACTCAACAAAATCCTCTGTAAGGGACACCGTCCTAGCCTCCTGATAGGGGAAATTTACGACTCTAAATTGAATCATCATTACCTATAAATTTATCTATGCGGCAGGAAAGAGATTAGTGGAGATGGAAGTAAATTGTACATTGAAAGAAGCAAGTAAATACCTTTAGGGACTAAAAAGTGTAATGGGAATGGATGTAAAGAGGAGATTAAATATAGAGATGATTATACCGACAGCACTGTATGGGGCAGGGACTTGGAATTTGAGAGACGCAGAGATGAAAAGTTTGAATGTGTTTAGGATGAAATGTCTGAGAAGTATAGTAGAGGTTTACAAGGTTAGATAGAGAGAGAAATTAGGAGAGGAGGAGAACTGGGGTTGAAAAGGAAATGGCAGATAGGGCTGATGAAAGAGTACTGGGATGGCTTGGAAAGAATGAGTGAAGAAAGAAAAAAAAAAGTGGAAGGCAGAGGTGCAGGGAGTAGACCTGAAGGAACGACCGAGGATGAGATGGATGGATGAAGTGAAAAAGGCGTTGAGCAAGAGGGGAATGTCTGTTGAGCAAGAATGGAAGAGGGCAGGAGATAAGTGGTGAGTGAAGAGTGACTGTGTATAGATGATGCTGTTATGCAAGGAAGGGAGTGGTGGGGGATGGGGGAGTTGGAGAGTATGACTGATATTTTGACGCTAACCGAAGGGATTTCTCCCCGTCTTCTTTTTTTGTTCACGGAGAGACAGAGAATGGGGGGTCCCTATATTGATATCAGTCACTCTATGTATCTATCTTTCAATATATAAATGTATTTATGCATACATGTATGTATGTATGTGTGTCTTTGTGTTTATAACGGTATATGTAAGTATCCATATATCTATCTATCTATCTATCTATCTATCTATCTATCTATCTATGTCTATCTAACTACCTCTCTCATTTTCTGACTCTCTCTGTGACATTACCTCTCCTGTTTTCTCTCTCTGTCTCCCTCAGACACTCGAGCTCTCTATTTGGCTCTTCCTCTGGCAGACTCTCTCGTTTTATAGGATCAGTGGTGGGCCCTCTGTGTACACAAGGTTCTTGTCTGACGCAAAGGTCCCTTCTAAGATCACTAGAATCCTCTGCCTGAGCGCATTACCCACGGCATCCGGTGATCAAACTAATTGAATTACTCAGCTCTGTGTGGTTCTTGTCCTCCTCTTTCTACTCCTCCTCCTCCTCCTTCACCACCTCCTCTTTCACCACCTCCTCCTCCTCCTTCACCACCTCTTTCTTCTCCTTCTTCACCTCTTTCTTCTCCTCCTCCTCCTCCTCCTCCTTTCTCCTCCTCTTTCTCCTCCTCCTATTTTTCCTCCTCTTTCTCCTCCTCCTATTATTCCTCCTCTTTCTCCTCCTCCTATTTTTCCTCCTCTTTCTCCTCCTCCTATTTTTCCTCCTCCTAATTTTTCCTCCTCTTTCTCCTCCTCCTCCTTCTCCTTCTCTTTCTTCTCCTCCTCCTCTTTTTTCTCCTTTTTTCTCCTCTTTTTCTCCTCTTTTTCTCCTCTTTTTCTCCTCTTTTTTTCCTTTTTCTACTTCTCTTATTTCCCCTTTTTCTCCTCTTTTTCTCCTCTTTTTCTCCTCTTTTTTTCCTTTTTTTTATCCTCCTCCTTTTTTTCGCCTTCTTTTTTTCTTCTCTTTTTTCTCCTCTTTTTTCTCCTCTTTCTTTTCCTCCCCCTTTTCTTCCTCCTCCTTTTCTCCTCCTACTTTTCTCCTCTTCTCCTCCTCCTCCTTTTCTCCTACTCCTACTTTTCTCCTCCTACTTTTCTCCTCCTCCTACTTTTCTCCTCCTCCTCCTTTTCTCCTCCTCCTCCTTTGCTCCTCCTCCTCCTTTTCTCCTCCTCCTCTTCCTTCACCTCCTCCTCTTCCTTCACCTCCTCCTCCTCTCTCTACTCCTCCTTCACCTCTCTCTACTCCTCCTTCACCTCCTACTCCTCCTTCACCTCCTCATCCTCCTTCACCTCCTCCTCCTCCTTCTCTTCCTCCTCCTCCTCCACCTCCTCCTTCACCTCCTTCTCCTTCACTTCTTCATCCTCCTCCTCCACCTCCTCCTTCACCTCCTCCTCCTTCACTTCACCTCCTCCTCCACCTCCTCCTTCACCTCCTCCTTCACCTCCTCCACTTCCTCCTCCTTCACCTCCTCCTCCTCCTACTTCACTTCCTCTTTCACTTTCTCCTCCTCCTTCACTTCCTCCTCCTTCACTTCCTCCTCCTTCACTTCCTCCTCCTTCACCTCCTCCTCCTTCACCTCCTCCTCCTCCTCCACCTCCTCCTCCTCCTTCACCTCCTCCTCCTTCTCTCTTCACCTCCTCTTCCCTCTCTTCACCTCCTCCCTCACCTCCTCTTCCCCCCTTCCTCCTTCACCTCCTCCTTCACGTTCTCCTCCTGCTCCTCCTTCACCTCCTCCTCCTCCTTCACCTCCTCCTCCTCCTTCACCTCCTCCTCCTCCTTCACCTCCTCCTCCTTCACCTCCTCCTCCTCCTTCACCTCCTCCTCCTTCACCTCCTCCTCCTCCTTCACCTCCTCCTCCTTCACCTCCTCCTCCTCCTTCACCTCCTCCTCCTCCTCCTTCACCTCCTCCTCCTCCTTCACGTCCTCCTCCATCTCACCCCCTTTACCTTCCTCTTCTCCCTCTTACCACTACTAACTCTACTTCTCCTTTTTCTCTCCTACTTCACCTTCTCCTTCTCTTTTCCCCTTTTCTGTCCCATTCCTTTTTTTTGTTTTGTTTGTTTCTCTTATTCCATCTCCATCTCATTGTTTTTCTTCTTTTTCTTCTTATCCCTTTCTTTGTCACTTCCGTCCTCGTGTTCCTCCTCCTCCTCCTTTTTTTCGTCTTCCTCCTCCTCCTCCTTACCCCCATTCCCCTCCTTCTCCTTGTCTTCCTCCTCCTCTTTATTCTTCTCCTTCTCCTCGTCCTATCCCTTATCCTCTTATTCTTTCTTACTCTCCTCCTCTTTCTCTTAATCCTCCTCACACCTCTCCTCCACCTCTTCCTCTTCTTCTTCCTGCTCCTAGCTCTCCTCTTCCTAATCCTCCTCCTGCTGGTACTTCTTCTGCTTCTCTTCCTCCTCTTTTCCTTCCTCTTTTTCTTCCTCTTTTTGTTTGTCCTCGGCATCTTTCTTTTCATTCCCATCCCTTGTATTCCTTGTGTGATTCTCTCTTTCTCTCTCTCTCTCTCTCTCTTTCTTTTTTTA
>NC_134808.1:37718244-37735744 GCF_046742065.1 Oratosquilla oratoria
CCTCTTCGGATCTTTCATGTCACACTCCGCTCGACATCACACACAATCTTCTTCTTCTTCCTCTCTTTTTTTCTTTCTCTTCTTTACTTCTTTTTCTTATTCTTTTTTCTTTTTCTTCCTCCCTGTCTCCATTCTCTTAGATTCTTCTTCTTCATTATTTTCTTCTTTTTCATTTTCTTGGTGTCTCTTCTTCTTCTTCTTCCTGGCTTCTTCTTTGTCTTGTCTTTCTTCGTCTTTTTCTTTTTATTGTTTTCTTCCTCTTTTTTTCTCTTCCTCTTCTTTTTTCTCTTCCTCTTATTTTTTCTCTTCCTCTATTTTCTCTTCCTCTTCTTTTTTCACTCTTCCTCTTCTTTATTTTTACTCTTCCTTTTCTTTTTTTATTCTTCCTCTTCTTTTTTACTCTACTATTTTTTCTTCTTCTCTTTTTTCTCTTCCCCTATTTTTTTTCTTATTCTTTTTTATTCTTCTTCATCGTCATCTCCCTCCTCGTACCTTTGTATTCTTCATTCATCTTCCTTTATTCCCTTTTTTCTATGTTCTATCTTCAGCATTGTCATTTGTCTTTATGTTAACCTCTCCTTTTCTTTAGATTTTCTTTCTACATCTCGCTCAGCTTGACACGTACTTTCATTTCTCCTCTACTTCTATTCCCTTTTCCTTACCTTCTTCATCCCCTCCTGTCGTTATGCCTGTCGTTATCGGGACTCTTCCGCTTGCCTCTCGTTTATTTGTTATCATCTCTCCCTCACTTTATCTTCTCTTTCTTTGTTCTTCTCTTTCTTTCCCAGCCTTTCAGGGTCTTCTTCTCCTCTAGTTCTTTGAGGGTTGTAGCGGATTTTTTTTTTTTTTTTTTTTTTTTTTTGAGGTCAGTATACTAAGATCCTGCTGATTTTATTTAAATAAAGACTAACTTAAACTAGCTTTATTCTGTGACTTAGAGGAATAAGATCGTTTGACGACAAGACTGCAGTAAGTGATTTTTTTTTTTTTTTGACACGCTCGACCTCCCCTCTTTGCTCCAGTTTTGCAATTTTCTTCATCAACTCTCTTTATTGTTGTTGTTCCTCTCGCTCTGTTCTTTCCACTCACGTTCTTCTTTCCAGTTATTTCTCTCCGTTTTGTTGTTCTCGGTTTTGACCTCGTCTCATACGTCTGCAGTCCCCAACTTGATTTAAAATGGGTACTGATGATTACCATGTGCCCAGCATACGTACACATAAACCAGTTCTCAACCTGAAGAGTCCATAGATTATTACAAGCAAGACAAAAAAAAAAAAACAAAAAAAAAAAATCACGAATGGAACAATCTCAAGCAAACTAGGGAAGAAGATTCCTTAGGTGTAAAGAATACAGAAGTTGAGGACGAAGACCTTATACTGAAGAACGATAAGGACATCAGACAATCCCGAAGTTCTCTAATCAAAAGTTCCTCCTCCATCATGTTACCAAGCTTCTCCTAACGAAATGCATTCTCTTCTTTAGTGTAAGCCTTTCGCAGTGCTAAGCTATTTTCTTTCACTGAATAAAATCACCTGGCGGCAGTTCAGTAGGTTCCCAGGAGGTGGGGGGTTTCCTTGTGGTGAACAAAATCACCTGTTGACAGCTAAAACAAATGAATAAAGTATATTCATAAACCTCGTTCTCCTTTGGTTGTAGACCGTCTTCGTAACTTCATCCCAACTGTACCACTTTCTTATTATTATTTTTTTTTTATCTAATTATCATTAATTAATTTATTTATCTATATATATTATTCATTTATTTTTATTTATTTATGTCTAATTAATTATTTTATTTGTATATTTATTTGCTTATTTATCTATTCATTAATTCTTTTTATTTATTATTATTATTATTTTCTTTTCTTTTCTTCATGCATGTGGCTCATCGTCGGAAGCAAAGGGGTTACGTCTAAGACTTCCCCTCCTGCCTTGCAGAACCTGAACTGCATCACGTCGTTTCCTTTGTGTTGCTGGAGTGGAAGACAAAACGTCTGCTAATCAATTAGTAGACCTTGAGTTGATTATGCTCATTGTGATGAACAAAAGACGCTCGTTAAGATGTGAACTATGTTTCAATGGACGGAGTAATTGACGCTGATATCATAAACGAGCCCGTTTTGCGTGAGATTTTCTCGGGAATATTTCGAGTCATTTATTATCAATTAAGCTTATTTGTGATAACAGAAGGATGTATGTCTCCCCTCCTTACCGCACGGATGCACTTATCGACCATGGCTATTCTTAACTGAATAAAATCGTAGTCTTAAATTAGCTATATATATATATATATATATATGTATATATATATATATATATATATATATATATATATATATATAAATTTTTTTTTTTTTTTTTTTTTTTTTTTTTTTTTTTTTTGCTAAATGGAATATTAACCTGTTGTTTCACATTTATCTAAAAAAATATCGTCTGGTATTCATTATAGATGTACAGGCGCTGTATTTTACAATTATTAAAGTGTTAATGACGAAGAACCTGTGCCTTACTGTATTTCCTTTGACCTGGAAGGTATGACGTAGGAAAGAGTTGGCCATGTATCCCAAAGGTGATGAGATGGAGGGACAGATAACTGGCCTTTAAGTTCGCATGATTTCGATGTGTCCTTTGACTCAGTCATCCCACATATCACGGAGAAATGTCCTTATATACATATATACATATATATATGTATATATATATATATATATATATATATATATATATATATATATATATATATAAATATATATATATATATAATATACATTTATATAAATTTATAGTGTGTGTGCGTGTGTGTGTGTGTGTATGTGTGTGTGTGTGTGTGTGTGTAATAGGAGGGAGCAGGTTATCTGTAATGCACGTTGAAAACGACAGCATTGTTGAAGTTATTTTGTTTTATTGTGTTCTCAATTTTCCTGATTAAAAATTTGCCATTAACCGGGTGAGCAGAAACTATGTCTCAGTATTCTTCCATTTCATTTCTTTTAAATGTAGAGCTCGACGTTTCGTTTTAAGAAAGAGATTTCCAAGAGTAAATTGCAATAACAAAGCACACGATCAAATACAGCAACTATGACTATTGTACAAATATAAATTACACATGGACTATTCTGGTGAAGTATGATATAACACAATTACACACAGTAACGAGTAAAATATATGAACAGTTTTGGTAATAAGTGGGAAGGTAGAATACAATAATGTGTCGAAGAAGCAGGTGCTTACATTCAAAGGTACGTGTGAAAAATTACAAACATGAAATGTAATGAGTTATATGTATATATATTATATATGTAGGAATGGGTCGGGCGGCCGGCACTCAAAGGGGCCAATAGTGTGACTGCAGAGGTCAGGGGAGGATAGAGCGGTTACTGGAGGAGGGGAGATGCGTAGGAATGAGGGGAGGGGGAGGAGGAGGAAGAGGAGGTGGAGATGGAAGGGGAAGAGGGGGAGGAGGGGGAAAGGAAGGGAGGAGGGGGTAGGTTGGAACTCCAAGGTTGTGAGGAAAACAATGGAATACTAGAAGTCATATTAGATTGGATATTAATGATTGGTGCTTTGTCTACTATGGAATGGTTTAAGCAATTTTAGCCACCTAAGGCCGTCACTGATTCCAATAATTTTGATAGAATTAACCAAGTCCTCCCTGCTAAGTTTGACATTGTGAAAATTTATGTAATGCTGTTCTCTTCTATTTTACATCTGTTTTCCTTTTTGGCTCTTTTATCATATATATTTGTTTCTCTTTTCTTTTTGTACCTCCCATATACTTGCCTCGTCCTACTTTGCAACCGGTCCGTGAATGTTCGCTTCTTTTCTACAACCTTCTTCACTTCATTGTCCTACCGCTCACTACCCTTTCCTCTATTCCTTCTCATCCTCCTTGTTCTATATTCCATTTTTGCGCATCTTTCACTCCCTCTTGAACCACCTCCATTGCTCTTTCACGCCCACCTCTACTCTATCCTTCACCTAAAAAGAGTATATATATATAATATATATATATATATGTATATATATATATATACATATATATATATATATATATATATATATATATTAATTTTGATAAATTAGATATATTTGACAATAGATAGGTATTGAATGAAAACAATATCCAGGATATAATTAGAAAAACTTTGAATACGGAATATTAATCAAACGTGGCCGTGGTGTTTTTTATCATATAACAAAGCTTTCATATAGGATATAACCATGTCGATTTGAATGTCAAAAGAGGCTTGTATGAGGCGATAAATCGTGGCAAACTCGGTGCTCGTGATGGCAGTATCTGTTCTTGCGGTAATAAAAAAAAAATGAAAATATCAATTAGAATTAGAGTTGGACCATTTTCTGAACTATTTATGTATGAACTCATGAATAAACTCATGCAATGACTTCCAGTTGAATATGCGTGTAATAATGAGATATTGTTCCGACGTGGACCTCAGTGACGCTACTAGCCTCGCGCGTTCTGGGGCTCTCCTAGCCTCGCACGGACCCCAATAATGTAATACTCCCGTAGAAGTTGCTGTGGAAGTGCCATTTGGAAGTATTTTTAAGTCGTTTTCATCTTCATCTTCATCTTCACCATCTTCATCTTCACCATCTTCATCACCATCTTCATCACCATCTTCATCACCATCTTCATCACCATCTTCATCACCATCTTCATCACCATCTTCATCACCATCTTCATCACCATCTTCATCACCATCTTCATCACCGTCGTCGTCGTCGTCGTCGTCATCATCGTCGTCGTCATCATCATCATCATCATCATCATCATCATCATCATCATCATCATCATCATCATCATCATCATCATCATCATCATCATCATCATCATCATCATCATCATCATCATCATCATCATCATCATCATCATCATCATCATCATCATCATCATCATCATCATCATCTTTTTCATCATCATCACCGTCAACATGTTCAATATGATCAAAATTATCACCCTCATCATTAACATCATTATCATCGTAATCGAAGTTATCGAGATTAATTCTTGGAAAGACCGAGTAGATCTGATCCTTGGATAGGAACTCTATGTCTCGACATTACTTTCTTCTTTCGAACATAAGCCTGTAAGAAGTATTAATCATCATTCTGTTTTTTATTGCCATACTCTCGTAGAGTATACTTAAGCAATAATTATAGAAAATAATAGATAAACCTAAAAGACAAAATAAAACATTAAAATGGAAATATAAAGAACAAACAACTATGCGCCTTCTCAACTTAAGTTTTCTGTCTCTCAATACTTTCAAGAACCTTTTAATATTCCTTATGTTTAAATGATTATGTACAACAGGAATCTATTAATTAATTCAAAATACCAATACCAGAGCTCCAAGTACTTGGACAGCAAGTGACAACATTTGGAACCGTTTATAATTTTTCTTTTGTTATTGTACGAATTATTTTTTATTTTATTTATTTGTTTATTTATTTATTCCAACCTCTCTTTCCTCTCCTTTCGCTTCCTCTTCCTCTTCCTTTACTTTCTCCTTTTTCTTCTTCTCTTTTCTTTCTCCTCCTCTCTTAAATATCTCCTTCTCCATCTTTTCATGCTCTCCTCTTTCTTCGCTCTATTAGCTCTTCCTCCAACTATTAATAATCTCACGCTTCCTCTTCTTCTTCACTTTATTTTTTTCTGCTGTTTTCGCTCCACCGACTGGTGTTCCTTATTGATATCTATTTCCTCCCACCTCTCTTTCTCCTCCTCCTCCTCTTAGCCTACTCCTCCTCCTACCCTTCTCCTACCCTCCTCCTACCCTCCTCCTACCCTCCTCCTCCTCCTCCTCCTCCTCCTCCTACCCTCCTCCTACTCCTCCTCCTCCTCCTACCCTCCTCCTCCTACCCTCCTCCTCCTCCTACCCTCCTTCTCCTTCCCCCTCCTTCTACCCCCTCCTTCTCCTTCCCTCCTTCTCATTCCCCTTCCCTCCTCCTCCTTCTACCCTCCTCCTTCTACCCTCCTCCTTCTACCCTCCTCCTTCTACCCTCCTCCTTTTACCCCCCTCCTTCTATCCTCCTCCTACACTCCTTCTTCTCCACCTTGCTCTTCTTTCTCCATTTCTTCCATTTCTTCCATCTCCTCTTTCTCCTCTTTCTCCTCTTCTCCTCCTTTCTCCTCTTTTTTTCTACGTCCGGAGTCTGCCCCTTTTTCTCCTCTTAATCCTCTCCTTCCTCTTGCTCACCCTCCTCCTCTTTCTACTCCTTCTCTTCTTCTCCTCCTCTCCTTCCTTCTCTTTCTACTCTTTCTCCTCTCCTTCTCCTCCTCCTCCACCCCTCCTCTTCCAACACCTCTTCCTACTCTCTCTCTTGTTTCTTCTCTTTACCCTCTCCCTCCTCCTCCACCTCCTCCTCTTCCTCCTCCACCTCCTCCTCTTCCTCCTCCACCTCCTCCACCTCTTCCTCCTCCACCTCCTCCTCTTCCTCCTCCACCTCCTCCTCTTCCTCCTCCACCTCCTCTTCCTCCTCCACCTCCTCCTCTTCCTCCTCCTGCTCATCTTCCCCCTCTTGCTTCGCCTGTAGGAATAAATCGAACTCCAATTACTTTTCCGCCATCTCCTCCTCTTCTTCCTCCTCCTCCTCCTCCTCCTCCTCCTTCCTCTTTAATAAAAAGTGGAGGCGTTACACCAACGCCGACGCAATCATCATCACCTTCGTCTTCATCAACACCTTCATCACCACTGTCATCACCACTTTAGTCATCACCATCAACACCGTGATAATTCCACTTATTACTATCACCATCTGCATCACTTTTATCACCACGACCATAATGATCACCTTGCTTATCATGTCCATTATCTTGACTTACTTTACCATCAGCATCACTATCATAAGAAACATCTTAACAATCACCATCACACCATCATCACCATAACTCATCATCACCATCGTTGCTATCACCATCACCACCATGACCACCATCAGCACCACAACCTTCCTCACCACCTTCACCGCGACCAGGACGACCACTACCACACTCATCACCCTCACCACGAATATAACAGCTCCTAACACTAACATCACCACCACTAGAAGCAAACCATAAATAATACCAATACTTTCACCATTCCTAACACCATCTTCACCATCAGTCACACCTTTACCATCCCTGTTATGACACTAAACCGTTATCACCATATACAAGACCAAAGTCTCCAAGATAGATTTCACCAGCTTCTGTCAATGGCGTCATACCTTGGGATTTTCTACTAAGTAGTTAAAAAGACATAACTCCAGTTAGAATGAAATGCTTATCTAGAGGACTCTAGTCTCAAAGGAGTCTAGGAGTCTTTACAGAATATGATACTTCGTCCATAATAAAAAAAATATCAAATTAATTGTACTTGTGAAGGGATTAAAAAGTAATCTAACAAAGAAATGAACTAATTTGTAATTACATTAATAGGAAGGATATGAGTAAAAAATTAGTAGATGTACCATTTGTAACCTAAAAAAAAGTCTAATCCTCTGGGAATAAAAATTGTCTATCCAGTGAATAGAATTTCCTGATCTTAACCAGAATAAAAGCATGGGACTGATGAGTGAGTTCATTGAAATATAATTTCACAGAGAGGGACCAGGGTCTTTCTCTCAATCAGATGAATAAAATCGTCTGGCGACAGTAACTTCAAAAAGGACTTTTTCTGAAGCCGAATACAATGTGTGTGTGTGTGTGTGTGTGTGTGTGTGTGTGTGTGTGTGTGTGTGTGTGTGTGTGTGTGTGTGTGTGTGTGTGTGTGTGTGTGTGTGTGTGTGTGTGTGTGTGTGTGTGTACGTATGCGTGTGTGTGTGTGTGTGTGTGTGTGTGTGTGTGTGTGTGTGTGTGTGTGTGTGTGTGTGTGTGTGTGTGTGTGTGTGTGTGTGTGTGTGACTCACCATAGTCTTGGATCACGTGTTGGACTCGTGATCGACAGCTACTACCTTCCCGAAAGAGAACTCAGTTCTCATATACGACCGATCTATGGGTAATAATGTGACCTTACACACACACACACCCCGAACTCTGCCCACGAAAGTTGGAGTAATGGCTCGCAGCGCAGCGATACTGAAATTATTTCAGCCCTGGGTGGGATTCGAACCCGGACCGCCGTAGTGGCGGCCGTGAACGCTACCACTGCGCCATCGAGTCGTGTGTGTGTGTGTGTGTGTGTGTGTGTGTGTGTGTGTGTGTGTGTGTGTGTGTGTGTGTGTGTGTGTGTGTGTGTGTGTGTGTGTGTGTGTGTGTGTGTGTATCTCTGCGTGCAATTATTTTGTACATTTTTCGACACTTTACACCTCAAAATAAAATTCATTTCTTTGTATCTGTGAAAATACATAGACAGAAAATCTTTGGCGTTCGTATTTGCCTAGCTAACAGAGTAAAAGTGAGAGATTCTTCTGTGTTGAATAATATTGTTACATCATTGAAAAAAATATTATCTAGGTGAGAAAAAAATTATCCTAGTGAATTTTATAGAAATGAATTTCAACTATTTATCAATGAGTTTTCCTCGTGTGTATAAGATCGTCAGGTATTAGACAAAGTTATATATCAATTATAAATAACAAATAACAAATACGTTTGAATACGATTAATTTTTCCGAATACTTCCTGGTAATCCAAACGTAAATTCAATAGTATTAATAGCGTTATTGAATAACATTTATCAATTAACAAATACTAGAGTTACGCACTAGTTTGTAATAAAAGTATCAGGTTGTTTTGAACATTTCATTTCATCTTTATTACGCCTAAGGCTACCACGCCTATATTGTGTGTATACAGTAGTACTCTACACCACCGCAATATATAGTTATGCAGTGTCTGTCATATTTAGTATTCTGACGTATTCTATCATATTTTCTATTTTAATTCTATGAATCTCAAATCCTTTGGTTCTTCTCTCCAAAGTCCTTTATCAAAAGACATACGTGTATGCACATACACACACGCACACAGGCACACACACACACACACACACACACATACATACACACACACATACACACACACACACACACACACACACACACACACACACACACACACACACACACACACACACACACACACACACACACATATATATATATATATATATATATATATACATATACATATATATATATGCATATGATATGCGTGCATGTATTTGTGTGTGTGTGTAAATTTATACTTGTATATGTAAATATAACTATACCTATATATGGATATATATAATATATATATATATATATAAGTATTTATATATATATATATATATATATATATATAAAACCCTCAGCTACCATCATGCATGGTGTCAATGGTATCAAGCATCAGGGGATTCTATTCAGTTACACGTTGCCTATCAGATCGATCACGTTATATATCCAGAATCAACGCACATCAGTGGAACATCAGTGTAATTAGATAAAGATAAGCTGTAATATATTCGGGATCAGGAAGTAGAATATCATTCTCATATATTGCAACAGCACTTCATAAGGCTTAGGCCCTGACAAGAGGGCTTAAGCATGGCAGCAGCGAAATGGAGGTTGTGAGAGTTTAAACTATACTATTTCAACGGGCCTAAGAAAACTTAAACGCGCTTAATGGCTGTGCAAGAAGAAAAGTGTGGGTCTCGCAATTTCTTAGTCGCGTGTTCGAGTATCACACCTATCACCGATTCCCATCAAGAACTGTTAACTATAGGTCCCTAATAGCCTTTAAAGCATAGAAAGTAAAGTTGAAGGTTTCGGCCGTAGTTTCTCGGAATTGTTGCTATAAAGTGGGTTAAATAATACTCAGACCCGATGATCATATAATTTTGAGTTTCATTCTGTATCAATGTTATTTTTGCCTCTTTCAAGACGTTAAGGTTCATCTCTACTGAACAAAATATATTGAAATGTCATAACTAGATCAATCTTATCGTTGAAATGAAATGAAAAATGGTGAAGTTATTTGTGATAAATGGTATGATAAGAATGATTAGACAAAAATACAAATATCACGTGTATTTATCGAAAAACAGGATAAGAATATCATCAATCAATCCATCTCTATTGCTGTTTATTTCTTGCATCTGCTGCAGGCCAAGAATTCAATTTATCTTTATCAAACATTTCCTTTATATTAATATCTTATCTATTTGTCCTCACAAGTTGATTCACATTATCTCTATCAGACATTTTACTAATATCCATAGCTCGTATACTTGGTCTGACTGCCGCCAGACGATTTTATTAAGCTACTGAAAACCTCTTGTAGAGAACATGAATTCAATTTATCTTTTAACAAACCTTTCCTTTATATTAATATCTTATCTATTTGTCCTCACAAGTTGATTCGCCTTATCTCTATCTCATACACTTGCTATGACTGCCGTCATGCGATTTTATTAAGCCAGAGGAAACCTCTTGTACAGAACAAGAGTTCAATTTATCAAACCTTTCCTTTATACTGATAACTTATCTATTTTTCCTCGCAAATTTATTCACCTCATCTCTATCAAACTGATATCCTTATCTCGTACACTTGATATGACTGCCGCCATGTGATTTTATTCAACCGAGAGATTCCTCTCACCACCCCCACCCCCCACCTCCCTCTTCGACACAAGAGAGTTCCACCTATCTTGATTAAGTGTCGATGGATGTGAATCGACTCTTCATCAATACGCGTCCGCGGCGTCGATGTTCGTTTCTGGTCGACTGTCAACAGATTCATTTGCCTCCGCAGCACTTTTCTGGCGGATCATCAAGTCAATTGGACACGGAAACGAGCAGTTACGCCTGATACAGCGCCTCTTTTGACACACGGAAGCAATGTGCTGATGGTTCTCTGTATTAGAAACATCTAAAAGTCGGAGTTTGCCAATGTTCGAAACGTCCTAGTATTCGTAAGGTAAACGTCTTTATAGATTTTGGATTTTTTCATTCAAACTATTAAATATTTTTGTATTTCAAGATTTCTTAATATAGAAAGCTAACTAGTACTCTATTTCTAGTCACAGAGGTAATACTTAGTGTTGTATCAAATAAAATGGGTTGTTCGGTAGCCGAGTGGGTAAGGGCGTCGTTACTTGCAGCGAATTTTGAATTAATGGTGTTTCGAACCCTGCCACTGACGAGTTTAACTGAAGGCATGGTTTATCAAATTACACGTTACAAGGGCACCGTCCTAGCCTTCTGATAGAGGGAAGTTTGTAATCAAATAAATAAATAAACAAATAAATAGATAGATAAGATTAATAGATAAATAATAAAATAAAAATTGTTTGTGAGATCGAGAGATGTGATTTGACTCGTTGAATGTATATGGGTTCACGTTCCAAGCTTCAAGAATTCTCAGCAAAACAGCCGTGGCAATAACAGGCAGGCATATTTGCAATACCAGCAGTCAATCATCGAGAAATGAAGTCTAAAAAAAAAAAAAGACGAAAAAATTGAATACATGTAAGCGAATTCAGGGGAAATTTGAAAAGACTGGAGAAATTTTTGAAATGACATAAGCTGGGCAGTAAGAGATCAACCACTTTTTTTTTTATCTTATCCAGATCGATAAAAAAAATTAAATTCATTGTTGTTTGTGTCTTCCTACGTTGCTGCTGAGCCAAGCAGTGGGCGGAAGTGAGGGATGACCCCTCATCCAGAAGGAGCAAAGATAAAAGGGAAAGAAAGGGGTGATGAATGAGCATGTGATGTGTGGAGGGTGGATGCAAGCCTTTGCTGGCTACCCCCCTTATAAAGGGGAAGAAGCCTTTGGTATATGGATGGATAGATAGATGATATATAAATAGTTTCCCATCTTGTTCCAATAAATATGGAGGAACGTGAACAGAATCACCTGTGAGCCTCGCGAGCCCCGGTTCGAATCCGGGGACGACTCTCGGAATTATTTGATGAAAGAACGTCTTGACAACACATAGCCACACTCACCCTTCCCCATTTAGTCTAGTGAGGGCAAATTGAGAAAACTCCAGTACTTTACTGTTTTGTCGGAAGTATTCGGCACTTCTATATTTCGGGGTAATATCGCACCGAAAAAGGTAAGATTTAATGAAGGCAATAAAACGGAGGGCTAAAAGAAAATAGTAATCACCTTTTTTATTTATTTATTTTCTGTTTATCTATGTCTATCTATTTATTTATTCATCAAATTATTAATTTATTCCTTCATTTATGTGTTCATTTATATTTTTATTTATTTATTGCATCTATTCACTTATCCATCTGTATATATATATATTCATTTGATTATTTATTTGTCTGTCTATTTATTATATGCTTATTTACCTAATTACTTAGTTATTTGTATATTCATTGCTGTACTTGTTTATTTATTAATTTATTTTGTCTATCTCTATATTTATGTATTTATTCATTCATTGATCTATCTGTCTGTATCTATGTGTCTACCTATCTTTTTTTTTCTTTTTCTTTTTTTGAGCAAATTAGTCCAAAGTCATACAAGAAGACTGAGTGAATCGGTACGTAAAGGTGTCACTAAAGTTTCCAAAATAAAAATTTCATAAAACATGAAATCACTACCCCACAGCAATTGTAGCCACCATTAACAACATAAGGTTGGATGAAGATAATTTCAATCCGCAGCTGGATATAAGTCTGCATAATGGGTTTTAAAACAAATGTGCAAGTTATGAATAGAATGGATTCTACTAAGGCTAAATCGATTAAATCCTTCCTTTAAATCAGATGTTCTTAAAGTAGTGATAGCCAGCGCAATAGCACTGCTATGTTTATTATGAGAAATCAAAGCAAGGTTTGTATCACTAATCCTTTACATATGTTTACATTGTATTTGTATTGGATGGGTGTACGAAGGATTTTTTTTCTGAGATATCATGGGGTATGGGTACTAAGAACTACTGCCCAAAGGTGTATCGAAACCCGTCATTATCTGTATCCGGAAAGGCATCACGGAAGACATATTAAATCAATTTCGTTTCGAATTATATTTTAGTCATATTTTTACTTTAAATGAAAAGAGTCCTTAAATTTCAACTGTGTTCATAGAAGTGCTCTTTTTCTCTCCTTCTCCTCCCTCTCTCTCTCTCTCTCTCTCTCTCTCTCTCTCTCTCTCTCTCTCTCTCTCTCTCTCTCCCTCTCTCTCTCTCTCTCTCTTTCTCTCCTTCTTTCTCTATCTCCCTCTTTCTATCTCTCTCTCTCCCCACCCTCTCTCTCTCTCTCTCTCTCCCTCCTTCTTTTTCTCTCTCTCTCTCGCTATCTCTTTCTCTCCCCACCCTCTCTCTCGCTATCTCTTTCTCCCTCTCCCCACCTCTCTCTTTCTCTCTCTCTTTCTCTCTCTCTCTCTCTCTCTCTCTCTCTCTCTCTCTCTCTCTCTCTCTCTCTCTCTATCTATCTATCTATCTATCTGTCTATCAGTCTCTTTCTGTCTCTCTCTGTCTCTCTCTCTTTCTCTCTCCCTAAGTAAAGTAAATTAAAAATTGAAAGTCGAGAGTAGCAGACTAACATTAGAGAGAGGAATATCAGGTTAACTTGGAGTTGAACTTTGGAGTATCTGGGCTGAAAAGCTTTAGAAACCACTGGTTTATGTGTAGCATTTCTGAGGTTTGGTTTTGAATAAAGCTTCTTGAGTTCATTTAGCTTAGAATAGGACAAGTAGGAAGTGTTAACACATATGTTAAGGCATATAAGAAAATTTCATTTAGATTTTAGATTACTCGAAGTTATTTCTCTCTGGCGATGCTGAAACTTCAAAAAACACGCCAGAAAAACGACCTTAACCAAGTGTCCAAAAAGGTAATTAGATTTAGTACATAAACTTCAATTGTAGTTCTACATACACTCTCTGAAGAAGTTTCTACGCGAATGAAACGTTAGAGTGTTTAGGGTTCCGAGCCTTCCCCTGTGTTTATGTTCTCCATCATCCAAATAATTTGTCTAAAATACTTATCAATATATATATATATATATATGTATATATATATATATATATATATATATATATAATGTATAAATATATATGTATAATATATGTATATATATATATATATATATATATATATATATATGAGTAGGAGAGATATATGTAAGGGTTAAGGATGGGATTAAATTAGATAAAATTCAGAAGAAACAAGAAAGTGAAAAGAGAGATATGTAAAAGTAAAGAGATGATGAAAAATAGACGAACGAGCGGGAGAGACGCAAGAAGCGAAGAAAGACCAAAAGAAAGTAAAGTGAGATAAGACGAAACGAGAGAAAGGAAACACGAAATAGGAAATAAAAGAGACAAGGGAGGAAGCGGTGGAGGAGGAGGAGGGGGAAGAGGAGTAAATGGAGATATAGAAAGAGGAGAATAGAGGGAAACGAAAAAAAATTAGGAACATGAATCCCTCAGCATTTATAGAAAATGGATAAACATGAACAAAGAAAGGAAACGATATGAGTTGAACGAAGATAAAAGAGAGAAGAGAAGGATGGAGAGAGAAAATACACGTATAAAGAGCGTGTAACATGAGTTGTGTAGAAAAGAAAACTGAGAAAAAAGGAAAAATTATTGTGGAAGAATGATGAAGAAATGAATGTTCAAGAAAGCATGCTTAAACACATATACAAACATTTACGCGTATACACACGCACACACAAATAGACGAACACACATACACACACACACACACACACACACACACACACACACACACACACACACACACACACACACACACACACACACACACACACACACACACATACACATAAACTCGTACACATACATGTACATATGCATACATATATAATTGAATATGCATATGAAAACATGCTTGCACAGACATATATATACATATATTTATATATATATATAATATATATATGTATATATATATATATAATTATATATATATATATATATATATATACATACATACATATATTAATGAAAGGAATTTCACCATTGTGTGAAGAACTCATGTGGCGATGTATAGGGAGAGGGAGAGGTAATGGAAAATGGGACGAAAGGTAAGAGGAGTCTGGGAGTGAGGAGGATGAGTAGCTGGGTACCAAACTTGATAGGGAGAAGTGCCAATACTCTTATGAAAGTTTACCGTGAAACTCTATCGTGAGAACTCGAACATGATAATCACATATGAAACAGAATTTGATCCGAACAAACGACGCGTGGAATATCTGCCCGATTAAATGGTATATACTACATTGGCCCTGTTTGTTGTTGATGTCACTCTTGGCGATGGTAGTGGTGTTGTTTTTGTTGTTGGTAATGGAGCTTGTGCTGTTAGCCTTGACGATGGAGGCAGTCTACCGCTGGATGGAGACATGAAGTATTGTTTTGTGTAGATGCTGAATGATATTGTTGTTTCTTAGTTTGTTTTTATTTGGGGAGGAATTAGTTTGCTATTACTGTTGTTTTAGCTACTGTTGCTGGGCAAAAGTGTTTGCTATATCAGCTTACACGACCGAAGTCCTTTAGCACCTGTTGAAGACAAGAGACATTTTTTTATGTAATTTTTTATTTTATTGTGTGTGTGTGTGTGTGTGTGTGTGTGTGTGTGTGTGTGTGTGTGTGTGTAAGTGTAAGTGTAAGTGTAAGTGTAAGTGTAAGTGTGTGTGTGTGTGTGTGTGTGTGTGTGTGTGTGTGTGTGTGTGTGTGTGTGTGTGTGTGTGTGTGTGTGTGTGTGTGTGTGTGGGTGGGTGGGTGGGTGTGGGTGGGTGGGTGTGTGATGGGGGTGGGTAGGTAGTTCAGTTTGCTAATAAAGAGTAGTAAGGATCAGTGTTATATGTCAATGAATTATCCATCTTTATTCCTACAGAATGTTATTCATATTGCTTTCAAGTTAAGATAACACGATATAAGAATCTTTTCATTGACTACTTTCACACATTTTCATTCATTAGACGAGACAACTCGGATTAAAAAAAAAAAGAATCTGTCAATCTTGATTTCGCTCATATAGCTAAATGTCATCCACAAGATATTATCATCCGTTATTAGAGAGGAAATAAATGTAAGAAAAATATTTTCTAAAAAAAACTACGATTTATGATTTCGCTTATTGGGAAATCTAAAAGCTACCGTTATCGATAAATTTTGAAGTTTATTTCATAATTCAAATATGAAAAGGAAGGTTGCATTACAAGATCAAAACATTCGTCACTCGTCTGATATAATAAAAAAAAATCGTTGCGCTTAATATTTAATGATTATGTATATATACATATGTATATATATATATATAATATGTATATATACATACGTGTACATATATGTATGTACGCACACACACACACACACACACACACACTCACACACACACACACACACACTCACACACACACACACACACACACACACACACACACACACACACACACACACACACACACACACACACACACATATATATATATATATATATATATATATATATATATATATATAATATACATATATTCATACCCAATGGGGCACAAATTAAATTTACAAAGTTTAACCCAAGTTGAAGTTTTTTATATCTCTTGGGCAATTTCCCTGGAAAGTTTCAAGAAGGGTTACTGGAGACAAATCCACAGATAAAGAGGCTAATGGATAGATAGGTAGGCAAATAGTATATAGCGTCCATTCCTAATACTCAAGTGTCCGGTGTGACAGAATCGACCCAGAGCTGTCGAATTTCCCTCAAGTTTGCAACCATTCGAACATCCAATTCCACATTACCCAATCTATTAAATTCTAATACTGACTAAACCTATTAGCGTGACTGATACCGGATATAATTCTCTTTTTACTATTAAATGCCATAATAATTTTTTCATGGTGAAATACTATTCATGTAAAATTCTTGTGACTTACAAAGAAATTCTTTTTGGTGGTAGACTATAGTTTAGAATGAAGATGACTGAAAGTTGAACTACAATTAAATTTTCTAAATGACCTTTAACTTTTAAGGCAATAATTCTAAAACATTTTGCTAGCCTTGAAAGACGAAATATCTTGGCTAATTTCATTGTATTATCTTTATGAAAATTACAAGTAGATTCTATAGATGAGCAAGGTGAAGTTTGACATAGGGAACATTCGGCATATCTTAAGAAAGGATTAAAGATAGGGATCATGATTTCTTATCTTTCACAAAACCAATTTAGTACATCATTCTTGTTGGATAATCACTACCCGGTCGTATTATAGCGCCGCTATTTGCGCAAGAGTTCGAGATGATGGTGGTTCGAACCCTGCCTTGTACGAGTTGGACCAAGGGTATGGTTCATTCAATTCCACGTTATAAAGGCCTCTGTAAAGGGCACCGTACGAGCCTCCTGATAGACGGGAGCTCGCCACGCTAAACCGAGTGATCATTATCATTCTAGTTAAAGACAGACGATTTTGTTCAAGGTTTTGAGAGCCACAATAGGACAAGTCATCGAAGTTAAATAAAAAACATTGAATTATTTAAGCAACCTGTTCTGTCTCGTGTCACAAAATTTTATTCAGCTAAGAGAAA
>NC_134808.1:37740744-37743244 GCF_046742065.1 Oratosquilla oratoria
TGAGAAAATTACCCCCAGAAGCCCCAACAGAATTTCTTCGACGATAGATCCTCCAGTTGTGGTCCCATGAGGTCTCTCGAGTTCCTCAAGTTCTTGCAGGAGCACTTCGGAGTTTCTGAACATACGAGGACCTTCTGGAACCCTCTCAGTCCCTTCTTCGGGATCTTTCTCCTCGGCGTCGCGTCCTTCCTGAAGATGTGGTCCACGATCGTCGGAAGAGTTCGCAGGAACGTAGACTGAGGAAGACTCCAGAAAATAATCATTACAAGTACTCCCAGCTATGATATATAGTTGCTTTGCTCCATTCATATCAATCGCTGAAATGAGTAAATAAATTATGATTAAATGTGGTATATATATATACACATACATTATACATACATGCATACATACATATATGTAAACATACTTACATCCGTATATACGTATGTAAATGCATACATACATACATACATTTATTGTTAGTTTATCATTATTTTAGGAAAGGGTAATAAAGCTGTATGAGAGCAGCTACATGCAGTGGATGAAACAAAGCTACTCCATGTAAATTAAATCTCAATATACTCTTACCCTTTATATAATGGGAATGAATCTCTAGGAAAAAATCACCAGACGCCAGGCAGATTATGCAGCAGCACGTAGTCTAGAATACGTGTTGTTACAGTAACGAAAAAACAAGAACTATTCTCATCATATGATTTTTTTTTATCTCGTATAGATGATGATCAATGCATGGCAGCCAATTAGCGCCGAAATTGGCAGTAAGGGTTCTGTTTGTTATTTGCACAACTCTGCTCATTTGCGTATTAAGCGTCCCTTGTTACGTGGTTTTAACATGAGGTCGCCTCCAACCACGTCTCATGTTGACACATACTCTACTGTACCCTCCGGATCTCGCCCACATCTCCCCAAGCTTACCAACCATGATTAGTCCTACTCTGACCAATCCAGCCAGTTCCAGTTATTTTTCAGTCCTTTTCCAGCCCAGTTTGCTTCCAGGTCCCTTCCAGTACATCCCATCTCCTTTCCAGAACGTCTCATCCCCTCTCGGCCCCACCCAAGCACCTTCCAGCCCCTTCCAGCCCCTTTCAATTTATCCCATCTCTCTTCAGTTAGTCTTACAATCTAGCGGCTGTCAGAGACTCTACCCTATCCCTCCTTTTCTATCTCGTTCCACATCTTTCCAGCATCCTCCCCCCCTCAAGCTTATCCCACTTCCTTCCAGCCCATCCCAGCTCTACCCAGCCCCTCCCATCCCTTCTCAGCTTCCATTCATTACTCACCGTCCACACTGGAACCTCCAATTCTTCTCCAACCGTAGCCTTTTTAATCCAACCAAAAACTCATATCTTCCGACACTATCTAGCTGCTCCGGGTCCCACCCAGCCTTTTTTTTTTTTTTTTTTAGGTATATGTGGCTTTTAATATATTTTTTCTTATCCCATTTTATCCTTTTGAAACCCAGTCTGATATTCTTTTATATCCTAATAAGCCCACTCTAACCTATCTTATCTTGTTCTAACTTTTCAAAGTGCATGTCAACCCTAATCAGATAGAGCAACCTCTCTTATCAGCTGTCAAAATTTTGATAGGTTCCACTTTGGTCCTCCATTTTTTTTAGGCATTTTGAGCCTCTCAAAGCTCTTCCCAAATTCAAATTTATCAAGCCTTTTACAACCTAACCTAAACAATAAACCCTTGATTATCTTCCTTAGTTCCACTTTGGTTCTTTTCACAAACCTTATCTAAGCATTCAAATCTCTTAAGATTACAAAACCCTTTGTAGCTTATTCCCCAACAATCCCTTACCGAATCCGACCCTTTAAAACTTTACCATTCCTAATCCTTTTTTAGCTCCCTCAAGCCTCAAATTTATCCCTGGTCTACATTCTCTTCATCCCTCTGAACCCCGACTACCTCGCCCGCCCCCAGCTAGACGATCCATTCCCACCCAGCGCCTAGAGGAGGCGTCATGCGCGCGAACCAGGCAACGGCGGCAGCAATCTATCTTACGGGTATCTGGTCCCTCTTGTCAGCGTTATCAGTGCCGACAGTGCCAGCAAGAGTAACGCAGTAGGTAACTCATCAGTAACATGGTGTGGAATGAGGAGGAGGGAATGAAGGGTCTTTCAAATGGTCCTCAAGTCGATTTTCTTACTCGGATATAGTTCCTGTCTTGAATCGTTTAAGTGATCTTCCTTAGATGAATAAAATCGACTTGGCGGCTATTATAACTAAAAATACAAATAGATATCAGTAGTTATATGGGTCAACCTACATACAGACGTTTTCATTGTCTTGATTTCGTTGGTCTGTTCATGTTTTGGGCTTAAGAAAAAAATAATTCTTAAAAAAGAAAAAATATCAAAGGAATAGCAGCAGGTGCAGGCTTAGTAATATCATCAAAAGCATTAATAATCATTTTACTAAAACTCAGGAATTATGCATTTCTTCTTGGTTGTCCAAGGTGAAATGTTTTTTCTTCCTGGAGCGAGAGAAC
>NC_134808.1:37745744-37748244 GCF_046742065.1 Oratosquilla oratoria
AGAGAGAGAGAGAGAGAGAGAGAGAGTGAGAATCGCTGGTAGAGTAATTGGAAGCGTGTTGCTCTCGCATTTGCTTAGTTGTGGGTTCGAATCCCCTACTCCTCTCCGATTCCCAGCAGTGACTGTTACCTGTCTCAACAGTCCAAGCCCATAAAAGGACACAAGTGACGACTTTCGGCCGCAGCTACTCAGCTCCTCCTGGCGTAAGCTCCTCACCACCTTAACCTATTTATTACAGTAATGTCCCAAAGTATTCAATAAATCTCAATATTTAATCTGTATGGCTGTGCAATTGTCCACAGTGTGTGCCTGAAACTGGAGTGGTAGACTTTGGAAAAACCAATAGATACTAAGGAATTTATGTTACCAAATAGTTACGTTATAACACTAAAGTTTTACTCGGAATGTTTTATGATTTAGAAAAGAACAGTCGATATGTCAGACAATAACAATCCTTATAAATATTGAAGGTTATGTAACACAGTCTTCTTCCTAGAAACCATGCAGTAACCTTGTAACTCTTCTAGAAGTATTGTGTTTGTTCTAGAAATAATCATAAAAAATACCCAGTTAAAGAAAAGAAGATGGGAAATAGTTAATCCAATATTTCGATTAACCTGTACGTTAGATTTGCTTTTAGTATCATATGTCCTTCATGTGATTTCATTAAGCTGAGGGAAACATTATCTGCAATCATTCGTGGAAATAATTAGTTTATTTTTCAGAATTTCATGCCCTACCATTGTATGTTTAACCACATAACTGCATGCAATATATATTGCTCACACTAAATCTAGAATTACAGCTAAGAACAAGTTATGTCTAATTTCATAGAAAGGGACACAACACACACTAATATTTATATGTATCCAGGACTAAGTGCATGTATGCCTAAAGACAGCTATGATCTTTATATAAATATCTAGAAGTATTTGGAAATGAAATATGCGAATTTATATTATTGATAAGTGCTTAATTCCCTGAGCTCTAGATTTATATGCATTAACCTCTCTCATAACATAAGAACATCAGAGCATAAGAAATAAAGGAGACTGCAAAAGACCATAAGGCCTACACTAGGCAGCTCCGGGTATCATCAGAGGTGCAATAGATTCGTATAAGTACAATGTTACGTACAAGAGAATCGAACCAAGGACAACACCTCCAACCAAGTCATCGTAGTATTCGGCCTTTGTTTTTTCCATTACTTTATATAATGTCGCTATAAAGTAGTGTAACTGTAGTGACTTTGGTAGCTTTGATTTTGTCATATGTTAATGAAGATTCAAGTTCAATTCCAATGAGTACCGGTGAGTGCCGCTCGCCCTGGCTTTCATATCACGTAGAGCTACGTTGGTGGATTTCGCTCTTTTTTCCTCTGTTCGTCTTTATATATGTAATATATATATACATATATATGCATATATATATATATATATATATATATATATACATATGCATATATATATATATATATATAATATATATATGCATATACATATGTATACATATACATATATATACACACACACACGTATATATATATATATATATATATATATATATATATATATATATATGTATATATATGTATATTCATACATACAAAATTGCAATGTATGGATGGGGAATCATAACATTAATTAAGTCTACCTCAGTAGACATTCATCCAAATAGCTTTCGACGATGCCTTCCATGATAGATTATCTCAACCTGTTTAATCCAGTTTCACTCGAGCAACATTAGTCGTGGTTCACTTCCTTATGTTAATCCCCGTCAGGAAGATCTCCGACCTCCTGTGACTAAGACTGTTCAGCTTATGTAAAATGTAATTACTAAACACTATTCACTTAATAGACTATTATATTAAAAAATATTCAAGAAATTTGTTCATCAGTTTGATGTAAATCAGGATGAATAATTTTTTCAAACGAATAAACTTCCTGAGGAGGTGATTACATGTAGTACAGATTCAATTTTTTATGTTTACTTCATCTAACAATTAACCTATGGTCTAAGTTAGTTTTGTGTATCAACCTATCTATCTATCTATGCATCGGTTATGAATGTGTGTGCTTTATGTGTATGTATACATATGTATAAATGTATGTATGTATTTATGTATGTATGTAATATATACTTACGTATGTACGTATGTTTGCGTATACTTATGCATATGTGTATGTATGTATATATGCATGCATGCATGTATGTATATATGAATATGTATGTATATATGAATATATGTATGTATGTATGCATGTATGTATGTATATAGGAATATTTGTACGTATGTGTTTGTGTGTATGAATATGTGTATGTGTATAAATGTATGTATTTTCATTTACCAGTTGATTTTTTTGCTAATCAGCTTATTTTTTATTAGGCTTTATAACAAACATGGAACTAATTATTATTCTTTTAAAATGTAATATATATGTACAGGAAAAAATCCATTAATATGCAAAGAATACCGGTAATAGTTTTTATATAACTAATA
>NC_134808.1:37758244-37778244 GCF_046742065.1 Oratosquilla oratoria
ATAAGTCATCTTGTAGTTGCGAAGCATCATGACAGGCTCGGCTAAGTTAAACTGGTCAGCTCCCTAACTATGGGTTATAATGACAATGGAATACAGATACATAGTCACACAGATTTATAGTACATTCATACAAAAATGAATTACAATGGACTGCAATTACAAAGGATTAGAGTAACAGTGAATTACAATGCTTTACATTGAGAATGGGCTACAGTTATAATAAATAACAGTTACAATAAACTAGTACCAACAGATTACAATTACAAAAGTTACCAGTTACAATGTATTTCAATGATAAAGAATTAGTTATTGTGGATTGCTATTAAAATGAATTATACTTACGATGGATTACAGTTACAATAGATGATAACTATATTGGATTACAGTAACAATGAGAAGTCAACAATGCATTGCAATTACAATGGATTATATTTACAATGAATTATAATTGCAATGAATTCCAGTTACAACGGTCTAGTCGTAGTGGTTCACATTGTATTCAAATGCAAAATAAATAAATGAATAAATAAGTAAATAAATTAATAGAATAAAAGGAATAAGCAGAATCAGGTACCTGTATCTCCACTTGAATCCTACAACTACTTCATAAGACTCGTATAAATTCCTCTCAACCGAATAAAATATTTTGGTGGTAGTCACAATTATATTCCTAGATTTCTAAGATCGGTCATAATGATTGAAGTCGTCTTATAATCTCATCTGTTACCGAATCCGTTCTGAGCCAAATAAATTGAAACTCGTTTAATATTAGTAAGGAAAAATACATATAATTAACTTTCCTGAAAAAAGTTCTTGTATTTCTTGTAGTTTGATTAAACATCAAAGGGCTACCCAAATAATGACTATAAGAATGAATATATATATATATATGATATATAAATATATATATGTATATATATATAAATATATATATATATATGTAATATATATTTATATATATGTGTTTATATATGTAATATATATTTATATATATATGTATGTATATATATTTATATATAATGTATATATGTATATTTATATATAATGTATATATATAATACATGTGTAGATATATATATATATATATATATATATATATATATACATGTGTATATATATATACATACATATATAATATATATATATGTAGATACATATATATATATGTACATATATATATATATATATGTACATATATATATATATATATAAATATAGAAATATATATATACATATATATAATATATATATTTCAAGGGCATTGCTCTCCCAGTCCTAGAAGCTACCTTACTCTCGTCTCCAGGGGGTTGCCCAATATTAGATTTTATCGAACGCCTCATTCATTATTCCTATAGATACATTTTGTCAGAATATACCAGTACGTTCTGTCTTCTCTACGTTCCTCAGGGATACATTGGATCTCTCTAACCTCGAGTTCTTTCGAATCTAGAAATTGGGAAGCTTACCCTCCTTAGAAGACCATCATTCTAGTTTTAGACCTTTTGTAACAGTCTTCGTTTTCTCTGTAAAAAAAAAATCTTCTACAAAAGTGATGGATGGATGGTTTGGAAGACTCTCCATTACTTAAACTCTTTCAAAAAGGGAATTTTACGACGCTTTACCCGACATCTTAACTTTGCCATCGAAGTGGTTAGTTCTTTAATATATTTCATCCAAAGAGTGGATCTCTGAGCACATTTTATTTTGTGTATTGTTGTTGTATGCATGTAGATATGTATGTATGCATGTATTTATGTATGCATGTATGTATGTATGTATGTGTATGCATGTATGTATGTATGTATATATATATATAATATACATTTATATGTATATATATATGTACATGTATATAATATATTTACTCATCTATCATTGTATATTCATCTATAATTGATTATATAACTTTAGTCTTTTATTTGTTGATATACTTATTTGATTTTGTATCTCTGTTTAGAAACTTTATTTGTCTTTATCACTCCTTAAAATATACGAAAATGAAATATCATCAAGAAAATGATGAATCTTAAATGTCTCGATGACCTCAGGACACAATGTCTGAGCCATGACCAATAATGTCTTCAGGCGCTAGCCTGAATTGAATATGTAAAGTATACCACGAAGAGGAAAGGATTATTATCAGAATTATCTCTTCCCGGAGGTGACGATTTCTTCTTTGTTTGAAAATTCTTAGAAATGAAGATATATTGAAGTGGAAATTTTATCATTTCAAGATCGGAAACTCACACCAGATATTCTTAATGTTCTGACGGCGTTTTTCTAACCTGTGTTATACGCTAGTAATTGTCAGGGATTATATAAAGATTTTCGTTTTCACAAGGTGAAAAGAGTTGATACGCTATTGTGATTACATTTGTTAACAAAAGAAAATTGAAAGAAGTTCTTTAAGCTGAATAGAGGTCTGGTGATATTGACCTTTAAATGGTTATGTTCTTAACAAGGTTAACTGAGAAAGTATTGTGTAGGTTAAGTAACGCTTGGATTTATTAAAAAAAAAATCTTAAATTGAGTTAATATCCCTAGCAGTCACCAATCGCCATTTGAAATCGTGCTGGATCCTTTGTACACACGGGTCGGATACAAAAGCAAACGAACCACAGCGGGACAATTATTCAATGTTTACTGAGCGTTAATTACCCTTGGCACGTGTCCTGATCGATCACGACACTCCCTCATGCATTCCTGAAGTTCAGCAGCCCGCGTTCTGAAATGCAGATACTGATGTCCAACTTTACCCGGGAAAGAAGAGATTGGGGACATATCTGGGCAGATCGACCCTGCAAACTCCAATATTCCAACTCAGATACTTTTTTTTATCTCGGTGCGGGAAATCTATTATATGAAGCCGAAATCCAATCCCCAACTCGCATAATCAGGGCTCATTATCAGCACCAGTTACTCACGTTCTGGTTCACGTTCTCACGATCTCACGTTCTTCGATGAATGGCGCCCTCTAGCGGGAACTGAAAATTGAAGACTTACCTAACTCAGACCCTTCCATGAGCTAAATGATATATTTTAGAAAGACGTGGAGAAATATAATTTTTTCTAATTCTAGAGACTTGGGCTAGGTGGAGGATACTCTCGACACATAACTAGAACGACGCGAAGAAGTAGAACTTCTTTCTAATTCTGAAGACTTGTGTTAGATGGAGGTTAGACTCGAACTAAAACTAGATGGTTCATGCTAGAATAAACACAAAGTGTGATTGACCCTTTTCATTCCGCGTTGTACTTTATCCTATTATTTCAATCATATCCGTAACACAAGTCTCATAAGAAAGGGATGAGAAACATCTTGATTAACCTTAACTGCAAGAAGTGGTATAAGCGTTTATATTCTCCAATCAGCACTTTAAGAACTTTGGTCACGGACCAGTATCAACGTATTCTTTTGGAGTTGGAGACTAATTTCTACTCGAAAGTGAAGATGGATTTTATTTTTTATTTTTTTACTATCCTTCCGTTCTCCTACCCTTCTTAAACCCCTATTTTACTACCTCTGTGACTCCTGTTTAAGTTGCTACAGTGCGCAAGGATAGAATCGCTGGTTATCCCTGCAGTGATAATTCCAGGAATGGTAACTCTTATACAGAGTCTATCTTTGTGTCGAGTGAGAAGATAAGAATGACAACAAACACCACCACACACCTTCGTTCTCCTTTGTATCACCCTTATAGTAAATAAGGGATCAACCCACTTACTTTAATGGTTATCTTAAGTTAATTAAGGTCTTGTATAGTAAACACACAAAACGCCTCATCGGAATGAAAGACTAATTGAAGACAGACATGACCCTACCCTCTTTCGCGGGTTATCTGTAAGCTGAATGAAATCACACTCGTAATAGTCTAAAATATACTGCCACGTTAACCATTTGAGTCTGTAGTTCAATCTATATAATCATTCTTGATGTCTCAAACAAGTTTATTCAGATTTGGAAGATTCATCACGACTTTAAAAGATTTAAATGGTTCATGAAGACTAACATGATCTTGGATGATCAACCTTGAGCTAGATAAAATCGTCATGAAAAACTAAGTATAAGAAGAAATACCATTTGAGGACGAAACCTATATTAGAACGTTTTACTTATTAGAACTTTGTCAAGTAAATGTACTCGATAAAATTCTAACAAATGAGACGTTCTAATAAAGGCTCTGTCTTCACTTGGCGTTTCTATTCACAAACTCTTGCATATAATATCTCAATTAGGTTACTCTACTACAGTTTAATAGGAATCAATTCCTTTACTTCATAAACTTTCCCTATGCTGAATTGAAGCATTATACACCAGCCAAAATATAAACTCTAGCTTTGCTATTAAGATTTTTTCTATTGCATGATATTAGGAATGATCTTAGAAAATGGAAACCCAAATAGACCAGTCCCCCTCCTCCTCCTCCTCCTCCTCCTCCTCCTCCTCCTCCTCCTCCTCCTCCTCCTCCTCCTCCTCCTCCTCCTCCTCCTCCTCTTTCTCCTCCTCCTCCTCTTTCTCCTCCTCCTCCTCCTCCTCTTCCTCCTCCTCTTTCTCCTCCTCCTCCTCCCCTCTCCCTCCTCCTCTCCTCCCCCTGTCTCCTCCTCCTCCTCTGTCTCCTCCTCCTCTGTCTCCTTCTCCTCCTCTGTCTCCTCCTCCTGCTCCTCTTCTGTCTCCTCTTCCTCCTCTGTCTCCTCCTCCTCCTCACTCCTCCTCCTTCTTCTCCTCTCCTCTTTCTCCTCCTCCTTCTTCTCCTCCTCCTCCTCCTCCTTCTTCTCCTCCTTCTCCTCCTTCTTCTCCTCCTCCTCCTTTTCGACCTCTTCCTCCTCCCAATCTTTCCCCTTCTCTTCCTCCTCTCCACTCCCACTCTTCCCTTAGCTAACTGTCATGTTCTGTGGTGAAGCTGCTTCATAGGCTTCAAAGACAAATACACTATCTTGGATAAGGAATCTTACATTCTCACCCATGGCATCGTCGGTTACTAGTTGTGCATCAGTACTTTCTAATATTTTAGGCTAAATAATGACAATGTATCAAAATGGAACAGAGAACTAATATAATTTTTCTTTATAAAATATTAAAACAAAGTACATAATAGAAAATAAACATATCGTATACATGGAGACATTTACAATAACTGTTAGATATTGAAATAGATCAACCAGAATATGACTGGAAAAAATACACAAAAATACACAATAAACGTAAATAAAAAATAAATAAATAAATATATAAAATCTACCGACATGGTGGTAAATTGCTCTCATTTGTGATACGCTTAATCTCATTTCGCGGTTAATCGAATTTCCTTTAACTCACGTCTTGAGGTTATGCACTCTGGAATGATTCTGCTAATTACTGTATTATCCCTTCTCCCCTATTCGCACTCTGCGTTCCTCCTCGTCTTTTTTATTCATTCTTTTGCATTCCCCTTTCTTCTCTTCTCGCCTTCTCTCATTTGATTTAAATTACCTATATTTCCCCCTCCCTCGCCTTTGAAGACGTTGCTCTATATTCACTAATTTATCTTTGCTTTTGTTTCTTATTCTGTTTTGTCGTCTATCACCTCGTAGTAGTTATTACTGTTTTATTATATTTTTCTTTTTTTCCATTTGGTGTATTAATGACGAACTTGTTCATGGGCTGTATAGAAGAAGTATTAAGCAAATAAATAGACAAATAGATCAATAAATAAATAATATATTTACTGTTGATACATCGACGACCTTTTTATAACAGCCAAGAACAGTACAAACGCTGAAAAACTTGGTTCATACTACAAGAAACAGTTGAGCTCACCTTCAATATGGAGTACAACGTTGAAGGAGCTTTGATTTTCCTTAACCTACTCGTGAAACAAACCGAAGATTCTTTTAACACAGAAGTATACACCAAGCCCACCAACCCTGGACACTGCCTCATTGGTTTAAGGGAGTGCCCTCAGAGATATAAGGACTCCACCACCGACGTCTACATACTGAGAGCACTCACCCACTGTAGCACCTGGAAACAAGTATACAATGAAATCGAGCGCTTCATCAAAGTAATAATCAACAATGTCTTTAGTGAGAAAGACACTAACAACCAGACCAAGAAGATAATGAATAGCTGGTATAACGGTCATAATAATGACCAAAATAAGGAGAAAGTTAACATCTAATATAAATTCACATTTATATCAGCCTATAAAAAAGAAAAACGAATAAAAAATCAAACCAATCAACCCAGAGAAAAAAAGTGATTTATTATAAGAAAACAAGCCACCTCTTACTTAATAACTGGTTCCAACAAAAGAAAAAAAATCTTCTGAAGTCACATATCATTTATAAGTTAAAATGTATCCGAGGGAACAGTGAAGCCTTATCCTCCACATATAGCATGACTAAAATGAGGTTATCCTGCCGTAATTCATATCACCTTGCATTATAAGCCTCTAAAAACAATCAAGAGCTGAACATGGCATAGCTCTGATAAAAACATGTTAGAAGAAATCAGACAGATGTGAGATATATGTACAGACGATAGACGCCTCCCAATCTTTGAGGCAAGCCCACCAAACCTAAACTTTAATATACAAACAGAGGACCTCAAGGCCTTCCCAAGCATGCGACAAATAGCCATAAACCCAAGTATGTAACAAACTGCCACAAAACCCATGTATGAGACAAAGCATCACAAACCCAACTCTGGAACAAAATTGGACAAAAATAAACAGTGGCATTACGTCACAACCCGTAGCTGGAAGTACTTTCAAGCATACGACAAATTGTCATTACCCGAGTAACCCGGCAACCTCTCCCAGTTACCCGGTAACATCTTCCACTTATCCGGTAACTTTCCTCAGTGAAGAACAAGTGTGAACACAAACATATTAGATAAATTATCATTACATCATTCCTCGGAACATTCTTACCCTAACCAAAGAGAAAGAATATCCTAAACTACTGAAGAAGGGTCTTGTACCCAAATTTGCGATCTCGAAGTATTGACTACCTACATTTAAGTCATATCCCTCCTTTGAAAGGAAAAGAAATTCATTGTAAGACTTTGAAAAAATAATAAGCGCACAACTAGCCATCACTTTCAGTGAGTTATACATATACATATACATGTACGTGTACATATACTTTTAGATATACACATACATTTAGATGTACATATACATTTACAACTTCATATACATTACATATACATATACATGTACATGTACATTATGTATGTACATATACATATACATGTGTATATTCATCTATTTACTAAAACCCATTAGTACAGATTTAGGGATTGGAACTCAGTCCATTACATATATCTTGATTAATTTGATATGAATTCATAACATATCAAAACTTCCACATGCAAGCTTTGACAATGGATTGAGTTACGCATCTTGAAATTCAAAAAAAAAAAAAAGACAAACAAAAAGTACCAACCACCATCTTGTTAGCTGAACCGTGGCTTAAGAATTCTATGGATTAGAACGAATTACATCTAAACCCTTTATAGGCTTTTAAGAAAAGCTTATTCTTAACCCATTCAACTCCGATGACAAGATGTCTTGTCATTTGGTCAAATAAAACAAAAAATCATAAAACACCAAAATGTTTGATCAAACACCAGAAAAGTATGTCGTCAGTCCTCGCTTCGCTTACTTTTCTGGTGTTTGATCAAACATTTTGGTGTTTTATGATTTTTTGTTTTATTTGACCAAATGACAAGAATATTGTCATCGGAGTTTAATGGATTAAGTGTACCAGCCTGTTCCCAACTTCCCCTCACTTCTCTTCCCTTGTGTTCCCTCCCTACTTCCCTCCATAAAAAACAGTAAACCCAGAATAACCAATAAAAGGTTAGATCAAGATAAGTTTCTTTGTCTCTGTTCTTAAGAGGTTTCCATTTAACTGCTCCAGAATAAAAAATATTTGACGGCATAGATACAGAAATATCCATTATTAACTCCAACAAGACAACTTTGTAGTTTTTGCTTTTTCGAGTATTGAACATTTTAATTAAAAAAAGAGGAGGTCCCTTGCTTAAATGAAGTTTCAAATGATCGAGACCTCAGAAAGACTGGAGTTCGGATTTTGAGCTGAATGGGATCTTTGGGTTGGTTTGTGTCACTGTATTGAAGGGTGTAGGATATCCATGCCCCTGGTCTTTTTATTTTATTTACTTTATTTATTTTATCTATTTATTTATCTATTTATTTATTTATTTACTTATTTCTATTTTCTATTTATATTTATTCATTTATTTATGTATTCTTATTTAGAGAATTTATTTATTTATCTTATCTATTTATTTATATAATTATCTATTCATTTATTTATTATTTTTAATTCTATTTATTTATTTATTTGTCTATATATCTACCTCTATGCTTTTTCATTCACTTACTTATCAGTCATTGGTAGGAAAGGAACTATTTTATTTCTTTATTTTTTTGCCTTCTTTACTGGGTATTGCTATTCCTTTTATTGAAATATTCGCCAGAGTATTTCAATCATGTCCGTGGCACTCCCCACGGAAGCTAAAAGGTTAATGCTTTCTCAGCAAAGTTTCTGCAGCCGATGGCCTCCCCTCCTCTGAACCAGAAATTAGTTTAGCTTAGTTTAGCTTAGGTAAGGCTATATGGGATTAGGTTATTTTGCTTAGTTCAGAGTTGGTTAGGGACCGTTCCTCTGGGGCTCTCCATTGGTTGGCAAAAAGCCGGCTTTTGAAAAAAAAAAAAAAATCGGATGTTGGCAATTGTTGGCAATTCTGGACAAGATCCAAAGCAAAGCGGACTGGATTTGTCGCGTTTATTTCTCTCGCTTCTTCACTGCCATTTTCTTATATATATATGTATATATATATATATATATATATATATATATATATATATTATATATATATATATTTTTTTTTTTTTTTTTTTTTGTGGGAGGGGCTTTTCCTAATGTTCTTACCGAATAATCCTTTATCTTTTGATTTTAGGTTTTTGTGTCATATCTTTAACAGCTACTCTCTTTTTCTCTTTATCTCTCTCTATCTACCTATCTATATACCTCTCTCTATATCTATCTATCTATCTTTATTAAACCGTTTTCATTTTGTTTGGTTTCTTCTATTCCCGTTCCTTTGCCTTTCACTTTTCAATTTGTTTCGTCTCTTTACCTCCCATGTTTCTTTATTAAACATCCATTTCATTTCTTTAATCACTCCTTCCATCTTAATTATTATTTTACTCTTTCATATATTTCTCCTCTTTTTTTTTGTCAAATTTATCCTCTTTTTTGTCATTTTCTCCTCTTTTTGTCCTTTTCTCCTCTTTTTGTCATTTATCCTCTTTTTTGCCATTTTTCACTCTTTTTTGTCCTTTTTTCACTCTTATTTGTTCATTTGTCGTACCTTCCTTCCACACTGATTATCTACAACATCTCTTGCTTCTGTTCTATTACGCTTTTCTCTCTCCTCATCTTATTTTATGTATTCACTTTTAAGCTCATGTTACTCACATTTTTTTATTTGTAAATTTGTTGCTAATATTTTTCTCACTTATTCTCTGTCACAGATTTCACATCTTCCATTTATTTTATTGTTCTCTCCTCTTCTCCATCTTTATTAGAAGTTTTCCAGTCCCTTTCCTTTATGCACCTCTTATTTCCTCTTTCTCTCTCTCTCTCTCTCTCTCTCTCTCTCTCTCTCTCTCTCTCTCTCTCTCTCTCTCTCTCTCTGTCTCTCTCTCTCTCTCTGTCTCTCTCTCTTTCTCTCTCTCTCTCTCTCTCTCTCTCTCTCTCTCTCTCTCTCTCTCTCTCTCTCTCTCTCTCTCTCTCTCTCTCTCTCTCTCTCTCTCTCTCTCTCCTCTTTCTCTCTCTCTCCCCTCTCTGTTCCCCTGTCTTTCTCTTTCTCTCTCTGTCTCTGTCTCTCTGTCTGTCTCTCTGTGTCTCCCCCCTCTGTCTCTCTCTCTCTCCCTCTCTCTCTCTCTCTCTCTCTCTCTCTCTCTTTTATTTATTGACCTATTTTACCTCTTCTATTCAACTTTATTTCTACTTTATACACTTCCATTCAATTTCCGTCTTTCTCTCTCGGCCCCTTTTATTATGTTTTTCTTTTGTCCGACTTCTTCTCTTCCTATTCTATCTTCCTCTCTTTCATTTGTTGATTTCTCTCGCCTTATTCTTTGTATTATTTATCATTCATCTTTACTACTATTTCCCTATTTGATTTTCCTATTGCTTACATTCCCTCTTTCCTTTTCTTTCCTTTCCTTTATAAGTTTTCCCATTTTCTCCTGTTATCATTAGAATTTCTTTGATCAAAAGTTTTCTACTTTTATTTACATTGCTCATCGTTTACTTATTTTTTCTCTGTTCTCTATTAATTATTTCACTTATTTTTCATTATGTTTATTCCTTTATCCTTTTCGCTATTCTCGTGTATTTCTCTGTACATTTCCCTTCCACAGTCATTCTTCTTTCGTGTTTCTATTTTCTTTCGACTTGATAATTATTTTCTTTTATTTCGCTCGTTCTCCTCTTATCTTATTTTTTGTTTCCCTTCTTTATGTATTTCTTTAAACACTTCATTCCATCTCTCGTTCCTACTTCGTTTTTTCTATTTTCATTCATTTAATTCCGTTTTTCTACACTCCACATTTTCTACTTTTTCTTCTCCCCTTTCCCCCCCTTTTGATCATGCATTTCCTTGTTCATTTCCTTTCGTTCCATTTGTACTTCGATGCGTTTGGCATCAATCCCAATTCATGAATACAAAAACTCTAGATCGATTGCATAGAGACCAATGAGTATAGTGTGTGTGTGTGTGTGTGTGTGTGTGTGTGTGTGTGTGTGTGTGTGTGTGTGTGTGTGTGTGTGTGTGTGTGTGTGTGTGTGTGTGTGTGTGTGTGTGTGTGTGTTACACCATTGTCTTGGATCACGTGTTGGACTCGTGATCAACACCTATTTCTTTCCGGGAAGAGAGCTCGGAGCTCATATATAACCGATCTATGTGTAATGCTGTGACCTTACACGCACACACACACCCAACTCCCCGCCCATGAGAGCTGGAGCAACAATCCGTAGCGCAACGATACTGAAGTTATTTCAGCCCTGGTGTGTGTGTGTGTGTGTGTGTGTGTGTGTGTGTGTGTGTGTGTGTGTGTGTGTGTGTGTGTGTGTGTGTGTGTGTGTGTGTGTGTGTGTGTGTGTGTGTGTGTGTGTGTGTGTGTGTGTGTGTGTGTGTGTGTGTGTGTGTGTGTGTGTGTGTGTGTGTGTGTGTGTGTGTGTGTGTGTGTGTGTTTTCCCAATGAGAGTAAAATTGCAGGTTAGCAGTCGGAAAACAGGTGACCTGCTTTCACCCGAATAAAATTGTATAATGTCTTCCAATAAATAAAAAAATGTATAAATAGATAAATAAATAGAAAAATAAATAAAACAAGCTAATCAGTTAATTGATAAAGAAGTGAAATGAATAAAGAAATATATAAATAAACAGATAGATAAATTGATAGATGAATAAAGAAGATGACATCAGGTCAAAGGGTTGTATTGGTAAACTCGTTTTATCCCTGAACATTGCTTGGGTATTCTATTCACTTGCAAAGGGTCCATTCTTCCAAAGACCTTACAACCTCTGTCCTTAACTCGCCTCTGAAGTGGACGAAACCGTTTTGCGTTCGCCAAAATAAAAATCTTCCAAATGAGTCATCGAGTTGATGGGTATGATCGCGAAAGTAATCCGTCTGTAATGAGGGTCAGCCACTTTGACCGATAAAATTGCTCGGTTTTTGGCGAGAAGAAAAGAAAGCGTGATCGGTTTGACGGCGTTAAATATTGCATGCCACCAATACCTTTCCTGGTCATTTGTCAGCTACTATTTCCTGGTGACTTGTCAACACCTTTGTTTGTTTGTTTCTTTCTTTCTCATTCAACACAAATCATAAAAGAATTTACACTTTTTTTATATATATACCTTCTTATTGTGATTCAACAGGACATGTCTTTTCATGTTTTTCTGGTTATTTTTAAACTTCTTTTGACGATTTTTTAGCACTTCTTTTAATACCTTTTCAACGCCTTTCCTGACTATTGCAAGCCACTTTTCGTTGAAAATAAGTCAATACATTTTCCTGGTAATATATCAATACCTTTTCTCGGATTATTTGTCAACAGCTTTTCGAGTTTTATGCTTTTTTTTTCTTGTAATTTTTCCTCTTTCCATATCCTCTTATTTCTTGTACTTTTCCAACATGTTTATAGCCTTTTTTCGTGTTCCATATCAGGACTTTATCACTTACTCCTTTTTTTATTAGACACTACTTCATTTTTCTACATCCAGGAAATAAGAGGAAGGGTGGAGGGGAGTGGAGTGTATTTAGGGATGGAATGGGTGGGAATGGTTTTATGCCTTTTTCTTTTTAGCTACCTCCCTTGAAAGGGGGAAAAATCCTTGGTATATGTATGTATATGTATGTATGTATGTATGTATGATCTTCACATTTGCCGTTCCAGTCTTCTTATATTCTTCCTCCGTCACGTTTATATCTATCTTTTGTTTTATAATTAGATTTAACTTAAGAATTAAAACTCTTTCAATTTGTTTATATTAGATTTACCTTTATATTTAGATTTACCTATGTATTTAGAGTTATATTTGCCTTTGGACTTACCTTAGATTTAGGTTTATTTTTAGATTTACCTTTAGATTTAGACTCACCTCTAAATTTAAATTTGCTTGTAGATTTACCTCTATATTAGATATAGATTTACCTTTAGATTTAGATATAGATTCTCTTCAAGGTTTTACTTTAGATTTAGATTTTGATTTTCCTTTAGATTTAGGTATAGATTCTCTTTAAGGTTTTACTATAGATTTAGATTTTTATTTGCCTATACATTAGATTTAGGTTTACCTTTAGATTTAAATATAGATTCTATTTAAGGTTTTTCTTTAGATTTAGGTTTTTATTTAGATTTAGATTCATCTTTAGATTCAGATTTATTATCACTCTTCTCTTCTCTACATCTACCACATTCTTCCATCTACTCCTTTCCACTTCCACTATTTTCCATATATTCAGAGAAAAATACTCCATTTTTGCTCAGTCCATCAAAAGATGTCCTGTAGGATGGTATTTGTTCTCCGGATGTTAAACTTAGAAATTTCGTGAGCCCGGGTTCGAATCTCACCAGTTAGTGATAAATGTCACTTGCCCATGTAAGGTGAGGGTCCTATCCCAGGAGACTCGTATCTGCGGCCGGAGCCGTCACCTTTGTCCAAAGAGCTTTAAGGACTGCTGGAGCAGATATGACTCACCACTGGAAATCGGAGAGGAGTGCGGGATTCGAACCCCATGGCTAAGAAAAAGCGAGACCAGCACGATTCTGATTAGTCCTTTAGCCATATAGAATAAAAGGAATAGCTTTGATCATAGCTAAGTGTCTCCTGACGGAAGCTACTCCTCTTGATCTCAAAATTCACCTCACTCCTGCACTCCACATTACCACTTCTCTTCTTCCACCTCCACCCTCCCTCCCTCCACCTCCTCCGTCCACCTCCACACGTCTCTTAACCAATCGCGTTTTCCAATCACGTGCCTCCCTCTCTCGTACAAGGCACCTTTTGCAGTCGTCTTCCCCCATCCCAATCTTTTCCTGTGACTCTACCAATCACCAACCCCACTCTTGCCAATCACGGACTCTTCGTAATGGAGTTTAGATGCCTGATTAGCATCATAGTAGCGTTCCAATCCCCAATCAAGTCTCAAAATGTGAGTCTGATACCCAATATTTTCCTGTGACTCTACCAATCACCAACCCCACTCTTGCCAATCACGGACTCTTCGTAATGGAGTTTAGATGCCTGATTAGCATCATAGTAGCGTTCCAATCCCCAATCAAGTCTCAAAATGTGAGTCTGATACCCAATCTTTTCCTGTGACTCTACCAATCACCATCCTCACTCTTGCCAATCACGGAAACTTCGTAATGGAGTTTTAGATGACTGATTAGCATCATAGTAGCGTTCCCATCCCCAATCAAGTCTCAAAATGTGAGTCTGATACCCAATATTTTCCTGTGACTCTACCAATCACCAGCCCCACTCTTGCCAATCACGGAAACTTTGTAATGGAGTTTAGATGCCTAATTAGCATCATAGTAGCGTTCCAATCCCCCAATCAAGTCTCAAAATGTGAGTCTGATAGCAGTGAGATTCAAAGATAGTGTTTGACTCATCTTAGCGTCCTTCCAATGGTCCCAATCATTTTTCCAATCAAGTCAATATCTCTGATTTCCATCCTGTCTTGCCTCATAACTGATTCGCATACTAATAGTCTCATAGTCTCTTAAAGTTCGACCCAATATGGGCTATTGAGTGCATAAGCTTTTTGGGAGTCAGTATTTCAGTGACTTTATTGACAGCCCAGCAAAGTAAGTTCCTGCAGGACTCTTTAATGAATGGAAACTAATCTGATTTTTTTTTTCTCTCTCTCTCTCTCTCTCTCTCTCTCTCTCTCTCTCTCTCTCTCTCTCTCTCTCTCTCTCTCTCTCTCTCTCTCTCTCTCTCTCTCTCTCTCTCTCTCTCTCTCTCTCTCTTTTCTATGACTCGACCTCTTCGGGTCTGTATTCTTCCAAGAACAGAAACGTTGGATTCTTCGGAAAAGATATAATATCTTACATTTCCTTACATTTACAGTCTCTCTGAACTACAACAGTCATGTTCTAGTCCCTAACTCGTTCTCTTTACATGTCCGTACCAGGCCGCACACTCGTTATAATTTTAGATATCATCAGGCTATTCTATTAATGCTAATAGTTTCCTTTCGATAATAGTCTCTTATGTTCTTATGTAATAAACGTGTTACCCCTATCTAGTTTAACCCCCTCAATACCGGGTGTTCCGTTTTCTCTTCCTTCTAAGTATCACTAAACCTATTAATTTCCATGGCTCCCCTTCTTTATCGAAGTAGTTAAACCTTATCTCGTTCCCTGGCTCATACCCAAGGGACATTTCACTCCCAAACACGAATCCCTAGCAGCGTCCCAATCCCTGAGTTAGATCCCGAATTACATTCAAATCCCTAACTCTTGTCCTGAATACATCCCAGTTGGGAGCTCTGACCCTGATCCCTGCACAGTTCCCAACGTGTCTTCTTCCTCTTGGTGTACAAAGTCTAACGACACTTTATCCTCCTTTGCTCCCATATTCCCGTTTTCTTTTCACAGCAACCATTCTTTCCTTCCATCCCTTCTTTCTCTACTGTGCGCTGGAGGAGGGGGTATTAGCAAGCATGCGGGTCTCGCTTAATTGCTGGCTGCTACCCCAAATTCCTCTCCGATTCCGTGAAGTAACTGCTACCTAACTCCCAGCAGTCTCCAAAGCGTATAGGACAAAGGTGAAGGCTTCCGCCGGAGCCAGGCACCTCCTAGCATAGGTTCCTCACCATCTAACTTCTCTTTCTTCATTATTACTGGGTCTCCAAAGTGTATAGGACAAAGGTGAAGGCTTCTGTCTCAGCTACGCGCCTCCTAGCATAGGTTCCTGACCATCTAACTTATCTTTCTTCATTATTACTAAGTCTCCAAAGCGTGTGGGACAAAAGTGAAGGATTCTGCCTCTGCCACGCGCCTCCTAGCATAGGTTCCTGACCATCTAACTTCTCTTTCTTCATTATTACTAAGTCTCCAAAGCGTGTAGGACAAAGGCCAGGGCTTCTGCCTCAGCTACGCGCCTCCTAGCATAGGTTCTTCACCATCTAACTTCTCTTTTTTTCATTATTACTAAGTCTCCAAAGCGTATAGGACAAAGGTCAGGGCTTCTGCCTCAGCTACGCGCCTCCAGGGATAGGTTCCTCACCATCTAACTTCTCTTTCTTCATTATTACTAAGTCTCCAAAGCGTGTTGGACAAAGGTCAGGGCTTCTGCCTCAGCTACACGCCTCCTAGCATAGGTTCCTCACCATCTAACTTCTCTTTCTTCATTATTACTTACAGTCTCCAAAGAGTATAAGCCACGCACCTCCTAGCATAGGTTCTTCACCATCTAACTTCTCTTTCTTTATTATCGCTAAGTTTCCAAGGCGTGTGGGACAAAGGTGAGGGCTTCTGCCTGAGCTATCCGCCTCCTAGCATAAGTTCCTCACCCCCTAACTTCTCTTTATTTATTATTACTAACACTCGTATTCTCTACTATCCCTATCAACCATTCATGTCTTATCTATAATTCTAAACCATCGATAACCACTTCCCTTGCTCTTGTTCTATCTACAATCACTACTATTCATCATTTCTTTATTTTTGAAATACACCCTATCTACCATTCTGTTCTTGATCTACTAGTCTTGCCGACCATCCTTTCATTTCCTCTACCAGCCTCACCATTCACCCTCTTTAGACTCCGCTGTCTTAATTGTTACTGGTAATCATTTCCTTAACGCTACCCGGCTTTCCACCAACTTCTTGTAGTTGTAGTATATCCGTCATTCATTCCACTTTATATTTAAGTCACCAACCAAATCCATTCTCTGTATAGCTTCTCCACTATCCTCACAATCCCTTCCTTTCTCTCCAGCTACCATTATACCTTAAAAAACCATCACTTCCAACAAAGTTCAATTCTAAAACAATAATACACCATCCTTGAACATCTGACTAACATGTGTGTTGCTACTATTCCCAACAACTATCACTTCCAAAGTCTTTTGAAATTATTCCGAGCTTAACTATATCATACAATCGTTTTTTCTTAGCTAGTCCAACAATTTCCTTTCACATCCTTCTACCATATACAAAAACTATTCTCTTCTTCCTTCCTTAACTGTTGTCATAAAATTTCTATCCACGCTCTCTGCTATCCTTCACTACTATTCTTTACCGTTTTCATCCAACTATTCACATAAACGTTTCTCTTTCCTGTTTCTCTAATACTCCCGATAAGTCTTCAAACATTTCACATACCCTCTGTACAACCCTCTCTCCCTGCCTATTTCCATATCACTTCCAATTTCTATTCTTATTTCATCCCAAATACTACTCCCTTCAAATATTCTAACCATCTATTCATAATCAACTTTATTTATTATCACTGCCTGGTTGGAAAGCATACACATTTGTTCCGGAACCATCCTCAAAAACTATATCTCACCTTCACCATCCTCTATTTACAACCATTCTCATTTCTCGTAATCTTTATTTTACTTATTTGAATACTATTCCCAAGAATTATGAACTCCTTCCCTCACCAACCCTTCGCTCTAATCATTCCCATACTTATCTTCTTACTGTATAACTCTCTTTATTCAAAGAAAAATTTTCCTCTCTATAAGGGGGTAGCTAGGTACAGCATCTTCCTCCACTCGCAACCTATTCTATTCCCATCCATCACCCTTTTGCTTCCCATATATTGTAGCTCTTTTTTTTTTTTTTTAATCACCATTATCCATTCTCATTCCACAGGATCTATATACACTTTACTTGAATGACAAACATACATCTTAAACTACTTAGGACCTTCTAGAACCATACCTCTTTCCTTTCCCAACCATTTCCTCCAAGCAATCTCGTTCCCTACGGTTTGTATTCTCTTTACTTGAATGACTCTCGCCCAACCTCCATCGCCACTTATTATGAAACCCGTGAATGCATTACAATTTCACGGCAAAGCAGATTATACCTGGATGGTTAATGGCGGATGTGTGTACCAATTCCGACACCCCGTGAGCATAGTAATAACAACAATAACTTAAATGAGCGTTCCGTGTCCCCCCTCTGGGTCTTGGGAAGAGAGGCACGGTATTCAAGGAGTTCTCCTCAAATGAGGACCTTTAGAAATTTGGGGAGTCTTTGAGAAGGAGATTCAAGACTTGGAGGATCTTCGTGGTATGTGAGGAATTTCGGAGGACATTTGACGCTCTGTGGGTCCTGGAGAGCGAGTTGCTGGTCTCCAACGTTCTTCGGGAGTGAGACGCAGGATTCGTAGACTTGTATAGCTAATTTCGAAATATAAAGAGACTTAGAAAAGGAGGGCTAAGTGTTTTGATATTTCAAATAGAGTCATGTATAGGATGTAGTTGTTGTTTGAGGATGAGGTATGGAACTTGAGAGCTTTTAGAGGGCGAGTTATGAGAACTGAGCAGTCCTCGAGGAGGATATGGCCTCGAGGGACTCGAGAAGGAGGAGGTATAGACAACACTTAAAGTGGACAAATCTGGTAATCGCAAAGCCTCGATCCCAAGACCCCATGGTTAAGTGTTCAGTCTGTTACCATATTTCCATCGTTTCGTGACAAAATGGTACCAGACTAGATCCTTAACCATGAGTCCCATGATCGAGGCTCCCCGACCGCCTAATTTTATTATTTGAGAAATATCACTAACTATCAATTTGCTCCCTTGAAAAAGCTTAAAGTCTTAAACTAGATTTACCTAGTCCTGAAGAGAGAATATTAGGTTACATGATTCGAATATCGATTATTGGACTCGTTAGTCAATCAGTTGCTGCCTTCAATTTTGCTGACTGGAAACCCGCACCTCTACAGCAGTTGTCAATGGTCCTTGGGTCTTCCCATAGATCTCTTCGGGAAGAAACTTTGGACAGATGCCTGCATTGTATTAGTGTGGGACTGTGTCAACCTCACCGCTTGGAAATAGTAAAAGATAGAAGTTGACGGTTGCCGTATGTCTTCGTATTGAAAAATAGAGAAAATATGGATGATGTTGACGAAGAGAGATCTGTGTCCTGTTCATGGATCGAATATCAGCCCCTGGGGCTGCATCTCTTTGATGTTCTTCGTGCAGGAACTCCTCGTGTAAGTACCCGTTAACGATCCCATGAGCAAAAGGCAAGCTATTGCATCTTAACTGTCTTAAAAGGATAATTTTCTTGTATTTGAGGATTTCAACTTAGAAAACGTCAGGTGATTTTATTTAGCTTAATGATGACTATAGTGCAGTGCAGGGTTGAAAGACTCTCACTCGAATCATCCAAACGAAGCCTTTACTGCCTATGGGGAGGAATTTGAATTTCGTCTTGATTAATCCCCTCTTCCCCCCGAAAAATCTCAGAAGGACACTAAAGTAGCAACGATTTTTTGAAAAACTGTAGAGTCTTAAAAGTTTTTAGGGGGTGATTTTTAAGAGCTGGCAGGCTATAGAGAGACATCTTTGAGACTTGATAGGTCCAGAGACGCAATCTATTGATCATAGGATCTAAGAGTAGGAGGTGTGAGTCTCAAAGGGTCCTGAAGAACAAATTATCGATTTGAAAGGTCTTCGAGGATAAGATTTTTGGCTCGAGAATTCTTGAATGGCGAGCTTTCGAACTCGAGGGCTTTAAAGGATAATCGATAGGATTTTTACGAGCTTTAGTGGACGAGGTATGGGATTTGACCGGAATTGTAGTTCTTCCAGGTCTGTAAAAGTTTATAGGAATCATCTAGTCTGACTAAAAGTAGGTTTAGATTTTTTAAGAGCCATTGAAACTATATATGATAAACAGCTTAAGTTATATAAACTGAGGGGGAATAAATTGGAGGTGATTAGAATAGCATGGATGTCGCCAGAAAAAAATTAATAGTTATATAAATAAATAAATAGATAAATAAATAAATGAATAAATAAATAGATAGATGAATAAATGAATAAATAAATTAATAAAGAACCATGGATAATGAAGGAGGATGTGTGATAATGTAATAGCTTACTTGAGATCTGAATCAAAAGAAAAATATCATTCTTTACAGACGTGTTTAACATTCTTCAGAATAAAGTTGTAAAAGTAATCATATGTGTGAATTTGACTAATCAAGTAAATTCAAATTTATTTGGCACTTATCGTTATTTCTTTAAGCTAAATCTTTTCCACGTCAGAATTAGAAAAATAATCTAGAAAGCTAAATCGAGAAGGTAGTGTAATCTCATCATGGATGAAGAGTTCTTTATTTTTATCAAAATTATTTGGCGTTAACTAGAATAGAATAATCAAGTCACTCAGTAGTACAGTTTACCACAATATAGTTAAAACACTGG
>NC_134808.1:37783244-37788244 GCF_046742065.1 Oratosquilla oratoria
TTTCAACAAAAGATTATTTAATAAAGTATTCAACAATTAATTCGAATTTTATGATGGATTTAGTGAACGCTCTTACAAGCACGGACGTATACGAAGGAATGTACAGGATCATATATATATATATATATATATATATATATATATATATATATATATATATATATATGTGTGTGTGTGTGTGTCTCGATTCATGCACACACACACACACACACACACACACACACACACACACACACACACACACACACACACACACACACACACACACACACACACACACACACACACACACACACACACACACACACACACAGCATGTATTATTAAATGGAATATATTTCGTTAGCTTACGCGTGATTAATATTTAGTAATGTAAACTTACATATTTCTCTTAGAGTATGTCTCTAAACAGCTGACAAACCACCAATATGCACTTTAGTTGGAGACTAGTAAAAAACCTCGAAAAATGTATTACAATTGGTAATGATATATAGTAGCTATGAATATAATTTTTCTGAGTTATCCACTGATAACTCTCCATTTGGAGATCAATGTTAATCGGATGCCTTGTGTTATTTTTATCTGGTAATGGATGTTATTGTTATGTAGAGATAGCTAAATTGTCGGCAAACCTTGAAATCTAGACAACTACGCACATAACACTTCATACCTATATCCAAAAATTTCACAAATTTTATTCAGAAAAAAAATCTTGAAATACAATTTCAATGCAAATAGGTCTTTATCACGCAATAAATGAATAAATAATTAAATAGATTGATAACTAAATAAATATATAAATAAACATGTAAGTGGATAAATGAGAAATAATTAATAAACAATGAATAGATAAATAAATTAATTAATTAATTAGTACAGAGATAGATAGTCCAAAAGATAGCGGTGGAAGGCAAAAAGGTGACTACTATATTGGAACAGAGTAACCTAAATCACATCGACTGGGATGTTAGTGAAAAGAGACATCACATCTAATTTCACTTGTAAACCAATGCAAATGGCAATGCTAATTATAGTAACAGAGCTAATTAGAAATAATGGGAAGGCGGGCTCATAATCTAAGAAGGTTTAATAATATGACCCTCTGAGTCGAGACTAGAGGCGTATAATGTATGACATAAAGCGAATGACGTCACATGGCACCATAACATTGCAATGTAATGGTGATGGCAGCAGGGCATTGATGTAATGAATGGGGCTAGTGTCTACTATGATATTAACGAGGGGGGTTAATTTCTACAGGTAATTAAGATAGATTTTGATAAAGGTGAGAAGAAAATGAGATGGGAAGATACGAATGAGACTTAATTGATTCAAATGGTACTTAAAGAAAACAGTCAAACAATAGTAGGAATAGCACTTGGTCGTTAATAACCAGCGCTTCTTTCCTTGGGGATACTATGGCGCCATAGATGTGGTTAGGAATATATTTAATTACAATAACAGAAAGGAAAGATATTACAAGATAAGATAGATTCGTATTCTTTTTCGAATGGCAGTTAATCTACAATGAAATAATATTGCAGTTTTCTAGTATCAGGGCAGTCGCCAAACTCACTGAAGTGACTTTTTAAAATTTTAGCAGCAATACCCATAGTATGAGAATATATGTATGTGTGTGCATATGTATGCACGTATGTGTGTGATTCACCATGGTCTTGGATCACGTGTTGGACTCCTGATAGATAGCTATTTCCCTCCAGGAAGAGAGCTCAGAGCTCATATATGGCCACGTGTGTGTGTGTGTGTATGTGTGTGTGTGTGTGTATGTGTGTATGTGTGTGTGTGTGTGTGTGTGTGTGTGTGTGTGTGTGTGTGTGTGTGTGTGTGTGTGTGTGTGTGTGTGCGCCCGTGTGTGTGTGTGTGTGTCCAAGCGTGCGTAATGTGTGTGTTCATCTATACATCTACTCTGAAAGAACATGGAATTAATATGCAAATTATACCACAATAGACTCAAATTCGCTCCACCAAAACAAATATTATGATAATAGCTAAGAATACAATCGACGCAGGTTCAGGGGAGAGACCCACGGATCATAAAGACCTCATTATCTACAGTTCCTTGAACATAACCTTTGGCAGATTCTCCCGTGAGAGAGAGACAGCAGAATCAAGAAACCAAGAAATTATTTGATGCTTTTCAAAAAACTTGTTCTTTTGTGCAAGAGACAATAGCCCCGCCCTCGGGTGGCTGGCTGTGACTCGTTCACGAAGTGACAGACTCTTTGTTCCCTCTGTTCTCTTTAGAGAGTTAGGACAACTTATGAAAGGGAATCACTAATTGGGAGTGCTTAAGGTTTTCGTCACATTGGAAGGATCTTGGAAGTGAGTAGAAAAGACTGCCAGACAAATGAATTAAAAGAATTTGTATCAAATGGCGTGAAGATAACTGAGATCGGTCGTAAGCTATCTATGGCTAAATGTAGTGTCACGGTGATGAGTTAAATAGTCTGGCAGTTGGCAGAATAAGAGTTTTTTCAGACATGGATAGAAATTGTTAGAACAGGTACCAGTGCCTGACCATACATATGGTTTGTTATTTTATACCATCTAAATGAGATGAGTATACAGGCATACAAATATTAGAGTTTTGTCTTGGGTTTCACAGTGGCTGGCAATAGCTCTCGTGGACCCCGACACGTGCCTCTGGGAAGAAATAATGTTGTGTTGTCTGTGTGGTATTCATGTTGATTTGCTCCTATGTCACCGGATTGTAGATGTACTGATAGTATGCGCAGTAGTAGTAGGTATAGTTTGGATGGCTATTAGATAGGCTCCCTAAAAGATCTTCCTGTGGTACACATTTTGATCCAAACAATTCGATAATATGCAAGAAGGGTAGATTCATCTGCATGAGATATAACGAGATAAGAGATCTCGCTGCCCAAATACTTTGGGAGGTATGCAAGGATGTGACCACTGAACCAACACTACTCACCCTATGAGAGGAGAACTTCAGGCATCTCACTTCTAATACAGATGAAGCACGAGTGGACGTCAGCGCAAGAGGTTTCTGGGCACGGAAACAACTGGCCTTCTTTGATATACGAATAGTTGAACCAATGGCCCCCTGTTACAATGACCTAACTGTTGAGGTGTCCCAATCCTGAAATCAGAGTGAAAAAAATCAGGATGCACGATGAGCGTATACAGAATGTGGACCACTCCGATAACCTTCATGACTTCAGACGGGACGGGTCCAAGGGCAAAGGCATTCTACGCTCGTCTAGCACAGGTTATAGCAGAAAAGAAACAACCAAAGAGAACACTGTGGCGTGGATGAGATGTAGACTATCATTCTCACTCTTAAGATCAGCTGTCATATGCCTGAAAGGTACCAGGTCCCCACTCGTCCCCACCCCCTAAATCAGCACACATACAAATCCTCTATTTTAAGCAGTCTATAGTAGGAATTAGGATAAATGAACCTCTGTAATAGAATTCATTAAAGTTGAGGAATTTAAAATATAAAAGGGTAGTCAACCACAGACACTGGCGAGAAAGGGGCTAATGGACTGTCTCTGTAGGAGACAGATCCTGACTGCTTTCACCACATTTCCACGAAGAAAGAAGTCGTTGTAAAAAAGTAGTAGCAGTAGTAGTACAAGTAGTAGTAGTAGTAGTAGTAGTGATAGTGATAGTGGTGGTAGTGGTAGTGGTAGTGGTAGTAGTAGTAGTAGTAGTGATAGTGATAATGGTGGTAGTGGTAGTAGTAGTAGTAGTAGTAGTAGTAGTAGTAGTAGCAGTAGAAGAAGTAGTAGTAGAACCAGTAGTGGTAGTAGTAGTAGTAGTAGTAGTAGTAGTAGCAGTAGAAGAAGTAGTAGTAGAACTAGTAGTAGTAGAATAAGTGGCTGTAGTAGAATTGCAGAAGTGACCCGTCATCAACACTGCCTATGTGAACAAGTCTGAGAAATAGAATTTAGGTTGATATAGATCTACCCGTTCTGCTCCGTAGAACGCTGTGCTTAGTTTCCTGGAGTAATCACATTTACAAAGAAGCAAACACCGTGGAGACTGTATGCTATGATACATTCATGAATTTCTCTTTGTGACACATGGGATTTTAGTATTTTATCAGAAATACACACGGCATCTATATTTGGGGACAAAATTGCATCGACCTCGTAGATATCGTAAAGAAAATATTAAGGTAGTAGAAGGAAGGGATAGCAGAAGTTAAAAGTGATATGTATGTATGTATATATACATATATATATATATATATATATATATATATATATATACATATATATATATTAATGGCGAATAAAAACACAGTAAAATGTTGAGTGGCTTTGTAAGTAGAGATTCCAGTAAAGTACCTAAAATGATAACTGCATACAGTTAATACTCTCATGCTGCTCTAATTTAGGAAATATACAAAAGTTGTAAACAACTGCTTATCACAGGCAGTCAGTTATTTTTGTACCTCTGCAAGTATCTTCTCAGGAAGGTATTTCTTCTATGGTAATCTAAATAAAATCCTTTCGGGTTTCTAGAGTGTAGGTGCCCATAGAGTCATCTAGAGAGAGAATTATTTATAATATCTACATGGGAATCGAGCCAGAACTTGTAGTCTTCATGTAGGCAGACTTACCCTAAGTCCAGTTCGATGTAGAGTCGAATTATTTCTGAGGCTAAGGCTGGAAATCATATAGTCTTGTATTTCATCCCCACATAAAACTTACTTCATGGGATGATTGTACAGATTCCACAGTCACTGACCTCAATATTCTCTCGTCAGTTGGCTAAGCTGTTCCTATATCATCTTTAATGGAGAATGATCATAGGGATTTTCTCAGCGGGGATGGTTTCCTCGACCAGAAAGATTGATCCTATAAATAAAAAGCTGAATGAACCCAAAGCAGCAGATAAACTCATTACACACACACATACACTATATATATATATATATATATATATATATATATATATATATATATATATATATATATATATATATATATAAATGTACATATATA
>NC_134808.1:37790744-37793244 GCF_046742065.1 Oratosquilla oratoria
TGTATCGAATGAAATAATGGGGAATACTTGTGTATGTGACGGCAAAGACACATTCGAGTCATTTTGGCCACTGAACCAGAAAATGAAAGTCGATGATATTGGCATTTGAATCCTTTTTATCTTGTCCAAGATCCATTATATCGACGAGGCCAGCCATGTGGCAACCCACCTCTGCAACCTTTGCCCTGAGTGGTAGGATAGCTTGTGTTTTATTTTTCTATTACTACATATATCAGGATATTTTTTATTTTTGTTTCTTTATCTATTTATCTATATATTTATTTATTTATTTTTTTCATTATTTTAATTTCTTTTGTATCCGACCTAGTTATGGACCAAAAGGTCTCCTGCCGGCATGCTCCTACTTTGTAATCCTTTGATAGTTGTAGTTAACAATGACGGGCATCCTTAGATTGTCGAAGTAAAGATTACCCCGAAAATGAATAAATAAATCCTAATCTTTATTAAAGTATGTCATATATCCTATCTTCCTTTCATGTCTATTTATGTACAGAATTTGTTAAAAAGTTGTCCACTGGAAAGGAGAATAAGTTTAACTAATCCTTTACTAGGAAGAACCGGGCACGTCTATAATCTTTATCTTAATTAAAAAGAGACAATTTAATTAATCTCAACTCGAAGGGGATATTGACTATAAACCTTACGTTGTAAATATTTTAGCGAGTTTAGCTTAACCTGTATGAGCCACTATCACTTTTTTTTTTTTTTTTTTTTTTTTTTTTTTTTTGCGAATGATGACTGCATCTCGGAGGATCGGTGACCACATCTTACACTATATTTTCTTTTTGCCAACTGAAATCAAATTTCCTCCAGTAATATTAGCGCTAGTAGATAATCGGCAAAGTATTTAATTTACTATAATAAAACCTTTGCTACGTGCAGAACTAACAAAAGTTCACTGTGTAGAACGAGACCAACCTCTTCAGTGTTTGAAAAAGTGAAAGTTTGTATTCCTCAAGACTTTTGTTTTTCTTCCCGATTTGGTCTATGGAAGTTCTCCATTTACATTTTTACTTAGTTCGACCATACCTGGTTGTTAGATTTGTTCTAGATTCTCAACTGAGCACGGAGAGATGATATTACACTAGAATACACATTGGAGGAAGTAATTTATCTGTTAAAAAATAACTTGGAAAAAAATATAACTTATGACAATAATTTATTCTTGGAATTGGGAAACTAGTTTATAAGCTAGAAAACATCTTGAAAGAAATAATTTATGATGACTGTTAAAAAAATTATTTCAAAAATAAAATGTAATCTACTATGATAATTCATTCTAGGACTTAGGAAACTAGTTTCTACGCTTCCTATGTGATACACAGATTCTGGATAAGCCCATATGAGATTATGCCTCTAATTAATGCGCTCCTTTGATGTTACATGTTGTTAGATACAAATGATTAATATTACATATGAGGTAATGCACTTGCTTACGTAACGATACCATACTGCAGCAATACATTTATTTATTTATTTATTTATTTATTTATTTATTTATTTATTTATTTATTTATTTATCTATTTATTTATTTATCTATTTATTTATTTATCTATTTATCTATTTATTTATTTCTCATGGAAGAGAAGAAGACACACGACCTGAGAGGTGACGTGTGTCAGTCTTTCGAAATTGTCAGTGACAAAATTGCATTGTGGGAGGAAATGCGAATCAAAAATTGGGCGCCAGTTACCTCCGTTGGCTCTACAGTCAAGTTCGTTGTCATCAGCGACAGCGACCTCAGCAACATCACCCAACTTCACTCAAACTATCTCACCTCACCGGAGCACGGTCATCGTCGATCACTGACGAACGACCCTAAGTAAGGACCAAGTCTGATATAAGATACATTAAAAGTGAACATTTTGAGCTCGGGCATGTTTGCGATTGTGTTATTTGTTTACTAAATTCATGATTCCGTCACCAGAGGGAGCGATAAAAGCGTTAATTGCTCGTTTATGTGCAACACTGTGTGACCAGCAGGAGAGAGGCTTGTTAGTTCGGTTTGTGTCTGTATAGGCATTGGTGGTACGCGTGCATGTATTGTCGTGTGGAAATCGAAATGGAATGAATAAAACAGGATTGTGGCTGGGTGAGCACAAAATAAAAACGAATATATTATTTATAATTATAATTTTGACAATAATGAAAGAGATTCTTAGTAATAGTAATATAAATAACAATGATATTGTTGATAAAAACGTTAACATAACAACAACAATACCAATAACAATAACAAGAAACTGGACATGAATGATTAAAGTTAATCTTCATGGTTTACTGTATTTATTTTCTTATTACGAACAACAATGAACAATACCTCCTTCAGTCTAGACACTCTTCGTCCACAACCGAATAATGTTACAAAATGGCCCGGACCCTACCAGTACCAATTAACACAATCAATCTTTCATCCTTTACTAGAGATTGGTTACCTCATACACTTGAATAAAATCGTCTGACGACAGAAGCTTAACC
>NC_134808.1:37805744-37808244 GCF_046742065.1 Oratosquilla oratoria
CCATGAAGGAAATTAATGGACGGCTTTTTAACTTCGCGTTTTTTGGAGATAAATGATTCAGGAGGAAGGAAGATGTAAGCGCGTTGATGTCTAGCTTGCTAATGTACATCTTTATGGCCATCCCTTCTTCCCCGTCGGGGCTAAACGTCAAAGTTATAAGCTATGCAAATGCCCCATACTTTTCTCTCGCCCCTCATTTTCACGGGGAACAAATTTTCGCGTCGCTTGTATGTTGCGTTCGGTTTGGTTCCCGAGTAGTGAGGAAAAAGTTTGTTAGCAATCACTAATATTCATCTGCGACAACGAGGTGCAAGCACGTAGGTCAAAGGTAACGGCTTCGGCCGCAGTAAAGACGAGATGATGTACATGTGGATAACGTATTTCTTCGTCCAACCTCATTCTTGCTTCTCCAAATAAAGGAAAAAAATAAAAAAAATAAACTCAACTTTCCATTCATTTTATTTTGTATTTTATTTCATTTTATTTTATTTTATTTTGTTTTTTATAATTATCATATATTTTAATTCTGAAACATTAAGTCCATGTCTCGTCAATGATTGTATTTCACTTACCTATCTCTTTAGTTCTACAGGCCAAAGTTCATATCATACATTAACATGAAATTGTCTTTCCAAGTAAAAAAAAAAAAAAAAAAAAAAAAAAAAATCCGTACATGATACAGTTTCATTTTACTCGTCAATTTCACGTCATAATTACCTTAAGAAATTCATTGGTACCCATACGGACCAGCTTCACATAGTGTTTCCCATTTGAGATAAGTATCTGAATACACTTATTCAGAGAAATATTTTCCTTAAAAGGGTATTGAATATTATATCTGTAGCCAAGTTCTCTCACTAATTTTCTTGGAGGAAAAGCATTGAATCTTTCATCTTGCTCTTTCCAACAGTTTATGGCCTTGAGCACAGTGATCTATCTATTCCCCCCTATCACTCTCATTCTCTCTCTCTCTCTCTCTCTCTCTCTCTCTCTCTCTCTCTCTCTCTCTCTCTCTCTCTCTCTCTCTCTCTCTCTCTCTCCTCTCTCTCTCTCTCTCTGTGTGTGTGTGTGTGTGTGTGTGTGTGTGTGTGTGTGTGTGTGTGTGTGTGTGTGTGTGTGTGTGTGTGTGTGTGTGTGTGTGTGTGTGTGTGTGTGTGTGTGTGTGTGTGTCTGTCTCTCTGTCTCTCTCTCTCTCTCTCTCTCTCTCTCTCTCTCTCTCTCTCTCTCTCTCTCTCTCTCTCTCTCTCTCTCTCTCTCTCTCTCTCTCTCTCTCTCTCTGCCTCTACATCTCCCTCTCCCTCTCTTTCATGCATATTAAACACCGTGCGAATGTGTGCACAATCGCATTTGCTGGCAATTCAAAGGGATATGCAAGCGAACACATATAAACACAGATATATTGTATAATTTTGCACAGACACACACAAATCCCTCTATTCATATACTAACATACGTCCGGGCACCCAGTCACAGAGGCACATACATATGTAGATACACACACACACACACACACACACACACACACACACACACACACACACACACACACACACACACACACACACACACTCACACACATATATATGCATACGAATACATATATACGAGTATATATATACACACACACACACACACACATATATATATATATATATATATGTATATATATATATATATATATATTATATATACTGTATGCGTGTGTGTTCTTTTTGTTTTACTTTTTGCCTCATGTTCTGCATAACATAATTTCTGTACTTGACAAATATTAGATATTGCCCGGGACAAGATAAGTGAATAGTAACTGTATTAGAAAGTTTTATTAAGAGTTGTAGAAATTTTATGTAAACCAGCATAGTATGTGATTACACATGTTGTTTCATAAAGATTATACATATGTTATGTGCAGTGAAAACAGCATGTGTTCCCGGACTTCAGTCTATTTCTTTTTTAATTGTTATTTTGTTTTTATATTTTAGTATTATTTTGTAAATGAGAAGGAAATGTGAAATGGACAGAAATTTTGAAATTTACAGCAGATTACGAACAAGTAGAACATAATGAAATTTGATATACAACAAATAGATTAGAACAAAATAAAATAAAACAAATAAGATAGATATTAGGATGAAATAGAATTAAAAAAATGAAAAAATATTATAAAATCAAAATAACAATGTCTGCTGAAATTCAAAGAGGAATGTGCGACTCGAACCCACGAGTAAACTATTGCTAGACCAAATCACTTCCGAATGCCTCAACAGCACACATAGAAAGTGATATGATGATGATATGCTTTATCGTCACAAACTCCCCCTATCGGGAGGCTAGGACGGTGCCCCTCACAGAGGACTTTGTAGCGTGGAATTTAATGAATCATGCCCTTGGTTCAACTTCGCCAGTGGTAGGGATCGAACCACCACCCCCTTGACCTTCGCCGCAAATGATGACGCCCCAGCCCGCTCAGCCAGTGAGCGTGTTAGAAAGTAATAAGTAAATA
>NC_134808.1:37813244-37815744 GCF_046742065.1 Oratosquilla oratoria
AGAGCAATAAGCTAGGAAATATGCGGAGAAACAGGAAGAATAGAAAGTAGAGAAGGTATAAAAAGAGGAAGAAGAAGAGTAGGAAGAGGAGGAGGAGGAAGAACAGGAGTGGGTGTGAGAACAGGAGGTAAGAGTGGTAGAGAAAGGTTATCAGGAAGATTAAAAAGAGGAGGAGGAGGAGGGGAAGGAGGAGGAGTAGGACGTGAAGAAGGAGGGACAAAAGGTGGATGATGAAGAGGAAGAAGATAAGAGGAGACCAGGCGTGGTAATGGATAACCAAGTATTATTTTGTTCTATTTAAAGAACATTTTCTTTAACCGAGAAAACGACCTCAGATTTTGAGAACGTTCTTTAGCACAGACATATAATTTCTATATTTAGGGGTCTAGCATAAGCTTAGGGTGCCACTTCACCTGAATAGAATCGTCAACGCTTGCTTGAAATTATCTATAAAGTCGAAATGGGATTAGGAATGAAGTGTTTACCTTGAATTAGGGAACGGGAATCATAATTAGGTTTCGGGTCAGGAATTCTGTCCTAATTTAACGTGGTGAGATCTCCCCGGGATTGGTTTAATTAAGGAAGAAATATTAGGAGCCGCGTGCTGGAAAGAAGATTAGCACTTAACGTGTATAAAGTCTTGGGTTATACCCACATCTGACTAAAACCGTTTGGCCAAAATACATCAAAGCCATAATACATAATTCATTCCTTGGCCCTATTCACTTTAGCGGTTCACTTACAATGCAACTCCATGCAGGCGTTCACACAAGACTGCGCATTTTTTCCTTGAGTATGCGGTTCCGCCGCGGTTTCCGTGCACTTGAAACCGTTAGTGTGAACAGGGCCTTAGATTTTCAAGGTTTAGTTTAACTGAATAAAATCACTTGCGAACAGTAAGAGTAATAGTCGTAAGTCAAAAGGAGCATTAAAACAATTAATCGAGATTATATATAATGATAAGTTTGACAAAATTTTACATCAGCTTAACCAAATCGACTACCGGCACATAAGAAAACATAAGAATGAATGAGACTGTAAGAGACCATAAGGCTCACACTAGATAGAAACTTAAAAAAAGTCTCCCTTGTACTCAAAATAATGTTTTAATCCTTTTTTTTTTTCTTCCTCGAATTTTCCCCCACAGAAAGAAATCGCCACGACTTCGCCAGAATAAAAATCAAGAGAGACTTTTGACCGTAGAAGAGGTCATTGACGATTAATCTGATTGATGTTACCTGGCTTATTGCGATCAACAACGGGTGTTTGTTGTTGACGTGATGTTCAGTGAAATGAAATGCACTCGAGTGCATGACTGCATTTTCTCTAAAGGCTTTATAGCACCGTCTGTTGTGTCGGTCTTTTGAAATGAAAATAAAAAGTCGATCACGAGAACAATGGCTTAGTCTTCTTTTGAAAAAGAAAAAGAATAATAATACATATATACACATACCAAAGGCTTTTTTTCCTTACACGGGAGGGAGCAAAAAAAAAAAAAAAAAAAAAAAAAAAAAAAAAAAGCAATGATAATAATAAATAAATAAATAAATAAATAAATAAATAAATAAATGAATGTGAATGGTTATTGGCCTAAGCTTAATGACGTGACTCGTTTAGTTTATAGTTTATTATGAATAATGGCAGGTAGTATTTTCAGTTTGTCGCTATTGTTCTCTATAACCCAACGACTTGCTTTACCATTTTTACTATGGTTAATACCAGACGATTTTATTCATTTGAATCTTAACCCTTCGGAGTAGAGTCGTGAGGGAGTAGAGAAAATGTGCCTCGCAAGTGGAGTGAAAGTTGATTAAGTCCAAGAGTGATCAAATTGAACATTTGCAATTAGAACAAATTGGATTACCCATCAGCGAGAGAGGAATCTACCCCCAAGGGATCGTTTAGCTGTTGCCAAAGCCGTCAACTTTGTGTAAAGTACTCGGACAGCCGGGGCAAATGGTGATCACCAAGAGCCATTGAGGATCGGGCTGGCCACTTGAAGTCAACCAAGTGGGGTCAATGGCGAGCATACCAACCTTTCCTAGAGTAATATTTATCGCTTTATTCTCTGTGTCGCAAGGCTATTTTATTTATCTTCTTCTCATCCCTTCGTCCCCAGGAGAAGGAAAAAACAGCCGTATTGTACGTGGAATTAGATGTCGAAAGTCCTTAACTCGTGGTTTGTCGTTGCTTATCGCTACGTCTAATGGAGGAACGCTCTGACCCGCTCAAAGCCAATAGAAATTACGCTTTGAGCTCCTGAAGTTTATTACCTCAACCGAACACAAAGCCACTAACAATACTGAGAAGCTATAATACTGTGCACATCATTTAACCCAGTGTTGGTTCAGATAATCCTAAAAGTTAAATAATGAGACGTATCAAAATTGGTTTAAAATAATTGAAAATATATAGAAAAATCATGTTGGGCTCTCTTCCTATATATCTGCAATGAAAACATTACAATCAGTGTGTTATACCAGCTATGATCAACAAAAAT
>NC_134808.1:37820744-37833244 GCF_046742065.1 Oratosquilla oratoria
TGACTCTTGGGCTATAGTTGAAGAGATACTTTGGTGGTGAAGACGGTTTCATCTTGGGTGGTGTAAAGCAAGATTGAACAATATCACATTGGGCGGGTGGTTGTGGGTGTGGGCGGGTGTATACGTTATCGGAGATAAAAAATATAATGGCATTAGGAATATGAAATATTACGACCACAGTCTATATCTATTTTAACCCCATACAAGGTCAACCGATTGGTAAACATAACCTAATGTATAATGCACAAGTATTGACTATCATTAGCTTCTTCGGAAGTAAGACTAATTCCTGTGATAGCTATGAGTCCCTTAAATTGATCGATTGGTGAAATGTATCAATAGATTAACGATATAGTAATAGGCTCTATAGGAGTAGCTTTTACTAAATTTTTCATGCTATCAAATCGGAAGTCCATAATACTTTCCACTGTGTTGATGACACCTTTGCACGCACCCAGAACCTCCAGAAACTGGAAGCTCTCAGACAGCAATTCATTATTGCCACGAGAACCAATTTTACTCTTTAAGAAGCTAAAGATGGGCGTCTTTCCTTGAACTCCACAATACAGGATTCAAAACTACAACTTCAATGGAACAAGGCAATTACCTAGACGCCATCAGCGCCTATATTAGGAGGGTATTCTTCCACAGTTCCTCCTGGAAAAACGCAGCCTGGAACTAGAACGCTTTATTCGACTTCTGATTAACAATGGTTAGAGCTATATTGGCATGTCTGACACAATTAGAAGACAACTGGATGATTGTTATACTGACCAAGACGGCAAGACAGACACATACCCTTCAATCAAAACATTCAAGATTTACTACAAAATAAAGTGTCTCCTGACTACAAAACAAGAAAAGATATGAAGAAATATATCTATATAACGCAAATAATGCTCACAACCAACGTATGACTCTCCTCATATACAACGAAATCCAAGAAACTGCCCAACCTCTTCTTCGTAAAATACCGTCCGTGACTAAGACGATCTTGATGGAAGACTATGTCTTCTACCAATACAACTGGGAACCTCACAATTACATTTGTATGGCAAGGATACAATTGACTAGACGCCTGACTTGTCACCTACAATTGGGGCCGTTAAATAGTTCATACCACTCTGTCACGCTCAACAAATCTCTCCTCACACCGATAGATCGAATAGAAGTCACATTCACCATGATGAAGCAACCAGTCTTTCTAGAGAGTGTAAGTTAAGATGCCTTAGCTTCTCGTAAAGTAAACTTCTGAGCCCATGTATCATTTTGGTTATTCTCTTCTGTACTGATTCTAGTGAATTAATGCCCATTCTATGGGACGGAGACCAAAACATAAGTCGGTATAGTCAAGAATTGGTCCAACTAACGCCAGATGGAGCTAGATAATTACTTCTCCACTTGTATTCACTACGGTCCTAGTAATGAAATCTAATGCTCTGTTAGCTTTATTCCTGGCGCTAATGTACTGTTTCCTGGATTTAAGGTCAGGACTCACTAGAACTCTCAAGACTCTCCCACTCAGTTTTCTCTAAAAATGTGTTAGCTAAGCTATATTTGTATTAGAAATACTTTTGCAGAAACTCAACGAAAAGTATGGAATTTTTTTATTATTAAAAAAGCGATTAAGAAGTTAAGGCAGAATGTGCTACAGATTTCAATCTCGTGAGTCTTCAAGAAAATATATGCATACATATGTATACATAAATACACGTATATAAACATATGTAATATGCTTAGATATAAAATTTTGCGTCTATAGACATGTGTATATATCTTAGTATAGATGAGAAGATATCGTTTACTAGTACCATCGTAAAAATAGATAAATAAATAGATAAATAAAAATAAATAAATAAATAATAATAATAATGATAATAATAACAATGATAATAACAATAATAACAAAACTAGTTGTCCAATGCAAAGTGTCTAAATTGTTTTATATAAGAAAAGTTCAGTCATAAGTGGTTCTAGAAGGTCTACAGAATATAGTTCCATAGCTCCCATATAAAGGTATAAAAGGTTTGGAAGTACTGGCTAACTTTTGTACAAGTAATTACCTCAGAATAGGCTTGGGATTATGTAGAAAGTCTTATAATATAAAACTTCTTCAAAAAAATTGATTATAATAAGATTTTGGTGAGAATTACTGTTAAGAGAAGGAGGTAAAGAGAAAGAAAGAGGGTGATAGTAAGGGAAAAAGAGAGAGAGAAAGAGAGAGAGACACGGAGGGAGGGGCAGAGGAGAGAGTGGCATGTAGAGAGAAATGCACAAACACACACACACACACACACACACACACACACACACACACACACACACACACACACACACACACACACACACACACACACACACACACACACACACACAATCACACACACACACACACACACACGTACGCACACACACAATAAGCACACATACAATCAACTGTATATACATATATACTGTATATATAAGAGACCACAGACAGTTTCGCCAAAACAGAACAGACAAACACAGAAAAGAGAGAGAGATATAGTTCGCCAAAAACAGACAGACAAACACAGAAACAAAGAGAGATATAGTATGAGAAAGACAGAGAGAGAGAGAGAGAGAGAGAGAGAGAGAGAGAGAGAGAGAGAGAGAGAGAGAGAGAGAGAGAGAGAGAGAGAGTAAGAGGGAGGGAGAAAGGGAGAAAGGACAAGGAGGGAAGCATCGTAAAAAGATAAAGGCTTTTGTGTCTATCTTCGTGGCGACAGAAAAGATGAGGAAGCCGCTGACCAAGCTATTCCAGTTCATTGGATATGAGAAAAGTCTTAGAGCTAATTTACGAAGAACATCATTTAACCTTTTCATTGCTTTTGGTGAATTGTTAAGCTTGTCGTCAGACAATTTTATTTAGACTTTAAAAAAAGAAGACCTTATCTCGTTTAAACAATGGTTATCATTCATAACTTAATGGGAAATTGTTAGTAACTACCACTAATTTATTTTCCTCCAGTAAATGTGGTATCACATTGGTCTTTTTTTCCTTCAACACCCAATGAATCGTGGGTACGGTTCACCAGCTAAATGATTTTACGCTGGTAAAGGCTTCATTACAATGGGCCAATTTTAGTGGAACCTTCTGTTGATTGGTAATACATTCAGAACCTTTTTCGCCGCAAAATTATTAATGCAAACTATTTTGTTTCCCAATAATTTACATAAAATATAATATATGATATTACACTGGTAAAGGCTTTATTACAATGGGCCAATTTTCATGGAACCTCCTGTTGACTGGTAGAACCTTCAGAACCTTTTCCGCCGCAAAATTACTAATGTAAACTTTTGTTTTCTCAATTTACATAAAATGTAATATATTATTTTACACTGGTAAAGGCTTTATTACAATAGGCCAATTTTCGTGGAACCTTCTGTTAATTGGTAATACCTTCAGAACCTTTTCCGCCGCAAAATTACTGATACAAACTATTTAGTTTTCTCAATAATTTACATAAAATATGATATATATATGATTTCACGCTGGTAAAGGCTTTATTACAATGGGCCAATTTTTGTGGAACCTCCTGTTAATTGGTAGTACCTTCAGAACCTTTTCCGCCGCAAAAATACTAATGCAAACTATTTGTTTTCTCAATAATTTACATAAAATATAATATATGATTTTACACTGGTAAAGGCTTTATTACAATGGGCCAATTTTCGTGGAACCTTTTGTTAATTGGTAGTACCTTAAGAACCTTTTCCGCCGCAAAATTACTAATACAAACTATTTTGTTTTCTCAATTTACATAAAATATAATATATGATTTTACACTGGTAAAGGCTTTATTACAACGGGCCAATTTTCGTGGGACCTTCTGTTAATTGGTAGTACCTTCAGAACCTTTTCCGCCGCAAAATTACTAATATAAACTATTTTGTTTTCTCAATTTACATAAAATATAATATATGATTTTACGCTGGTAAAGGCTTTATTACAATGGGCCAATTTTTCGTGGAACCTTCTGTTAATTGGTAGTACCTTCAGAACCTTTTCCTCCGCGAAATTACTAATACAAACTATTTTGTTTTCTCAATAATTTACATAAAATGTTATTTGATATTTGAAGAAGAATTAACCTCCTCCGGCATATCAAATTCCTCCCCGAAAGCTGAGGGCAATAAATTTGTTCCAATAGTCGAGGGAAAAATATTTCAGTGTGATAACGCCTTTAGGAACCAACTATTTTTAAAAGACTGTTAGAAAATGAGATCATCATTATAGAAAAATAAATTTAATTTCCAGATATTACAATTTCATAACAATTTAACAGGATGAAAATAGATACATTGTGCAATTTTGTGATGTATTGAAATATTTTCTCACACGTGATAACAAAAGCATATATATATATATATATATATATGTATATATATATATACATATATATATATATATATATATCTATATATATATATATGGCAGAGCAAGCAAACAAGCATATATTTTCATTTATTCAACACAAACTGCAATACGATCATTTTCTACATCGTTTCTACAAGAGCCTAGACTAGACACCAGACACTCTGTGGTCAGCTTTACCCTGTATACTAAGAAATAAATGGACATTTGAAGTTACCGATAGCTATGAAACCCCAAAGCAGGTCAGCTGCTCTCTCGCCTTCTCTCTCTCTCTCTCTCTCTCTCTCTCTCTCTCTCTCTCTCTCTCTCTCTCTCTCTCTCTCTCTCTCTCTCTCTCTCTTCCCTCTCTCTCTCTCTCTTATTCTCTCCCCCCCCCTCTCCCCCCCTCTCTCTCTCTCTCTCTCTCTCTCTCTCTCTCTCTCTCTCTCTCTCTCTCTCTCTCTCTCTCTCTCTCTCTCTCTCTCTCTCTCTCTCTCTCTCTTATTCTCCCTCTCTCTCTCTCTCTCTCTCTCTCTTATTCTCCCTCTCTCTCTCTCTCTCTCTCTCTCTCTCATTCTCTCTCTCTCTCTCTCTCTCTCTCTCTCTCTCTCTCTCTCTCTCTCTCTCTCTCTCTCTCTCTCTCTCTCTCTCTCTCTCTCTCTCTCTCTCTCTTCCTCTCACTCTCCCTCTCTATCTGAATGTATGCTCTCATCAAAATGCATTCTGCATGTTACGTCATTTTAATAGAGCATTTGCTTTCAGAAATTCATAGACTAGATACAACAGAAGAATGGCGAAATTCAGTCATGGAAACGTAAAGTAAATTTGTTTACAATGTTTTTATATATTTCTTTGGATCATAAATTGCCCCTTTTGATATAATGAAAACACGGACAGTGAGTATCAAGTACATTGCAAAGAAAAAAAATTGTGAAAAAAAATTCAATTGATCATTAGGAGATAGATGAAGGTGTCGGATAAAATGTTTTATTCATATAGTTTATATCTTATTTATTTGTTGATTAATTTCTTATTTATCTATTAAGTTCATCAGATTATTATTTGATATATTTAGTTGCTCATTTTTATTTACTTATTTATCTATTTACCGTATGTGTTTTTTGATTGATTTGTTTGAATAGTTATTTATTTTATTTACTTATTTATCATTTTATTTATTTATTATTCATTTATTATTTTATTGATTTATTTATCTATTTGTTTACTAATTTATCTACCGATTCATTTATTTCTTGATATCACATAGTAAATACGTAAATTGATAAGTGAATTTAATCTATCTATGCCTTACATAATTATATAAATGAATAATTGTATTTATTAAATAATTGATTGATTAATCTGTATATTTATATAATAATCTGTATAATTTTTTGAAGGGGCCAACTTCTTTTCGTAAATACAAGAAATGATAACAACTTCAAAGACCTGGATCGTAAGGATACGTCAAAATACTCAAAGCTTTTGAACGTTAGTTTTAACAATTGAATTGAAACGACAGAACGGGGCACGTCAGCCAAAAGAAAATGTTATTTCCATACGGAAGCGAAGGCACGGTGCGAAAGTTGCCTAACAAATTCAGATAATGCAATGAATTGACGTATGCTATAGATTTATTGCTACAAGCGTCAAACGATTTTGATATGGACAGTTGGATAAAAGTACTGCAGAAAAGTCGAGTTAGATGTATATGCATATGTATACATACGTACGCAGATAGAAACACTCGCTTGCTTGTACACACACACACACACACACACACACACACACACACACACACACACACACACACACACACACACACACACACACACACACACACACACACACACACACACACACACACAGGTATATATATATATATATATATATATATATATATATGTGTGTGTGTGTGTGTGTGTGTGTGTGTGTGTGTGTGTGTGTGTGTGTGTGTGTGTGTGTGTGTGTGTGTGTGTGTGTGTGTGTGTGTGTGTGTGCATATATTATGAAGAAATACAATACGTGTTATATCTTAAGAACAGGCTGTCATGAGTAGTTTTGCATCCTGATATAACAACTAAATTTATCATTCATATTATTTCAGAGAAAAAAGATTACTTGTTTTACCAACAAAAACTGTTTCTAAACTTGTCTTCAAATCGGATGGTTTTCCTAATAGGTTTCCGTCCCTATGCGAAGTCACCGAGTATAACGTCCAACCCTCAAATGGATATGACAATAAGGCACTAGCTTCATAAAGACCCGCCTCATGTAACAGTGAATTATGGACTTTGAAGAATATGATAATGAAGGGATGCATACTGTTGGACCAAGCCTGATTCCGTCTTTTGAGGAGGAAAAAGTCTTTGTAGAGGGATGGTAGACCCAAGTCATTTTTTATATGTAAATGTATGCCTTTTTTTTAGGGTAATGGGGAGGGTTGGGAAACTTTAGAGTTTGGAAAAATGACTGACTCGCTCTCATTCCTTTTATCTCTTTCTCTCTCTCTCTCTCTATATATATATATATATATATATAAATATATATATATATAAACATATATATATGTTTATATTTTTTCGACTATATCATGACAAATAAGACTGAAGGTGGAAGAAGCAGACGAGGAGTAATGGGAGAATTTCAAGCGTGAAATTCTCCCACTACTCCTCGTCTGCTTCTTCCACCTTCAGTCATATATATATATATATATATATATATATATATATATATATATATATATATATATATATATATATACATATATATATATATATATATATATATATATATATATATATATTTCTCTCCTTCACTTCCTCTGTTTTTTAGCACTCCTGTTTTGTTTTTGTTTTTTCAAGAAACGTGCAGGAAAGGGTTGCCTTAGACTAATGAAAACCTACAAAAAAAATTGTTTCTATTAGGTATATATATGAACAGATACGAAGAGACAGAATGGGCTGGAGAGGAGCAAGAGAGTTAGGAAATGTAGAACAGTAGCACATACACGCCTCAGTCTGTAGTAAGATGTTCCTCCTACATGGTACAAATATTCGTCCGTGGGAGAAGGAATATAGAAATTTAGATTTTTTCAAGACTAGGTATCTTAGTTAGATGGTAGGATAGATAAGATGGGGAAAAGGAAGGGAGGGGGGGATTTTTTTTTTTTTTTTTTTTTGTAAGGAAAGAATGAAATGGAAGGAAGTTAGTCATGAAAGATGTGGGACAGGTTTACTTGCTCGGTTATTTTCATATCTTAGTTAGAGGGCAGGATAGTCAAGATACGGGGAGAGGGAGGGAGGAGGGGATTTGGGGGTTTAACCCATTGAACTCCGATGACAAGATGTCTTGTCATTTGGTCAAATAAAACAAAAAATCATAAAACACCAAAATGTTTGATCAAACACCAGAAAAATATGACATCAGTAGTCCTCGCTTCGCTCGCAGCGAAGCGAGGACTGACGTCATATTTTTCTGGTGTTTGATCAAACATTTTGGTGTTTTATGATTTTTTGTTTTATTTGACCAAATGACAAGACATCTTGTCATCGGAGTTGTATGGGTTAATGTGAGGAATGAACGTAATGGAGGGATGTAAGAGCTATGATAGATGTGGGGTAGACCTACTTGCTTGGTTAGTTTTATAGTTTTATGGACTTATATATCTTTAGTTAGTTAAAGGGCAGGATAGATAAGATGTGGGAGAGTGAGGGAGGGGGGAATTCGGGGTTTAGTGGAAGGAAAGAGTGAAATGGAAGGAAGTTGGTGTTATGATAGATAGGTTAGTTTATAATCTTTTGGACTTTATATATATATATATATATATATATGTATATATGTTTTGTAACACAACGCAACTCTACTTGAATCAAACTGCTGACTTAGCAGTAAAACTCAAAAAAGAGCATATGCTACATTTAGAAGAATAGTGTACAAATTAGTTTACAAAATGCAATTGTTACTACACAGAATATTAGTATATACACTCATACATATTTACAAATTGCTATTGGAAACACAACTATTATTAAAGATATAGTTGCATAATCAATTGATACAGGAAGTTATGTATTTTGTGCGTAAACTAAAGAAAACGATTTCTTGAAGGCGTGACGTTGCTACAAGTTTTATTTTCTTCGATCTATGCTTCTCCCCACCATTTATTAGTTTTTTTATTTATTAATTTGTTTATTGTTTATTTATTTTTGTCCATGCATCTATTTATTTATTTATTTACTTATTTATTTCTATTTGTCTGTTTATATATACTTTTATCTAATGTAACTGTGAGTGAGGAATTTGCTATTCTACGAAACACTTTTGTCTTGTATATTATTTTTTCTGGTTTAAATCGGATATATTGATTTTGATTAAAATTCAGATAAGCCTCTTTGCATTACAAATATCAAACTATCTTAATTACCTCATTATAACCAAATTTATTTGTCAAACGATTTTATTCATTTAGAGTGAAACTGAAGCACAAACGTGAATTAAGACGGAAGATGAAGATAGTAATAGAAAGAAAATAAAGACAATTCAAAACGGAGCAAATACGGTTATCTTGAATTTTACTCCAATATATTCCGGGTGATTACAGACAGACGGGAAGGAAGCTGAGTGGGGGAAGGACGGTAATTGAGGAAGTAATGGGAAATGTGAATACGTACATTTGAATGTATGTATATACACGCAACACACACGTATGCAATCACACACACACACACACACACACACACACACACACACACACACACACACACACACACACACACACACACACACACACACATATATATATATATATATATATATATATATATATAAAGTATATATATATATATATATATATATATATATATATATATATATATATATATATATATATATATATATATATATATGGAGTGAGAGAGAGAGAGAGAGAGAGAAAGAAAGAGAGAAAAAGAAAGAAAGAGAGGCAAGCGACCTGCACTAACGTTCCTACGAGTTCATTGGATATGCTCCAGGAAGAAATATGTGCTGATGAGATTTAATATTCAAGACCACGAAGAAATTCGTGATATATCAAAATTCTCTTATCTTCATAAGAGGAATTATTTTTCTGATAGCACAGGTCCGTAAAAACTTGTTCTTTTCATACTCGATTTTGAAATTAACCTTCATTTTTATGACGAAACCTCTGAAAGCAATCTGTTGTAAAATAAGAGTAGGTTTGTTTCAGGAAAACAAATGTGTTTTAGTCTGTTTTTTCATTGTCTATGTAAAAGTTTTCTTTTTCATGTTTGAAAAAATATACATGAAAACATGGAGCAACTTTATTTTCTCTTCAGTGTCCGAGTTCAAATCAAAGTATTTCAGCCTTCTCTTCTGTATATATCGTGATTTTTCTTCAAGTGCTATAAAAAAAATTAATGTGTTTTATGATCCATTTTTCTTAGTAAAGCGATCACTTATGTTCAATTTTGGGCGTAAAAGAATGAATATGTGAATAGATAAATAGATGAATAATGTAGTCTGTATCGTGAGTGAATAGAAGAAAATGTGTCTTACTGATGTATTGTGTGATGTTGCCATGGTTGTTTGTGCTTCTCAGGGCCAAGGAATGAATAAAATATCTTGTTGAAAAAAAATATTTGGTATAGAACAGTGGTTCTTAACCTGTGGAGAATTCCCCACAGGTGGGGAATGGCGGAGTTGCCAAGTGGGGAATGACCGGTCGGACAGAAGAAGCGCTGTCTTTTATTTATTTATTTATTTATTTTTAATCGATGTGTTTTTGTTTCTTTTTGTTGTCATATTTCGTGAATTTGTTTCCACTCACAAATAATCGATAGTGCTTCAAAATTTAATACATTACATCCAAATGTTGACTTACTTGTCTCACTAAAAAGTGGGGAATTGGAGAAAAAAGGTTAAGAACCCCTGGTATAGAAGAAGTTTATCGAGGATGAATTAACTCTCTTCTAACTGAGTAGTTGCTGCGCAGTCAAATAAACCTATTAAGCTGTAGTTTGTATAATATGATAAACGAGTTAATACAGACCTCTTTCTCTCTTGTAGCTGCGTGAAAACTGTTCTTCTCATCTGTGAAATTCGTCTTTGGTTGGTAGTGAGTGTATATAGACAAAGATAATAAGAGTGAAACCATAATTTTCCAAAAGGGAATCATAATGAAGTAAGCAAATAGAAGACTATAGATGAATTGTAATTTTCGCAGATGATTTCCTGGATTTTAAGAATAATGCTTGGGAATAAAGAGATCGTAATAAAGTAAATGCCCAATTTCATTTTCACTGTGGAGAAAACTTGTGGAATGCGGGAAGCAGAGAAGCAATATATATATATATATATATATATATATATATATATATGTATATATATATATAAATATATATATAATATATATATATATACATATACATCAAAAACTAGAAAGTGTAGTCAAGAAGGCAAGAACAGAATGAGGAACATTAAAAATGAATTAGTAGAATTTTAAATGTAGAACCGAATGAAGCAGCCGACAATAGCATTATATAAATATATATATATATATATATATATATATATATATATATATATATATATATATATATTTAGTGTGTGTATTGATGTGAGAGTGATCATGTAATATTCCTTATTTTCCAATCACATTCAATCGAAACGTGAAATGTCCTCTTTCACAATAAACTTAATTTTCTTATATACACAGCTAAGAAGAATGACATTACCAATATTGCTTATCACGTTCCAGCACTGATTATGAATGATGAATAAAGCTATAAAAATAGCTGAATAACTTGGAAAAATATATAATGATTAACATTATCAACGACGAAAATTATTCATGTGGTGTAGCTTGAATATATATATGTACAATATGTATGTATATATATATATATATATATATTATATATATATATATATATATATATGTATATATGTATACATGTGTATATATATATATGTATGTATATATGTATATATATATATATCTATTTGTATTTATATGTATATATATATATATGTATATATGTATGTATATGTATATATATGTATATATGTATGTATATGTATATATGTATGTATATATGCATGTATATATATGTATATATGTATATATAATATATTATATATATATATATATATATATATGCATATGTATGTATATATGTATATGTATGTATATAATATGCGTATGTATGTATATATGTATATGTATGTATATATGCATATGTACGTATGTATATGTACGTATGTATGTATATATAATACATATATGTATATATATATATATATATGTATATAATATATATATATATATGTATATATATGTATATACGCACATATTTAATTTCTCATGAATTCAACGTATTTATACATTTTGCATAAAGCAGGAACTGAGAAGAGCGTGAGAGTGGAAACCTCTTGTTAGACACTGCATGATTATGTATGCATGTATTTCATCACTGATGCATGGCGTAATCAAATATGCATGTGAATTATCGTACGTCCATGTTCATCATTTGATGTGCATAGATGCCGTCAACCAACTCTGCCTGCATATCTTAGACCTCATTGTTATCTTATGAATGTTTAACTATGATATTTTTCATTTATCCTTTTTTTAGTGTATTACCAGTTCTATTTGTTTCGTGTAGATTACCAGTGTGAGTTGTTTCTGATGTTACGAATAAGATATTATTTATGTTGGTATACATAATATATGTATGAAATTAGTTTATGTCTATATTGTAACTACATTTTTTTCATTTTCATTTAATACTGACAATACGAAAATTCTTGATTTTGCATTGTGGTATCACCTGAGGTTGATGTATTCAAGGCAGCTAAGTCATGAATATATCTTTTGGAAATTAAAATAAAATATATATATATATTATTTTATATTCTACGACAAAGACAAGGATTATGATCTGTCGGGTCGGGTTGTGAATAAGTCTTGTATATATCTTTTGGAAATTAAAGTGAAAAAAAAATATTATTTTATATTCTACGACAAAGACAAGGATTATGATCTGTCGGGTCGGACATGCATCTCTGTTCTACGACGATTGTCTTTGTGAATACGACCCTTGATACCCGTCACTGGGACCGT
>NC_134808.1:37838244-37863244 GCF_046742065.1 Oratosquilla oratoria
TCTCCCCCTTTGGGAGGCATGAGTAATTACGGTGGGGGGGGGAAAGGGGGGAAAGGGGAGATAGGGGAAGCGAGGGGTTGGAAGGGTGGGTTGTTAATCTGGCCAGAGGGAAAAATAAGTGCATTTTCTAAACATTTACGAAATTCAACAGTAGAATAAGTAGATTTTATATTTTCTTATTTTCTATCGGACGAGTAATTTATTCTCTTTCTTTGGTAAAGGATCTGAGGAGCATAGGCTTAAGGATAAACTATAAAGGGATCGACCTAAAGGTAAAAAGATCAAAAGCTTTTGATAACATAATCATACGATTTTTTCTTTCTTTTTTGTTGAAGAAACTAGCTATTCTAACCCTAATAGTAATATCGCACCGAAATATGAGGTTCTAGAAATAATACTGAAACCAATTTAAGGACGTCAGCATAAAGGAGGGATTACAGAAGTAAAAAATTATCAGTTTACACATTGAATGAAGATGTCTTCGATCATATAATAATACTGCGTGACTCTGGTCATTAAGGGCGTCACCAAGTTTCCTTAAGATATTGATTAAAATATCCTAGAGGAATCCTAAAAGAAATAATTATAAATAACAAAGAAATAAATAGATAAATAATAGATAAATAGACATATAAGTAGGTAGATGAATGGATGAATATGATTGAATAACAATACCCATCATCAGGGTAAAACACTAATAGGTTATTTGCATATGTAATGGTGAATATCTAAATTTATCTTGAAAGCATGTGGACGACAAAACGTGGTCTTCATGGACAAAGATCAAGCCATCGTTTTCTGAGTTCTCTAATGAGACGAATAAACTCGTCTGTCTTCAGCTGGAAGCAAAGCTTTCAAGACGCGTCATCGCCTTTCGGAGATTTGAGACCGAGGACTGGATATAGGCGATTGGAAACCATAAACTGTGTGTAAAAATTAAACTTTCAATATCATGACAGAGTTTATAGCCTATAATATGGCCAAAGACTCGGAATTTTGCTGTGCAGTGGGAGAGTGATCGCGCATACCTTCTTTTCTGTCTAAATTAACTGATAAAAATAAATGAATAGATAAGTAAATATTTGTAGATAGAAAAGAAATTCAGATAAGTAGATAAGAAAGTAGATACAAAAACAAGTAGACAAATAATTGAATTGATAAACAAATTAATAGATAGATTAATAACAAAGAAAATACCAGATTGAAATATTGATGTAGAGAGGAACCTCGACTATCAGATATATATTCTATTTAATTGTGTAAATCTTAAAATATCCGTTTTCTTGTGTTCAGTTAAACTGTAAAAATAACTGAACATGTTTGACGTGGCAGAGGTTCTGCATATTGAAGACAGTTTTCGAATAAAGATCTCCGAAGACTCCATTCTCAAATAACATAAAGTGCTTCACACCTTCGGTCATGCAAAGGTAGTAGTTCCTAAATAGATTGTTTATCAAAGGTTCTAAACAGAGTATTATTGCCTGGCGCTAGAAAGGATTTAATTGCTATAGATGTAGATTTTATCCTATTGGGCAGTTAAAAGTTAGTCGAAATAGTTCTGTAGAGTTATATTCTTGACCTATTAATATCAAAGGACTGAATAACAGGGAAATAAATGGATGACAAATGAGAGTGGGATGGTTGGGGATTGGTGCTTTTCTTGGCTGGCTACCTCCCTTATAAGGATAAGACTTCATTGTCAAATAGAACAAAGTCTTCTAACGTTAAAACAGGTTAAAATCTTTGAGGACTACCTGCGTGGATCTTGTGGAAGCAATGAAGCCTTTTTTGCGCGTTTTTTTTTTTTTTTTTTTTTTTTTTTGGTGGGGAAGGGGTAGGAAGAACCTTCCTACTTCGCAGAGGCCGCAGCCTGGAGCCAGACCCGCCGACGACTAGAAGGGAGTCCTCGGTGGTCGGACCAACTGCTGAAAAACCATTATTGGTGTTCCTGTCACAAGAGATAAAATTGGAACTTGTCATTGTTCTTTTCTTCCACGAACACGAACAGAGTGGAGGAGGCTCGGGGCAACGCAAATGATTCCTCCGCAGCCTGCCACGGAGCCCCACTTTCTCCCCACAGTCCTTCGCGGTCCTTCGCAATTTCCTGCGATTTATTCCTCTCGATGTAGGTTCCTCCACTGCAGGGGACGCTCTTCTCCTGAATAGAAACGTCTGGCATTCTATAAAACAATAACATGAAGAGAGACTATATACGTTGATGGGTGATACGTAAGGCTTATAAATGTTTTTAGGACTTTGACATGCGATCTTTTTTTTTTTCAAAAGATTTTATGATTCTGGAGAAATGGGTTGGCTTTTAAGCGTCTTGATGGACTGATATTTCTTTTAGACCGGTATACCTCTCAGCTGCATGAAAACGTTTGTTTCCTTTGAACAAATACTTTAGAGTTGAATAATAAAAAAAAATTCTTTTATTATTATTATTTTTTTTGTAGTGTTGGTGTCTGGTAACTAAATACTTGTAGAAGAAGAATATCTTGTTTCAAATGAATAATCCTTTTCTTATTTTCTTTCTTTTGTAATTTTGTAAATTTTGTAAATTTATCATAACATTTACATCACCAAATCGAGGGCGTTAACATCTTTAGTTTGAAGACTCCCGCCAGTCGAATATTTTTCTTTTCTTAATAAAACTGATAACTCATATTGATGTCTAGACAGAGATATCACGGGAAGCCCAGTGGAAATATGAATTGGAAAACCAAACTCACCATCCCATTCCGACGCAGGGGGAAGTGAGAAACCCTTGTTTTTTAAGCCGACGTTGGGTCACCTCCCCTCCTGGCCAATGCGGTCGGGAATTGGAGAAGTCGTGCAAAATAAGTAAGCGAATATTCTTTATCTGAATAAAATCCCTAGCCAATATAAGAATATACCTAGAGGCTTAATCTGCAAAGCCAAGTTGCAGCAGTAAGTTTGTGGGAGCAAAGGAAACTGTTTGATTTTTCTCTTGCATAAGTGAAAGCAAAAAAAATGTGTGAGAGTTAAGCCAAACGATATACTTTCCCAATAAATGGAACAGGGGGTCTATGACGTAAAGGAAATGATGTCACGTAGGAACGAAAGGAACAGGAAGTCTATTAGTCGAGGGGGGAACGATATCATGTACATGTAAGCGAGGTAGGAGGCATGTGAGTGGAGGTAAAGGATGTCATAGAAGAGGAAGTAGAGCGGGAAGTCTGTGAGGCGGAGAAAATGAGATCTTTTGTGGAGGGATTCGCCGGAAAACACACACCAGACCCATGTCTTGGTTCATGGCCTGAATATTCAATGTCCCGGGCGAGACTGGTGCCAGTTTCAGTGGCTTTGCCAGTGCTTGTAACAGTGGTAGTACCACGTTCGGATGTTTCCAACAGTACCAGTGCCAGTACCAGTACCCTTGTACCAGTGCTACTATCAGTATTGGTACGAATACCAGTACCAGTATCAGTACCCTAGTAGCATCATCATTATCAGTATCAGTGTCATTACCAGTATGAATACCAATAACGGTACCAGTTCTAGGACCAGGACCAGGACCAGGACCAGGACCAGGACCAGGACCAGTACCAATACCAGGACCAGGACCAGGACCAGGACCAGGACTAGTACTAGTACTAGTACTAGTACCAGTACCAGTGCTTAAAGTGGTACTAGTGGCTTTGCCTGTACCAGTACTACCACATAACCGGTACTAGTAGTAGTATCGTTGTTATTGCCTATACAGCTCTACTATCGGTGTAATTACCAGAACCAGTACCAGTATCAGTACTGGTGAAAGTTTGATGACGGAGAGAATAAAACACAAAAGTGGCCTGAAGCAGCAAATGGACAAACGAAACGTGGATGTTTAATGACCTCAATGCGGTGTTCTATCCTACGCTGTCCCAAGAGAAACTTCTGGAAACGTGTCAGTCTAGTCTTCAAGCTTTTTAGAACGAGTTATCGTCCCAAACTGAATAAAATGATCTACCATTAACAAGAAAGGAATATGAAAGAGCTGTCAATGTGAAGGATATTGAGCTTTGGTGGTATCGAATTTCTCATACTTGATACGTCCTATCAATTGATTGAATGATTGAAATCCCGTGACGGCAGTCGTAATAGAACCTATAGGTAAAAAACTGTCAGAGAAAAAGCGCTTCTTTGAACCGTACCATAAACGAAACTTAGGTCAATTTGAACCACGGTGAACTTAGAATGGAATGGGTTTGACTGGAATGGAGCAAAGGTTATCGAGAGTAGGGCTGAAATAGAGCTGGAATGTGCCTAGAATGGTATTTGGTGAGGCAGAATTATGATGAGAGTGAAAGGGACGGAGAAGCTCCTCTCCCATTGAGATGAGAGTGAGAAGGACGGAGAACCTCCTCTCTTATGTCCATATCCAGTCACCTTGGCTGACTTTAATATATATATATATATATATATATATATACATATATATATATATATATATATATATATAGTATATATATATATATATATATATATGTATATATATATATGTATATATATATACAGTATATATATATGTTTATATATACAGTATGTATATGTATATACATATATATATATACATGTATATATAAATATGTGTGTATATATATATATATACAGTATATATATATGTATATATATATGTATATATAATATGTATATATAATATGTATATATATATATATATATATATATACACATACCTACATATAGTATATATATATGTGTGTGTGTACATATACATACGTATATATATATATATATATATATGTATGTATATATATATAATATATATATATATATAGTTGTGTGTGTGTGTACATATAACGAAAGCTAGATACGTATGTACGTATAAATAAATAGACACTAGCAGAGGTGGAAGCACTGACGAGTGGCAGTGTGGATGGCTACACATTTATCTGTATATAGTATTTACGAGGGAATATGTTTTGAAGTTAGAAATTGTGTAGGACTTGTTCGTTTTCCTCTACGTGTACGTGTAACCTGATGTTTATGGATGTTCGGCATGCAGGAGAAACTCCCTTTTCGAAGTTTTTCCCTAAAAAAAAAAAAAAAAAAAAAAAAAAAAGGGGGGGGGGTATGGATCACCATAAAAAACGTCATGGGTATCATAAGTCTTCTAGTCGGCTTTCGGGAACCAAGGTAAAGTGCACTATCAATATCCTCGGTATGTTTTTTTTTTTTTTTTTTTTTTGAGGGGAGGAAGGGGGCGATTGGGGTCAAGTATAGTATGAAAGCCAATGGGTCATTGGGGTCGAGGTTGTTCAAGATACAGTTCAAGCTGGAGGTCGAGCTATTGCTAAATGAATCAATTAAGTGAATCAATAGAACATACTAAAACAAAGTATCTTTTTGTTATTCTCTTCAGTCTAAAAAAAAAAATCATTCCTCTAAAGAAAAAATCGTCTGAATTCAGCCAGAAGAACTCTAAATCCACGTATTATATCTCGCAGTTTAACAAGAATTATTTATTCGCCTTTGGTACGAAGAGCGTCCTCAGGACGAATAAAATCATATGGCGTTATCCCGAAGAAAGTAAACGAATACAACGTTCTGCCGAAGGGCTGGTAATTGCTGAACATGAGACAAGCACCCGGCTCTGAAGCGATGTAATGGACCATAATACAAGTGGAAGCATGGAGGCATGACGAGCAGTTATGCACAACACCAATGGCGAAAGCGTTCATTGCACGGTCATGTTCCCTGCTTCGGTGTTGGTAAATGAGAAACCTCACGTTACTGCCATAGTGAGCGTTGAGCGCAGAATCGTTCTGCAAGAATGGCCAATGATGGAAGACATTGTGTATCGTATGGCCATGACGAGAAGTGATCCACAACATCAATGGAGAAAGCGTTCATTGTACGGTCATGTTCCCTGGTTCGGGGTTGGTGGATGGGAAACCTCACGTTACTGCCATAGTATGTGTTGAACGCGAAATCGTCGTGCAAGGGTGACCGATGATGGAAAACGTTGTGCATCGTGTCTACGACCTCATTCTGCGTTTCACATGTTCTTACTCAATTCTACCTAAATCCAAGTGATTTTATTCAGCTAAAGGAAACACAGAATCTCCACCAACACAATAGGAATGTCTACCCTAGTCTCGTTTTAGTCTGTTCGTGTCATGAGTCTTATAGTTATATTACTTAAGTGACATATATACTCACCTAGCATTCTTTTATGATTAGAGACTAATTAAAAGAATGTCTATCATTTCTAACTCAATTAGTCCTCCATTCTGCTGCTCTATTTATATCTTTACCACCCCTATGACCTCCGCCTCTTCTGAGTAATATTGTCCACGAAAATAGGAGCACTGCTTCTTACTGACAATATACTAAATATAGACGAATTTATTTGTATTTTGCTGACGGAAGGGAATCATGGACTAAAATTATGGGGCTGTGACTTGGCTAAGAATAGATAATTAAATAATGAATAAATGAATAAAGAAATGAAAAAGTAGATAAATAAGATAAAATAGATAATATATAGATATAAGTAAAAGTTGTTGATAAATAGGAATTAAGTGAATAGATAAAGTAATAGATAGTAATAAGATAATTGGTTAATGAATAAAGACATGAAAAAGTAGATAAGATAAAATAGATAATATATAGATATAAGTAAAAGTTGTTGATAAATAGGAATTAAGTGAATAGATAAAGTAATAGATAGTAATAAGATAATTGGTTAATGAATAAAGACATGAAAAAGTAGATAAATAAGATAAAATAGATAATATATAGATATAGATAAAATTTGTTGATAAATAGGAATTAAGTGGATAGATAAAGTAATAGATATGATAAATAAAGACTTTTTATAACTTAATATATAAAGACCACCTCCGTATTGTAGGGTTAATGATCTTGGATATAATGTATTGACTCAAACGAAATAGGAATTAAGTGGAAAGATAAAGTAACAGATATGATAAATAAAGACTTTTTATAACTTCATATATAAAGACCACCTCCGTATTGTAGGGTTAAGGATCTTGGATATAATGTATTGACTCAAACGAAATAGGAATTAAGTGGAGAGATAAAATAATAGATATGATAAATAAAGACTTTTTATAACTTAATATATAAAGACCACCTCCGTATTGTAGGGTTAAGGATCTTGGATATAATGTATTGACTCAAACGAGCTTTTGATGACAGTTGTGAACTGATGTGAGGAGGTCCTCATCAGACCTCGCACTGAGAAAGTTTTCTTCAGGAAGATATGATGCCATAAAATTTTGGATATCTTCTTTAAGAAATTTTGTTAACAATTGGAGGCGATCGTTACGTAAGAGAAAGACCCCAGGAATATATGACATCGTAAAATATTCGATATTTTCTTTAACAAATTTTTGTTTATGATTGATATGTTGTCTCTGTGAAAGACAGAAGCCTCAGGTAGGTTTGACATCGTGAAATATTGAATATTTGTTTTAAGACATTTTGATCATATTCAAAAGTTACATATATGAATAAGAAAAAAATTAGATTATGTATATACATAAAGGTTTCACTGACACGTGTGCTGGGTTGGGGTTCAAAGAGATATACAGAATAATTTTATGTAAAAAATAATGTTGAGATAAATAAATGAGTAAAGGTTTGAATGCATCTTTATAGTAAAGGTATTATTTGAGATTAATTCAATGTTCTTTATACTGAAACAATGCTAGGAATATAAATGAAATAACCTGTCTAAAGAAAAAAAATATGGTGAGTAAAGGGTTAATGGTACACGTAAGGTCAAAGTTTCCCAAACCTGGGGAAGCGACCCCAAGTGGAGTCGTCAAACGTTTTTCCTGGGGTCCACAAGCCTTTTTTTTTTTTTTTTTTTGTAAAATTATATGAACTCAATAGTAAAATTCAATTATGTTAACTTTGTATTTTCCACCCTTACGTTACCGTTCTTACACAAATATTCAATATTTTTCCCCATACTTTTTACAGTCAGTAACTAGCCGTATATATCAACACATATACAAATAGATTAGTGGCGTCGCCTGAAAAAAAATTGGGAAACGATGCGTTAGGTAGTTGCTCAGCTAATAGCATTCTTGCGTTTCAAAACCGAGAACTATTTTCTTATTCTTCTGCACGCTAAACTAAAAATATTATGATGAGAAATAAGCAAGAACCCTAGACCATGTCTTTATTAAAAATGATAACAACAATGACCTAAAACTTAGACGACAAGCTCCCAATAGATCTCCGAGGAAAAAAGTTTTGAGAGCATGTATGTGGTATAAAGGTGTGAGACTCTATAATCTATCAGCTAACAGAGATGATGGTGACAGCAACAAGGCCCTGATTGTCAGGGTTTACATAAAAACAAAGGAAAGATATGGATGATTGACGTATGTCCAGTGTGAGGCCCTGAACTGCTACAACCCTCATGAGGTATACCTTCAGAAAAAGGTGAGAGTTGATGGGTTTTGATAGCTGGTAGACAGGTGTCCATTGTAAGGTGATTTTTTAATGAGATATCCAGCAACAATATATTTATCCATATATCTAATACAAGTATGTATACATACATGTATGTATATATGTGTGTGTATGTATGTATATATGTACGGACGTATGTATGTATGTATTTATGTATTTATGTATTTATGTATAAATATGTATGTATGTATGTACATATGTATCAATGTATGTGTGTATGTACGTATGTATGTGCAGCATGTGTGTGTATGTAATGTATGTTTGTATGTGTACGAATATATGTATGTATTTATGTATGCATGTTTGTATGTATGTATAAATATATATGTATGTATGTATGTACAGTATGTGCGTGTATATATATATATATATATATATATATATATATATATATATATATATATATATATATATATATATATATATATATATATATATATATATATATATATATATATATATATCAGTACATTCAACCTCAGACTCTCGTTTCCACATTTGGAGACATTTTGTCCCTCAACAAATGTTTGGGTTTGGTTATGGGGACAGCTTGTAGCTTTTTTGAAGCAAAAATAAGATAAGAATGTCGAGACGGTTCTGTTCGCCCGTCAAACTAATGAAATTATTTCCTCAGAACAAGAATTACTAAACAATAAACCGACATTAAATATTACGAATCTGTGCTTCACAAACCTCCGCTCCCTATCTCCTCGCCAGTGTCCATATATACATGTTTTAATGTATGTATGTGTGTATGTAGGTATGTACGTAGGTGTGTATGTTTGTGCATGTACATATATATATCTGTGTGTGTGTGTGTTTGTGTGTGTGTGTATTTGTGTATGTATGTATGTATACATGTATATCATATATATATATATATATATATATGTGTGTGTGTGTGTGTGTGTGTGTGTGTGTGTGTGTGTGTGTGTGTGTGTTTAAGTGTGTATGAATATGTTCGTATAGTGAATATGCGCGTGTTAGTATATGTATGTGTGTGTATAAAAAACTTCGTATAGTATACAAAATGAAGATTCTAACTGTGGTAATATAAAACATAACCTACTCTCTTATACATATCCTGAAGATAATTTATCATTGAAAGCCTTTGGTAAAAGATTTTATTTAAGTGAGAGAAGGCTCCAGAAATGAATGAGCTTTGCCCCAAATAGAATCCTATTAACATATGAACTTCGCCCAGCGATCTCATTTCACGTGACGTCCGCATATTTTATTAACAAATGGGAGATACTTGATATGAATAGAGCATGCAACCTCTCAAAATTTGTCCACGTCTTGAAGTCACTTTATCCTTGCCATTTTATTTAGCCGGGACTGTGAGAGTATGTATACATACATCTATATCTATCTATCTATACACACACACACATATATATATATATATATATATATATATATATATATATGTGTGTGTGTGTGTGTGTGTGTGTGTGTGTGTGTGTGTGTTTGCAGGCAACCACAAAGGAAATAGTTAAGAAACAGAAATTTTCAAGCGCTTTCGTGTTATTCACATCTTCAGGGGAATACAATGTGAATAACACGAAAGCGCTTGGAATTTTCTGTTTCTTTACGATTTCCTTTTTGGGTACCTAAATTTTTTTTGGATCACGTGTATTTTTAGTGATAATTATGTTATATGTATGTATTTATATATGTATATATACATATATATATATATATATATATATATATATGATATATATATATATATACACATACACACACACACATAAATGTATACATATATATATAATATATATATATATATATATACATGTACATATATATGATATATATATATATACACACACACACACACACACACTCACATATATGTATATATATATATATATATATATATATATATATATATATATAAACATGTGAATAAATCACAAAAAACACGTGATTCACAAAGTCTGTAATAAAACCACTTGGAAAATAAAATGAAAGGTGACCGAAGGTTTTTGTCTATTTAAGACATTTTTCGGACACCTTTCATTTTATTTTCCAAGTGGTTTTATTACACATATATAAACATATATCATCTATTATAAACAGGAAGGCCTTGGCTTTATTAGGTACAATATAGGAAAACCGCGAATATCTCTGAGGAGAGGAATGAGCGTTTTTCACGATATGCAAATACCAGGGCCATTGCTTAGGTATTCATGGAGCATAACTCATGCTGCCGCCGGGGGGTCTAATGCTGCAGCGAGTAGGTCGTCTTCGACTTATGCTACCCCAAGTAGGTTTTTAATTTATGCTGATAAGTGAAACTCTTTGACTTATGCTGCTGGTCGAAGTCAGTAAAGGTTCTGTGGTATAGGTGTTTTTCGATTTATGCTACTGCGAGGTTTACTTGTGATGCTACCGGAGCTGATCTTTGGATCATGCTAGCGTAAGGGAGACCTCTAGACTCGTGTTGTTCTATATATGTTTTCAAATCGTGCAGCAGAAAATAAGAATTTGACATATGCTGATCTATCATTTCCGAATTCTTTAATTGATAGTAGTGTGGATTTGTTGTGTCAAATCTTTGAGCCATGCTGCGACAAATTTTTTTACTAATGCTATTATGAATAGCATAATGCTTCGAGGTATACTGGCACAAGGGGTATCTATGAGGATGTGATTAGCTCGAATCCTTTCTCTCGCTAGGTATCCTAATGTTACTGTAAGAAGGACTTGTTGGCCTCGCTTTCACTGTATTATGGGCTCGAATCCCGAAACTCTCTCTGATACTGACCAGTGACTATTACCTAGCCCAGCAGTCCAAACACATAGGGCAAAAGTGACGGTTGTGGCCGCAGCTAAGTGCCTCCTGGTGTATGCTCCTCACACTCTGACTCCAAAAGATTCTGTGATACCGCGAACCCGTATTCTCACGTGTGAGCTGGCAGGTTGTTGTCCTAGTCAAGAAGTGACATCACAGCCTGAATGTGACGTCATAACCTGAACGTGACGTCATAACCTAAAAGTGATGTCATAGTATGAATATGGCGGCATATCCTAAACTTGATGTCATAGCCTGAACGTGATGCCATAGCCTGAACGTGACGTCATAGCCTGAATGTGACGTCATAGAGATGGCCTTAAACAGACACAACATGAATGACGTCATAGCATAAAATTGGCGCTAAAGACACATGCATTCAAGGTATGAAAGTGACATCATAGCTTAAACGCTACGTCATGACCTAAAGGTAAATTATTAGCCTAAACCTGACGTCATAGTCTAAACGTGACGTCATAGACTGATAACTGACGTCTTAGACTTGGTGTGTAAGTAACATTTGTCGTCTGAAAGTGGTCTGTTAAGTATGGAAGTAGCTTTCATGAATTAAAAAGCTTTTTGTAGCCTGGAAGCGGTCAGTCTTAGATGGAGCCCTCGTGAGCTGGAATTGGTTAAAAGTGTATGTGGTCGTTCATACTGGAAACACCCAGGGACTGGAAGTAAACAGTATGGACCAGATGCTCTTAGCCTGGAAGTACGTTTGATAGTCTGGACATGAATCCAAAATACTTTTCAAACATTCACTATAATGCCTCACCTGCATAAGAATAACATTGACGAAGATTTTTTTTTAAGGTTCGTTATGATACCAAAAGAGTACATGGAAAGATATTTAACACAATTGACGATGTCGCCTTGGTTAAGTTAGTTCCTCTATCACTAGTAAGAAAATAATCCTTTATCTTCTATCAGTTCACTGTTCTTATACACGTAAACACACACGCACACACACACACACACACACACACACACACACACACACACACACACACACACACACACACACACACACACACACACACATACACATTTGTGTTGCCTTCGGGCGATTACATTGAGACGAGGAGGTTGTGTAATCACTTTACACAAAAATTGGATATGGATATTCGAGGCTGTATGGGGTCAGAAGTGGTCTCTGCAGCCGATGGAAGCCGTGGCCTTCCAAAAGTTGAAGAAAGTCTTGACGGTGGAGGGTCTGTCTCGAGGGGAGGGGGTGAGGGTACCAGGAAGAGGAAGGAAGGTCTGGAGGTGAAGAAGACCTCTGAGAATGAAGAGGAGACCAGTAAACTTGGGGGTTTTCTTAGAACCGTAAAACTGGAATCTTTTGCTGGAAATTGTATTTCTGTACAAGACGCCTGGAATGACTCTGGGTCCGCGGTAGGATCTTGATCAGCTTCACCTTTCCAGTTTTGGATTTCTGTGGAACTTTTTGTCCTTTTGAAACGGAGTAAGTACTCGGTACTTATCCTAATACACTAAAAGTGAATGTATATATTGTTTGGTGTTAAGTCTTATCTTTTCGATTCATTATAACACTCGGTTAAATGCACTGAAAAATGGAAGATTTGTTTCAATCTTAGGTTTATTTCTGACAGGAATGAAATTTACTCTGTGTGTGTGTGTGTGTGTGTGTGTGTGTGTGTGTGTGTGTGTGTGTGTGTGTGTGTGTGTGTGTGTGTGTGTGTGTGTGTGTGTGTGTGTGTGTGTGTGAGAGAGAGAGAGAGAGAGAGAGAGTGCATATGTGTGTGTATATGTGTTTGTGTGTGTGTGTGTGCTTGCGCGTTGCGTATATATATTTTTGAGCGTTAGAGAGAGAGAGAGAGAGAGAGAGAGAGAGAGAGAGAGAGAGAGAGAGAGAGAGAGAGAGAGAGAGAGAGACGGGGGGCAGTAAAGGAAGGGGAAAAGGGGGAGTTGAGGGGGAAGGGGGAGGTTGGAGGATCCGTGTACTGTCCTCTTTGGCAGCAGCAACAATGTCTTTTGGGTAGCGAAATGGTCCATAAACAAACGTCGGACTTCTCCACCCAGCACCATCTCCTCTCTCTCCATCCTTCTCTCTCCCACTTAATCTCTGCCACTCCCAACTCTCACCTACGCTCCTGTAGGTAAATCACATAATGCGCTTTAATATGCTCTAGAATCAAAGTACTTTTTGGGCTCATATACCTCTCTATCTATATATGCACAGTAAAACATAAGCACGCAAAAACACATAGACACATGTATATATGAAATACACACCAGTGGATACACACACACACACACACACACACACACACACACACACACACACACACACACACACACACACACACACACACACACACACACACACACACACACACACACACACACACTCGTACAGACACATGTACACAAACAAACACTCACACGCTCGCACACACACATACGCTCACACACAAACACTCACATTGCTCACACACACACACACACACACACACACACACACACACACACACACACACACACACACACACACACACACACACACACACACACACACACACACACACACACATCACACACACATACACACACGCATATACAAATACTCTTTGTAATCTATCGCCATGTTTAAAAGTGTAATGAACGCTATATTAGACTGCTGTACAATCAGAGTTGGAAATAACAATTATTATATTGAAATTGAGGGTTACAATAGGTTTTATTACATTGAAAATAATATATTTTAATTCTACAATTCTCTTCTACCGGGATAAAGCCCCTTTGAAATGGAATCGTAGTTGTTAGGGTGTAAGCTGTATCTCTATTTTTGTTGTTGCAACCTGTCGTAATGAGCTTATGCTTTACCTGTTACTCTATCTGTTAGACAGTCTGTCTGTCCAGTGGGCGTTCAGTCCATTAGTGATTCAGTAGCTTGGACTGTCACTGAGGCATTTAGTCAGTTTCCCAGCCATTCAGTCAGTTACTTTGTCAGGGTTTGTCTGAATTTCAGTCAGTTGATCCAAAGAACAGTCGATCAAAAAGGCAACCATTTATTTAGGTTATAGTTTAATCAGGTAATCGGTGATTTGATCAGTTAGTCATTCAATTAGCAGAAAAGTCAGTCATATCAGTCAGTCAGCGAGTCGGTTGGTTTTGGAAAAAAATTAAGTCTTCAGACTATGTGATATTGTAAGAAAAATAATAATGATAAAATCACTTGTCTTGTCAAGTTCTCTTGTCGTAAATTAACCATATTCCTGAAGCCTTCTGAAGTATTATAATCGTTCTAATATGTATATATATATATATATATATATATATATATAAAATATGTATATAATGTGTGTGTGTGTGTGTGTGTGTGTGTGTGTGTGTGTGTGTGTGTGTGTGTGTGTGTGTGTGTGTGTGTGTGTGTGTGTGTGTGTGTGTGAGTGTGTGTGTGTGTGCATATCTACACCTGGTGTGTCCTGACCTGTTTTATAAACAGAGCATCATCCCGTCACATCCTGGCTTATCGTTCTACTTTGTCACGTATCTAAGCTGACAAACACAAGAGTGAAATCTAGACCCCGACTACGTCTACTCGTTCAGCGATAGGAGAAGTGGTCGGCATCGAACTGCCCGAGCAATAAAAATCCTTGAGCCATCAAATCCACGTTTCATTGTTAAAAGCCACTCCCTTCATAGGACCTAAACCAATTCCCTTTTGTAAAGTCCCCCACAACCATAGTCCTCATTTATAGGGCCTTTTCTTTTTCAAGTCCCATTTGATCTGTTCAATCCAAGTGGTACTAGGAACTGCTCAGTGCAGTAAACAAGCTTTCAGACAATGTTCAGGACTTGTTGTACAGTTGCGACTATTACCCGAAGCTCGTATCACAGTTGAATGATCTGTAGAACCCCATCGAACTGCCATTCTCACAATTTTTGGCAACGTTTATTTTGTGCGAAATGGCATGATATACAGTCGAGTTTTGCAAAGGATTACAAAGGCGGAGCATGCCGACAAGAGACCTTTTGGGCCATATCTAGGTCGGATGAGAAAAAATTCTAATAATAACAATGAATACATGAATAAATATAAACTATAACAATGTAAGTTTTCTGCAGTCAATTCGAGTATGTATTACACAGCCTCAAAGCACAGCCAAAGTGTGCGCTGCCTACCAGTTACATGAATGACATCCGCTCTCAATGTGCCGGAACCTCAGAATACGCCCTCGATAATCCGGCATGAAAGAGTACGTTATCAATAATTCGCCACCACAGATAATCCGGCACCTCAGAGTACGCTCTCCATAATCCGGGATATCAAAGTACGCTCTCCATAATCCAGCATGTCAGGGTACGCACTCAATAATTCGGTAACCCAGAGTACGCTCCCGATAATCCGCCACTTCAGAGTACGCTCTCCATAATCTGGCATGTCAGAGTACGCTCTCAATATTTAGGTGCCACAGAGTACGCCCTCGATAATCCGGCACTTTAGAGTACGCTCTCCATAAGCCGGCAAGTAAGAGTACGCTCTCAAAAATTCGGCACCACAGAGTACGCTCTCCATAACCCGGCATGTAAGAGTACGCTCTCAATAATTCGGTACCACAGTACGCCCCCGATTATCCGGCACCTCAGTGTACGCTCTCCATAACCCGGCATGTAAGAGTACGCTCTCAATAATTCGGTACCACAGAGTACGCGCTCGATAATTCGGCACTTCAGAGTACGCTCTCCATAAGCCGGCATGTAAGAGTACGCTCTCAATAATTCGGTACCACAGAGTACGCCTCCGATAATCCGGCACCACAGAGTACGCTCTCCATAACCCGGCATGTAAGAGTACGCTCTCAATAATTCGGTACCACAGTACGCCCCCGATTATCCGGCACCTCAGTGTACGCTCTCCATAACCCGGCATGTAAGAGTACGCTCTCAATAATTCGGTACCACAGAGTACGCCTCCGATAATCCGGCACCTCAGTGTACGCTCTCCCTAAGCCGGCATGTAAGAGTACGCTCTCAATAATTCGGTACCACAGAGTACGCCTCCGATAATCCGGCACCTCAGTGTACGCTCTCCCTAAGCCGGCATGTAAGAGTACGCTCTCAATAATTCGACACCACAGAGTACGCGCTCGATAATTCGGCATTTCTGATTATATTCACTGGAATTCGGCATTGAAGACATTAGCCCTGCCATCTTCAAGAATTAGTATATTGGTAGTTTTTTTTTATTATTATTCAATCGTTTATTTATGTTAATGTGTTATTAGTAGGTGGTAATGTGAACATCTAGATCTACGAGTACAAACTACTTGAGAATTTCTTTTGAAAGACATAGAAAATATCGAGCTAGTTACAAAAATCCACTATCACAGTTAGAAACTCCCATCATAGCATGCGACAATTACAACTGGTTCCTTCTAATTTGGAACAAATCTACAACTGCCCTTAAAACCTAAATGCATTCCTCTATCCAAAGCCAGCAGTATCGTGGGGTAAAAATAATTTACAACCACGTTTACAACCTCCCTTAGCAGAGAACTACTGTCATTGTGACGACCTTCTTGGCAAAGCTTCTTCGGTGCAATAAAGTGTGTCGTCCACACCACAAACCTATTCCATCCTCGACAAACCATCCATCTCAAATGCTTAAGAGCAGTTGCGTATCACCAGAGAAGACTTGAAGATGGGTGTGAGGGGTGAGGGGGAAACTCTTTGTTCCCTCCTTCTCTTTCTTTTCCATCAGAAAGACTGACTGTGGTATTCTTGAAAAAAAAAAATAATAATAATAATAATAATAAAATAAGTAGATAAATAGATAAATAGAAATTGTATATGTATATATATATATATATGTATATATATATATATATATATATATATGTATATATATATATATATATATATATATATATATATATATACATACATACATACATACACATATACACACAAGGTCCTAGTACTTTATCTCCCTCATATGATATATTTCTTTTTAGATAAATCTGATAGAATATGCATACACATTAGAAGGATACAAGGACCAGGAGAAGACAGAGTATTCATCATTTCAATGCGAAGGTTAAATCCATATGTATCTTTTGGTCTCTACGGATCTTTACGTTCTAATAATAAGATAAAAATATTCATTCTGTCTCCTACTAAATGAGAGACACTTTCCTATTTCCTGTATGAAGCAAGAATCTGTCTCAATTCGTACAGGCAAAACAGTATTTTCGTGGATTTATTTTCACTTCTCTAAAGATGCTTTTCTTCGGCTCGTGGAAATTCCCTTACTACCTAAAAGGCTGAAGAGTGTCTGATCCCATTCTACATCCCCGCCAAGTTGAAGGACTAATATAAGCCGCTTTTCAGCCCCGCACACGCCCAAGTTGGCCTTTCCTTTGAAGTCCTTCCACGCAAAGTCCTTCGTCTTCGCTGGGAACGCCTCTCTTCCTTCATTTCTTTGGTTTTACAACTCAACGTTTATGCTAGGGAGGACCCGTGCGAAAGTTGCAGTCTTGGATGATTTTTTTTTTTTTTTTTTTTTTAGTGGACAGGAATCAACAAGACCATCATGTTTGTCAAGTTAATTTGATGATGACAAGATGTAAAGTTTTGAAATATTCAGACAAAATTCTTGTTAGCTAAAAGTGTACCATTCAATACTACGTCATACTGTACTTTGTATAACAGTTATTAGGAATATAGAGGAATGCGAGTAATGAGCCACTTGAAACCCCTAACTATAATAAAGACTATATAAAAATGCATAAACTTCATTATGACGCATATCAATGGAAACAATATGGGAACATAAATTAACATAGGATATAGAGTATATATATGATATCGAGTTATGTATGCATTTGTGAGTGCGAATCTGATTCACACACACACGCACGCACACGGATACACACACACATTCGCACACACACACACACACACACACACACACACACACACACACACACACACACACACACACACACACACACACACACACACACACACACAAAGAGAACTTACAGTGTCTTTCGCTAAGCTTCTTATTTTCTGTACAGACGTTTATATAACAGAATAACAAAAACGAGTTCAATATAAAGCTGTCGAAGCCGAAGAACAACGCTCTCCCCTTGATGCTACGGAAATTGATAGAATATATTGTCCGTATTCAGGACAAAGAAAACTGCTACTCAGTACTGAAAGGATTTAGTATAGATAAGCTATAAAGGCTTTGCTACATATGTGATCTTATGGGGATGAATAGAACAGCTTCCGGGAAGGAAAGGGAGAGGGAAAATCGCAACCCGTTGCTGAAGGCGTTAAAAGACACAAATCCTGGAAGCCAATTGCTAAAATCCCCCTCTCTACAAATCTCATTACCTTAATCTTTGCCACCCTAGGCTGCTCTTCCATAAGAACCTTCTAAGTCTGATCATTTTAAATGGATTTGGACCTTCGCTCATGAAGCTGCAGGTTTTGCGTTTGGTAAAAGCTGGATGCAAGTTGATTGTGTACTGTGAGATTCAGTGTAATGCGTGGAATTATAAGACACAAATTTGTCTGTCTGGTGATTTTGATAAGAGTTCGTTAGTTCTGTGGTTTCTATTTTCAGCATTAGTGTTATGTTTTTGTTAATATTATCATTGTTGGTTTTTTATTATTGTTATTATATTTGTTGTTATCGTCATCATCGTCGTCATCGTCGTCATCGTCGTCATCATCGTCACCACCACCACCACCACCATCACTGCCACCACCACCACTACTACCATTACCTTCACTATCATCATTATCATCATCATAATAACAATATAGTTATTACATGTTTTTATTACTATCCATATTATTAGTAGTAGTAGCTTTAGTAGTAGTGATGTCATGAAAGGTGTATTCGATATAAGAGATAACAAGGAAAAAAATGGAAAGTAGCTAAAAAAGTGTAACGTGTCAAAGGAATGTACTATTACAAAAATTACATCTACAATCAACAAAATAATTCCTAAAATGGATATATATTTAGTATGATTTTTATATAATGAATAATATAAAGGAATAAAACTACAAAAGCAACCATACAATTGGCATAGTAATCGTTATTTTCTATATTGTAAAAAAACACACAAAAAAACACGTAAATACAAAATTGATAAACTGGAAAAAAAAATTCTAGAAATGGTGATACGTTTGACATCGTAGGATCGTTTCCATAGAAAAGCAAAAAAAAAAAAAAAAAAAAAATAATAATAATAATAATAATAATAATAATAATAATAATAATAAATAAAATAAGTAAAATAAAAATCTAAATTTGGTTTCACCTTTGGGTATATTTGATAGTTTTAGAAAATGCAAATATGACTTAAATGAATAAATTGCGAAACTAACTCTGTACAATACTTGTAGTTTTTGTTATTTTGAATGTAAATGCAAGCAAAGTACATAAACAGAAAGTTGTAAGAATTATTACAGAAATGGTGCTGTGTTTGTTATTTTTGTATATAGAGATGACATACCTTTACACCTGATATATTTTCTAAATTTCAAAATATTGTGGAACAAGTTTAGATTTGCATAAATGTGCAAGAAAATACAAAAAATAATTAGCTTGAGGTGTGATACCATGTTTGATATGGTAGAAGGTTTAAAATGAGGGATTGTATCAATCATGAATATATATAAAATGAATAATCAGATAAATGAATAAGTAAATGAAATATATAAACAAAAGTGTAAAATAAGTAAAATAGATAAAAAGTAATATCACATTTACCATACTTACTACAAAAAAAAAATTAAATATAAAAAAAAAAATGTAGATGTATCTTTAGGATTGGAATGTTTTGACAGTGGGATTGAAAATATCCATCAAAACAGTGTTTGTTAGTTAAATTGCCAGAAGTTCGAGCCAGGGTGGGGGGGATTGAATTTATATATAAAAAAAGTGTTTTTATATGTTCCCTGACAAGGGTTTGGCTAGCTACAACACGGCTGGTGGATAAATGAACGTCAGACACAGTTGGACTCCGTGAATCCTTTATCATGTTGAACAAAAATATTCACCTGTATTCAAACCTTGATTTTTTTTTTACATATCTTTTTTACGCATTAATATGTATTCCCTTTCTAACATCGCAGAATTTCACTCAGATTAGAATTCTTTATCATCTTGAACAAATGTTAATTCTTTATTTATCTATTTATTTCTAAGCAGGAGCATGTATTCTTTTTCTAATATTTCAGAATTTCAGTCAGATTAGATTTTTTTATCGTGTTGAACAAAAATATTCACCAGTATTCAAACCTTCATTTTTTTTTTTTTTACGCAGTAGTATGTATTGTTTTTCTAATATCTCAGAATTTCACTCAGATTAGAGTTCTTTATCGTGTTGAACAAAAATATTCACCTGTATTCAAATCTTGATTTTTATTGATTGATTGATTTATCTATTTTATTTCTATTATTTTTTTACGCAGCAGCATGTATTATTTTTCTAAAATGTCATAATTTCACTCAGATTAGAGTTCTGTATTATGTTAAACAAAAATATTCTCCTGTATTTATACCTTGATTTTTATTATTCTTTTATCTTTATTTTTTGCGCACTAGTATGTATTCTTTTTATAGTATAATGTTCAACAAATATATTCACCTGTATTCAAACCTCGAGTTTAATTTATTTACCTATTTTTATTTATTTTTTACGTAGTACCTTGTATTCTTTTTTTAACATCTCAAAATTTTATTCAAATTAGAGTTCTCTACGTTATGCAGTAGTAACTATTTCTACATATACGCTATTGTCGTAAAAGGAAGTCTGCCGGTCTCGTGTTTGCTTGGTTGTGGGTTCGAATCCCACACTCCTTTCCGATTCTCAACATTATAGAGCAAAGTTGACGGTTTCGGACACAGTTACGCGCCTCCTGGCGTAGTCTCTTTACTTGTACACCAATTTCGTAAAATATATTTCAGATAATTTCATTTATTTTGATCGGAATTTTAAGCTTTTTTTTTTTTTCTTTACAAAGGATTACAAAGGCGAAGCATGCCGACAGGAGACCTTTTGGTCCATATCTAGGTCGGATGCGAAAAAAAAGAAATAATAAAATAATAAACAAAAACCATAATAATGTAAATAACAAATAAAACACATAAATAAATGCACAGGCACAGTTAGATAATAAACAAACAGGCATATAGCAAACGACAACAAATTAACATATAACTAATAATAAATGAAAATCAGACAGACAAATGATAACAAAACAAAAACAAATAATATAAAATAAATTATAATCATTACAGCATCTTGCTTAGGTATTTATCTAAATGATTTTTAAAGCTTCGAACTGAACTACATTGCACTACCTGTGCAGGAAGTTTATTCCATTCATTAACTACACGGTTGGCAAAGTTGTTTCTACCTACTTCCAAATTGAATCTATTTCCGGACAGTTTGAGACAATTGTTTCTTGTCTGATTCTCATTCAATGTGAAAATTTTGTCACTTTTGATGTCAATTCCCTTTAGAATTTTAAAGACCTATATCAAGTCACCTCTGAGTCTACGCTTTTTTAGGGAAAACAGATTCATATGTTTTAGTCGATTTTCGTATGATTTATTTTTGATATTTGGAATCAGTTTTGTGGCTCGCCGTTGTACTTTTTCCAGTCTATTAATGTCTTTAATGAGATTCGATGACCATACGGAAACAGCATATTCCAAATGTGGACGAACTAACGATTTATATAGCTTGTTAATGAGTGATGAACTTTTGAAATCAAAAGATCGCGCAATCAGTACTAGAATCTTATTTGCTTTCTCAGAGGCTGAAATACACTGCTTAGATGATTTGAGGTCGTTACTGATAATCACACCGAGATCTTTTTCACTATCCACTTTTGTTAACGTATTTCCAAATAACTTGTAATCCTACTTACTGTTATTTTTACCTATGTGCATTACCTTGCACTTACTTTTAAGCTTTTTGTTTTTCTAGGTAAGAATACATTATTTTACTTTGTTAGTGGAACAAATAGATGACAGGGATTTGTAGCATAAAAGGCGTCATTTTTTTTCTGAGTGTTGATTGTATTTTTCATCCAAAAAGATGATAAAACTGATAAGACTGTGGGCAGCATGTATCTCGCTAAATCCAGACCTCAGAATGATATATTTCCAAACAACCTTAAATTGGCTTCACTGACATGAAGAATTGTTCTGTCTTTTCGTTCAAGGACAATTGGTTTTATACTTTTTCTCATATATTCGTAGAAAACTGTTCTATCCATTAGCTAACAGCGTTATTCACTTAAGTAAAAAAAAAAAATGAAAAAAAAAATCGGAGGCTAAAATCTTGCCTCGACTAAAATAATCGTTGGTAATCCTTTCTCCAGAAGACTGATCCTTTGTTATCCGTTTAAGAAAAAAAAAAAAAGATAAAGATAAAAATAGAAAATAAAATCTTGTCTCAACTAAAACCAACATCGTTAATCCTTTATCCAGAAGCCTCATCCTTTGTTATCCATTTGCCAAACGAATCTACTTATTTGGGAGGACACTGATGTCCGATTAGTTTCCTTCAATAGTTTAGGATATTGTATTATTGTGTATTGGATGGAAGAACGAATGTTATATATTTGCTTTTCTCTCTCTTTCTCTCTCTCTCTCTCTCTCTCTCTCTCTCTATCTCTTTTTCTATGTATCTACATATATGTATATATGCACTTGTGTGTTTTTTGTGTGTGTATAACATGTATCTATATGAATATGTTTATATACTTGTAAAAATATTACTACAACATGTATAGAATTTGAGGCGAAATACACCAGCCCACATGCGAGAATGGTAGAAATACTCTACTGGGCAATGCCTGACGATGGTGCCATAAAGGATTCGGAATATGGTGGGAATGGCCGGGGAGATGACACTCGGAATGACCCCGGGCCGAAATGGACACCCTAACTGTTTATCTTTCTTCTGTCTTTACATCCAGGGAAGAGCCGCTTAGACCTCGGATCTATTGCTAGTAACTGTTTAAATAGTTACTGGTTTCTAGGTACTCAGAATGCTGGAATTGAATTTAAATTTATTTTAGTTTGTGTGGCTAGTCTAGTGCTTCCGTATATTAAATTGACAAAATAGATCGGCTTTTGTTACACTATGCAACATACGTAATGTATATATGTATATATATATATATATATATATATATATATATATATATATATATATATATATATATATATATATATATTATCATAATTGCCTTTTTTTTCTTTACTTTTAACAAAGAACATAGCACGATGTATTTCTGCCTAAACAGCCTTTAACTTTCTCCGCGTTTAATATATTCGTTTTAACTTTCCATCCGATAATGCGAAACCGTATATTTCTTCTGAAACTCCAACACCTGAAAATGATACATTTCCACCCAAACATCTCTTTGTTTGCTCTTTTGTCAGAGTTTATATTTGTTGTTTTATCTTATATCCAGGAAGAGTACCCCCAGACCTTTGGGAGCTCCCACAAATCCGAATGATATCCTCAGCGCAGACATCTCTTACTTTGCCTCTTCCCTGAATGTGTGTATCTTTGTTTTCCTTTTCTGTCACGTAATTTGCACTCAAGTGTGAAGCTTCCGAAGGGTCACGTGGCAGGAGATGAGGAAGTCTCGAAAGATGTGCCTTTTAGCATGTTCCTGTTGTGTTTTATCTTTGTTTATCATATTCGATGATCCGAAACCGTTGCGGTAAACTTTTGGAAAAAAAAATGATGGGCTTTAGCAGATATATTTCTTACTGTTCTTTAATCATATAGTTTTAGCTTAATTTTTCTATTTATTTTTATTCATTTATCTATTTATTTTTTCATTTATTTATTTATATTTGTTTAATATTTTTACTTGTCTATTTGTTTGTTTACTTACTGGTTATTCATTTACTCTTTTACCTCTTAATTTTCGTACCTATATATCGATTTATGAATAGTTGAATCATTTATATATCATTTATCTATGTGTGTATTATTTCTGTATATTTCTTTACTGTCTAAATATTTACCTTTACACTAAGAAATACGCACAAAGGTCACCTTACACGTAACGCTGGATGAAATCGATTTTTGAATAATTTAATCATTTATATATTATATATCTATATGTGTATTATTTCTGTATATTTCTTTACTGTATATAAATATTTACCTTTACACTAAGAAATACGCACAAAGGTCACCTTGCTCGTAACGCTGGATGAAACATCTGGAAAAAGATATCCTTTAGTTTGACTTCGTTGAGTCGTTTCGTTTTCTTTATTTTTTTTTTTTTTTTTTTTATAACCAATGATCCGACACAGCGGCATCAAGCCTGAGGAAAAACAATACTGTTTGTGATACAAATGCAAAAAAACGTCCTAGTTTGTTACCGCTGTCGTATTTTTCATTTTTTGTTTTTTTGTCTTTGGTTCCTGTGCTTCGGTCCAGTTATGTTTTTGAAATCCCAGGGGAAGAGGGGCGGGCAGCGACATGTATAGTATTTGAGGTAATGCTTGCTAATTTAACTTTTTTATTTTATTTAATTCTATTATATATATGTTTGTTTCATTTTATTCTATTTTTGTTTTATTTTTATATCTTTATATTCTAATCTATTTTTATCTCAATTTATTTTATATTATAATCATCATCATCAACATCAATATCAACATCATACATTTATAGTATTTGAGTTAATGTT
>NC_134808.1:37875744-37880744 GCF_046742065.1 Oratosquilla oratoria
AATAGGATAACTTCCATCGAATGTCTTATAAGAATAGTCATAAATAAAAATATATCTAAAGCTATGATACATATGATAAAAAAGGAAAACGTAACAGAAAAATACAATTACACTTCCATAGAGAATATTCATAATTGTACACTCATATGCACACGCATAAGTACATGTACATATACACGCACATACACATATTCTTATGCATATAAGCATGTACACGCTCTCATACACAGACATGTACACATACATATAGAGATACCCGCACGCGCACACACATACACACGCCCATTCATACACGGACACACACACACACGCGTACACAAATATACACACACACACACACACACACACACACACACACACACACACACACACACACACACACACACACACACACACACACACACACACACACACACACACACACATGCACGCACGCTCACATACGCACACACACACACGGACACACACACACACACACACACACACACACACACACACACACACACACACACACACACACACACACACACACACACACACACACACACACACACACACACACACACACACACACACACACACACACACACACACACACACACACACACACACACACACACACACACACACACACACACACACACACACACACACACACACACACACACACACACACACACACACGCACACACATAAGCACACACAGTTTAGGTTGTTAGGCTAGACTAGACTAACCAATGTTAGACAAGGTTGTATTACATTAAGCTAGTTTACGTAATATTCCCATACCAACACCTATTCTTATCGAACGTGCATTATTTGCATAGAATGGGTTTTATCGTTGGTAAAGCCAAGCGATTTTATTCAAACGAGAGGTGCATCAAGTTTTGAAAAGGTGAAATAAAATAGTCTGATTTTAGCCTGAATACATTCTGTAAAGTTAGTGAAAAGGGTCAAAGGTGGTTACAATATATAGACGTTTCGAATTTCATTTCCAAACATTACAATTCGACTTAGGGGGAAAAATTCAAGTAAAGGTTCGTGGTCAATGTTTGTTCCCTTTCCCCGAAATCTGAAGCTTCAGCTGAATAATTGTGTTTGGCTTTAATTAAACGAAGTTTCTAAAAATTATAATCAACTTATTTCCATTGGGGGGGAAAAATGTATACATATTTGACAGAAATGTTGTCTGTCCTTTTGGCATCATGCAAAACCATGACTTCAATGTTTAACTCTATAGAAAGTCCCAAAGATCTATGTGATTTGTATTCTATCTAGAATTGAAATCCGACCAACTCAGAGTTAAAAATACATATCCGTGTATTTGGGCAGGTCTGCCGAACTTCACTGATGATTTTTCCATAAACATGTGGATTCGGTGTCTGGAAGCGAAAGTCTCGCTTCAGAAACACGAGCGTGGTTACATTCTTTCTAGTCTCTATCAGATGCGGTTAGGTTTTCTTCTTCTCTATCAAAAGCGTTTGCGGAGCTCATTAGGAGTGTGCACGCTCTGAGTTCTGTTTGTTTGTGCGTGAGTATGACTGGTGATTTCGACTGTATATAGGTGTGTTAGTGATAATGTTATTATTTCGGTTATTAAAGAAAAAGGTAATAAACAAAAAATATGTATTAATGATCAAGTTGTACAGTTATGCCAATGTATTCTGGTTATCATTAAAGATATATAGAAATATAAAAATCCTACGTGAATATCGTTGTATACTGAGTATTACTGCAATCGTTTTGTGTTGATTAACATTCATTTGCTCATGTATACGATGTAATGCACAGAAACACACAACCATGCACACACACACAAGCTCACAGCGTTGCAAGGAAATATCACATTCTTATTACGTGTACAACAACCTTGCTCTCTCTCTCTCCCTCTTACTCCGAATCGATAATTTTGGAAAATTTCTGCCAGTTGATCCAAGTCCAGTTTTAATTTATCCGATACCGAATTGCGTGATATATATGTATATATATAAATATATGTGTATATATATATATATATGTGTGTATATATATATATATATATATATATGATTATATATATGAGTGTGTATATATATATATATATATATATATATATCTATATATGAGTGTATATATATATATGTATATATATATATGTGTGTATATATATATATATATATATATATGTGTAAATATGTGCATATATGTATTTATATGTATATATATGTATATACATATGTATATATATGTATATGTATATGTATATATATATGTGTATATATATGTAATATATATATGTATATATATATATATATATATATAATACTGATGACCCACTTTCGGAGAAGAATAAGCGAAGATATAGAGATCTGTATATTTCGATCACTTACTGTGATCCTCTTCGGCAGATATGAGTTACAAAGTACAGAACAATGTGTATTTATAGTAAAGGTGTGAGGTAGCATGAGGGGACGAGGCTCAGGTCAACACGCCCGGCATGCATGCTCGCATCTTGATGTCTCAGGTCACATGACCGGCGTTGCATGTGCCTTGGTGATTTTTGTCCACCGCTAATGTTGATGGTAACATCTTATTTATGGCAAAAGAAGAAATACAGTCTGGTGACCATTGACCATGGGAAATGTTATAATTTGGGAAATTATTTATTAAGGAGGATTCTACTATTTTTCTTCTGAAACTACATTTGGAATTTATAAATTATTTCGGCATCGTCCCAATTTATTCGGTGGTTTTTATTGGCGACGTGCTGAAATACTGCGGAATTTTCCTGTCCGTATTTAACAGAGTTCTTGTGCTCCTTAACCCTGGTATTGAGATCTCGACCCGTCTGTCCCCAATATACATCATTGCAATCTAAACAAGGTAATTTGTAAACTCCAGGAGTTGTATTACTCTTGGATCTATGATGTATATTGACAACTTTACTGAACAAAATTACTAGGATAATGGAAGATAAAATTTACCTTTTCCTTTGGTAACATGTGAGACAATTCATGGATTGATTTGTTAAAAGGCAATTTTATGCTTCTATTATCCCAATGATGATTCATGGCGGAATGGGAATCTGTTTTGTGAAAACTAATTTTGGCCTTGCTAAGAGCTTTTTGTAAAAACCACGGCGGGTATCCTAATTTTGTTAGTTGATTTTTCACTGAATTTAGTTCCAAATCTAAGTATTGGGAGCTACAAATTCTCAAAGCCCGTAGGAATAGGCCTGAAGCTACACTATATTTTATTTTGTCAGGATGGTGGCTAAAGAAATGTAGGTAGCTCTCTGTGTGTGTGGGCTTCCTATAAACTGTGAAGGACAGTGACTCCGCATTTCTTATTATTAAAATATCTAGAAAAGGTAATTTGTGATCTAATTCCCATTCCACCTTGAATTTAATATTGTTCGTTAGGTGATTGAGCTGGTTGCGAAATTCTTGGAATGATCCCCATTCATCATCCCAAACCGTAAAGATATCATCTACATATCTATGCCAAAACATGGCGGGTGGTTTAATTTCCGGTAATAGCACTGATTCAAAATATTCCATATATAAGTTGGCTAGAACTGGCGAGAGATTAGAGCCCATGGAACATCCGAATTTCTGTTTATAATAAAGATCTTTGAATGAAAAGACATTGGTGTTGACGCAAAGTTGTGTTAAACTTAATATTTTATCTAGTGGCAGTGGTAGCTGGTTCTGGTATGGTTGTAATTTTACTTTCAAAAACTCTAAGACTACCGTTACATCAATTTGGGTGAATAGCGAAACTACATCTAGACTTAGTAATTTTCTACTACTAGGTAGGTTGTGACTTTTGATCTTTCTTATAAAGTCTTCTGAGTGTTTTATGTGAGACTCTGAGAAACAACCTACATACGGTGATAGTATTTGTGTGAGCCATTTTGAGGTCTTATGTGTACAAGAATTCCTATTTGATATGATGGGTCTGAGGCCCATCATATCAAATAGGAATTCTTGTACACATAAGACCTCAAAATGGCTCACACAAATACTATCACCGTATGTAGGTTGTTTCTCAGAGTCTCACATAAAACACTCAGAAGACTTTATAAGAAAGATCAAAAGTCACAACCTACCTAGTAGTAGAAAATTACTAAGTCTAGATGTAGTTTCGTTATTCACCCAAATTGATGTAACGGTAGTCTTAGAGTTTTTGAAAGTAAAATTACAACCATACCAGAACCAGCTACCACTGCCACTAGATAAAATATTAAGTTTAACAAAACTTTGCGTCAACACCAATGTCTTTTCATTCAAAGATCTTTATCATAAACAGAAATTCGGATGTTCCATGGGCTCTAATCTCTCGCCAGTTCTAGCCAACTTATATATGGAATATTTTGAATCAGTGCTATTACCGGAAATTAAACCACCCGCCATGTTTTGGCATAGATATGTAGATGATATCTTTACGGTTTGGGATGATGAATGGGGATCATTCCAAGAATTTCGCAACCAGCTCAATCACCTAACGAACAATATTAAATTCAAGGTGGAATGGGAATTAGATCACAAATTACCTTTTCTAGATATTTTAATAATAAGAAATGCGGAGTCACTGTCCTTCACAGTTTATAGGAAGCCCACCCACACAGGGAGCTATCTACATTTCTTTAGCCACCATCCTGACAAAATAAAATATAGTGTAGCTTCAGGCCTATTCCTACGGGCTTTGAGAATTTGTAGCTCCCAATACTTAGATTTGGAACTAAATTCAGTGAAAAATCAACTAACAAAATTAGGATACCCACCGTGGTTTTTACAAAAAGCTCTTAGCAAGGCCAAAATTAGTTTTCACAAAACAGATTCCCATTCCGCCATGAATCATCATTGGGATAATAGAAGCATAAAATTGCCTTTTAACAAATCAATCCATGAATTGTCTCACATGTTACCAAAGGAAAAGGTAAATTTTATCTTCCATTATCCTAATAATTTGTTCAGTAAAGTTGTCAATATACATCATAGATCCAAGAGTAATACAAC
>NC_134808.1:37885744-37890744 GCF_046742065.1 Oratosquilla oratoria
TTAGAATCCCCGAAGCACTCCGCTCTTGGCAGAGGAAGAATTCGCTGCCTGCGAGCGTCGCGGGCAATAAAGGCCCCAGCAGCAGGCGCTCGCCGTCATTGTGTATGCAGTGCACGGTCCTATAAGTGCAGAGTCGCATACACAGTGGATGCATTATTTCCTTATTGATTCTGTTGCAGTTACCATAAAAGAGCATAAACTTGCGCTAATGCCGACTCCAACACGATGGGGATTTTTATTGTTCTCTTTCTGGCTCGTGGTGGATGGTTTCATTCAGTTAGGTAACGGGTCTTTATGCTGATGCTTTAAGTATATTAATATTACTAAATTCATACAGCTTTATCCACTGCTATTACACTGAAGAAGTCTACATATACATATATATGTACATGTATATGTATTTGTATTCGTATGTGTATGTGTATTCATATGTGTACACTGTGCATATGTATATACATGTATGTATGTATATGTGTATGTATATGTATACTATTAAAGATAATATTCAAATAATGTTCAATCAACGGAGGTCATTCAAACAACATTGATAGTGATACATCATTCATGTCTCCATGCGCAAGAATCCTTGGCGCTCCGTGAGATGGTCGTTATTGAGGTTGCTCGCCACAGGAAAGCGGTAATCGACATGAGGATATAGCCCTTGCCTCTGAGATTATGCTCCGTCGCCTCGCCGTTTCTATCCTTCTGGGTAATATTACTCGAAAAGGCGGAGTAGTGGAAATGGTAGAAAAAATATGTTGAAGAATACAAGAACGGAGAGACTGTTTAACATAAAAATTATATAAAAAGATCCTTGGATTGGATATTAGTCTCAGGTTACTGGAGAAAGCGTTATAAAGTATTGTTCAGGGACTTTGGTCAGTAATAATGTTGCAAAAATTTGTAAAGTCGCCGTCATACTCTTCGCATTTCTCGCTAGCATGCTACTTGCTTTAGCTATTTCGTTAGAGTAGAAACGACTTCGGTTAAGATATTTTGTTTTTAAATTTGCAAATGTCAAATTACCCTTGCGCCATGTACTGAGAAGCTGAATGACGACCTAAGAAAAGCTAAACCTACACAAATGTTAGACACATTGTTAAGATGTTCTTACAAAAGTCTAGAATATTGTAGCCAAAGTCATTTCTGGTCAAGCGAAATAGCAAAAGCAAGTAACATACTAGCTTAGTGTGCCGTCACCTTATGTTATTGACTGTACATTCAGCGCTACCAGAATTGGCAAATCATGCCTCACACCAATTCTGATGGCGAGAAAGACACCACACACACACACACAACAGTTATTGAAATACATCTGGGAAATTGAAGCGCCAGAAGCGGGTACAGGCTAGCAAGACTGATGACGTCACGCAACCTTGAATAGATCAGACATCACTGGCCTTTGTGGTGGACAAATTTATTTTACTCTTCTGTGAGAATCATGACTTTCTATTTCCTACCCTTCTGTGTTATTATGTTCATCATTGAGCAATGGGTTTGGGAAAAGACTTGAGGAAGGACAAACCGCCAAGTATTGCTGCCCTTGTAAAGGAAAGAAAGTCTTAAAAAGATAATGATAAAAGATAAACACCACCAGCATTAAACTGCATTCTGCGCAGAGGTGGACAAAGCATTCCCGTGACACTGGTGGAGCCGACTCAGAGTTCCCAAGAAAAAGACCAGGAAGAGTTTGTAAGACTATGCCTAGGACCTTGAATGTCCTGCAGTGCCAAGATGATGTGAAACCTTGCATTTCTGCGAAAGAATAGAATACAAGAACCCTCAACTATTAGTCAATGTTTCTCTGAAAACCGTGAGGCGTCGCCTCCATGATGCCTTTGAGAACAAGTACAGCACACCTAGAACAAAAACCGATTATTATAGCCAGGCAAATGATAAATCAAAATCATTCTTGCCAGAAATACCTTGCCTGGGATAGTATAACTCGAAGAAAGTGTTATGGTCTGATAAGGACGCCTTTAGCATCACAGGCAGCCGAGGAGTCAAGATAAGGATACGCACTGTTCAAGGTCTTTCCTTCCCCGGGTACAGGGAGGGAACTGTCAAATACCCTGACTCGGTCATGGTCTTACCTAAGAAGATTACACTCAGCAAGAAGAGGTACCTGGAGCAGACCATCTTATTATTTTGATTGTTTTTTCGCATCCGACCTAGATATGGACCAAAAAGTCTCCTGTCGGCATGCTCCGCCTTTGTAATCCTTTGAAAAATCTTCCTCGACATCTGTCAAAGTGAAGTGCACCAGCAAAATGGGGCATCTGCTCACACAGCAAAATTGGTAACTGGTTGGCTGGGTTTCGTGGGAATTGAATATATAAAGGATTGGATAGACAGTAGTCCTCACTTTAAAAAAAAAAATGGGTTTTAGTGAAAACCCCAGTTGGGAAAGCATGACACATCAAGTGTGTCGAACTTTGTTGCTGTCCTTCAAAATATTTTTGTGCTAGCTTCTCCCCATCCATCCTCCAAAACCTTGTTCTCCCTATTCCCTGTCGCCTCGGGTATTGCCTGAAGAATATATGAAGATCCACTATATATTAAAAATAATGAGTCCCCAATATGAAATCTATTCTTATTGTTTTGTGCTAGAATAGGCTGTGACAGTGTTAGAAAATTATGCGCGCCAAATCTGATGGCATTGACTGTACATAAAGTATGCAGTCAACCCCAGACGGTGTTTGTGCTTGTAAGACCATTAAGTGCTGTTTAAATATTCATTTTAGGATATATTTCTACCTGAAATTATGCACCTTATGTTCATCTCTTAGACTAAAATCGAAGCAATTTGTATTAGTTTGTTTCTGATATGAGGATATTTGTCGGCTCTGCTGCAGAGCAGGAGTGTTGTGTAGTCGAACAATTCTACAGATGGAAATTCACTCTCTTGATCATAGCACATTTTATCTTCTTTTTATTTTACATTTTTAGATTGTTCTTTTGGTCATTACTAAAAGTTTTATGTACCCCATGAAAACGTTTCTCCATAATTACACGTTGAAAATTGACTACATGGTAGATTATTGAATATTTTTTAAACTACAAGTATTATATATAAATGATCGTTAGGTTAGAAAAATAAAATTAAAATAACTAGATTCAGCATATACGTAGATTGTTTACAAAGTGAGGGCTACTAGCAGACCTGTAAAATGTTTTAAAATCTATTAGCTACAGCTTCCGACAGTTCAAGAGAGGCAGTTCTCATTTTGGCAGGTAAGCATATGCATGAGATTGCTACTTAGAGCTTAGAAGTGATGGACTGGATAATTGGCTCATGGGAGAAGGTTTGAAGTCTTATTGGACATACAAGAAATATAAATTTTCAGTCAACTTATCTTCATTGTCATCAGTCATCTTGGAAAACATTAAGGTCATTAATTCGATCATTACATTTAACCAACTATTTCTATATTCACTTAAGTACGATATAGATTTATATTGGTTAATTCTCGTTGAGAAATAACACAGACAACTTAATCTAACCCTTTTCTACACCATGCACACTACCTTTATACTAAGCACTTGGTAAAGATAGGACACACTTTTACGTATGAGAACACTCCCTCAGAACTACGAGCAGTGATTAGATTTGGATTCTACACCGAAGGGGTTACCTAAAATACATTTTGACAAGTTGCAAAAATCTAGTTAGATTAGTGGCTTATACTCTGGGGTACATGTAGTCATTGGATGCCTAACATTTTGATTCATTGATTAAGTGGTCTTCAAGAGGCTAAAAAAATAGTAACACATAAGAATGGGATAAACTAGAAAACAAGTTTAGAATACTTGGACAAGACAACCCAAGCCATTCCTGTACCTGTAGTACATGTAGTTATTGGATCCCTAACATTTTGATTCATCGATTAAGTGGTCTTCAAGAGGTTAAAAAAATATTAACACATAAGAATGGGATAAACTAGAAAACAAGTTTAGAATCCTTGGACAAGACAACCCAAGCCATTCCTGTACCTGGAGTACATGTAGTTTTGGATGCCAAACATTTTGATTCATCAATTAAGTGGTCTTCAAGAGGCTAAAAAAATAGTAACACATAAGAGTGGGATAAACTAGAAAAAAAGTTTAGAATCCTTGGACAAGACAACCCAAGCCATTCCCGTACCTGGAGCCTGGAATCTCACAGTGAAGTCTGCAGTAAAACCAAAACGTAGCGGAGCAAAAGAAGAAGTCCTCAGAGCAACTACCACCAACGCGGCAAGAACAAATAATGCTGATGACGACGTCCAGGCAGGGTTTGCTCTCAGACAGGACGAGCAGGACGGGAAAGCAAACATTGCCGAGATTCGTTAGGCTTAGTTTCGGCAACGGTCTTAGATCTGCATAATACTGCACTGGCGAGGACTCCATTGTGAGAGCTGTTTGTTAGTTTTCTCTCTCGCCGAGAATTTCACTCTTGCTGAAGTTGCAAAGCTGAATCGGAGAGGTAAACAGTGACGCAGGATGCAGTAAACTTTCTGAACCAACCCACTTTGCCCACTTCCCAAATATATTATTCAATGGTGGTGAAGGTACAAGTTGACTGCTGTAAGACGGCTCCTGTCTGGCAGTGTTGATAATGATAATGATGATTCATACACGCAAATTTTAGGATGAGCACTCAATTCACATATGAATAGCCATGGTAAAAATACAAATTACTTAAATTTGAAAGAACGGAATAGAAAATCTCGCCCAAGGCTTTGGGAATGAGATAATCACGTTCAGTGAATGAATGTGGTTCCTTCCCATGGAAAGCTGAGGCTCTGTGAATTTAAATAGATCAGATTGGCATGTTTTGAAAACACGTTCTTCATACAATTCGGGAAAATGTGAATATGATATCAGCAGGGAAAAGTGCCAAGCCAGGTTGACCCGACTTCACTTTTTGGAAATGGACTTTCAGGCCAGGTCAGAGTGTAATATGCAAATCATGTGCTCACTCTACTTATAACTTAAAAGATTGGGTTACCCGATTAACC
>NC_134808.1:37895744-37898244 GCF_046742065.1 Oratosquilla oratoria
CGTAAAATGGGAAGCTGGAAAAGAGGGCAAGAAGGAAACAGAGTAAAGAGAGAATGAGAGAGAGAGAGAGAGAGAGAAAAGGAGAGAGAGAGAGAGAGAGAGAGAGAGAGAGAGAGAGAGAGAGAGAGAGAGAGAGAGAGAGAGAGAGAGAGAAGAGAGAGGTTGGTACATAGATTCAAACTCGCATAGTATTAGTTCTGACGGAAATTGTGCTGGAGTAAAAGGAGTAGGAGGAGGAGGAAAAGGAAGAGGATGACAAAGAAGAGGAAGAGGAAGAAGAGGAAGAGGAGGAAGAGGAGGAGGCAGGAACGGGCCAGCCACGTGGAAGCTGAGGCTGAAATGAGAAAGGCCTGAAGCAAGTGGGGAAGCTTAATGGGCAGCCGAATATTTCCACGAAGAACGAGAGGTGGTGTGAGCGCCAGTCATTAATGAAAGGGAATATGCAAGGCGTCTTTGAAGGATCGTGTTCGGAAGCAAGGGATGAGGACTGTAATGCAAATATTGTGGGTTATTGCAAATTATAGCTATTGTTCTTGATTCTAATATTAAATGGATACTTCATATCTTGTACTAGGATCTTTGTTTTCAAAGGTGGCGCTTTAATTAAGGTTCATCAATGTAATAATGAAAATGGTGATCGTTGTTATTGCTTTTGTTGTTGCTGTTGTTATTTTTGTTGCTATTATTGAAGTTATTGTTGTTGTATCAGCTGACTTTTGGTTTTTGGAAATCATCAGACTAATATTCTATGCTGGAGATCCACGTGAAATGGATTCGCCTAAAGTTATACAGAATACACACACACATGCATGCATATATGTATATATATATATATATATATATATGTATATATATATGTATATATGTATATATATATATATACATGTATATATATGTATATATGTATATATATATATGTATATATACGTATTTACTTCTCATTTTTAAAGTCTCAAATAAGTAAAATTAACTGACGAAAACCTTAATAATGTTTATTAAGTGAGGCATCATATTGATAAACTTAAGACATGAAGACATAACAAAATATATATAATTATAAAAATAGTAAAGAAATTAACATGTAATGTCTGCTATAACAATGACTGAGAAGATTCACGACGTTAAATGACGTAACGAAACCCGTGTTAATGTGCAATGAAAACTAACTAAAAAAAAAAAATGGTAATTATTTTTGGTTTCCAGAAGGAAATTCTATGAATTTTCAAAATTATATTTGGTTTGGTCGCTTTGCTAAAGTATTCAGAGGACAGAAGGTAATTTTTTTTTTCTCATAGTTGTCCTTTAAAAAATGTGGATTACCCATTTACCCTTGGCCTTTCCCGCTATACTAGAATGCAATACGTCATCAATGTTATTTTTCTCATTACCATTGTTCTTTTACTATGATTATTATGATTACTGTTATTGAACTTCTTTGTTTTCTTGTTTTTCGTTGTTGTTGTTTTTTTTATTCGTATTCGTCCTCGTCTTCTTTTTCCTCTTCTTATTAGAATAATGATAATAAAAACAATAAACGTAATAATAACCATGGTAACTTCAATAACAACAACAACAACCTTCGCTCCGTGACGATGTCGGAAGGAAAAATGCCTTTTCTCAGTTTAATGGTGTCGCCATTGGAATAGATAAAAGTACACAAAGTCTTTCAAAAGTAAAGAATATTGACAGGGGAACTTTATGCCAAAAGCAGTGAATATTGAAAAAACTAGTATTAAAGATAATAACATACCAGAAATATATTGTAGGCAACCGCAAAGAAATCAAGCAAACATAACTTTTTCGTCATTTACAAAATAGATAAACAAATGCATAAGCAAACACATAAATATATAAATAAACAAGTAGATAAATAAGCAAACCAATAGATGAATAAATGAATATATAGAAATATATAAAAGAATAAGCTAATAACAAAAGAACGAGGATTTCTTTCATCCGACTACATGAGCAGTAATTCCATTCTAAGTTGTATTTTCAAAGACCACTGTAATATTCATTTTTTCTCATACTGCATCTGTTTTAATTTATTTCTATATTTGCACTCCTATTGTATAGAGTACCCCTTGTCGTATATAGAAATGCATAAAAGAATAGGCCATTAACAAAGGTACAGGGACATTAATAGATACTATTTCATTCTTCCGACTACTTGAGCAATCAATTTATTTTCAGTTATATTCTTAAAGACCACTGGAATATTCGTTTTTCTAATACTAAATATGCTATTTATTTCTTTATTTGCACTCCTGTTGTATAGAGTACACCTTGTCGTATATAGAAATACATGAAAGAATAGGCCAATAACAAAAGAACGAAGACATTAATAGATACTATTTCATTCTTCCGACTACTTGAGCAATCATTTTAATCTCAGTTATATTCTTAATGACCACTAGAATATTCGTTTTTCTAATACTGAATCTGTTGTTATTTATTTCTATATTTGCACTCCTGTTGTATATAGTACACCTTGTCGTAT
>NC_134808.1:37900744-37903244 GCF_046742065.1 Oratosquilla oratoria
CCATCCACACCCACTCCCTTTCATGCATCACAGCATCATCCAAACACAAACTTTTTCCACTCACCCCACCCTCTGTCTTCTCCCTTCCTTCCTCAACAGGCATTCCCCTCTTTCCCCATGCCCCATTTACTCCATCCATTCATCTCATACTTGGTCGCCCTCTCATGTTCACTCCACCCTTGCTTATATATATACATATATATATATATATATATATATATATATATATATATATATATATATATATATATTTGTGTTCCGTCACAGCTTTTCCTTCATTCTCTCACTTCTTTTTCGTGTTCCGAGTAGCTGCCACGGAAATGAATAAAATAGCAAATCAATAAATAGATAAATAAATAAATAACTAAATGGAAAATTTATTACCCGATACTAATGGGGTTGACCCCAGTGTCTTCTTACCTTTTTCCATCGTTCCTCTTCATATTTTCTTCTATCTACTAATTTCTAAAGTCTATTTTCCATTCTCTTCAATTTCTTCAGGTTTCTTCCATTTTCCTTCCTGTTTTCCTTGTTCCTTCTGTTCTTCCTTATATTCATCCACCTCCTATATGTTACCTATATGTAGACTGTCTTTGTATTTGTTTATTGTCATTTCTATATTTTTGTCTATTTTAGCTTCACTTTTTTTAAACTTCCTTATATTTTCAGTAGTTTTTAATTATACGTTTCCACCTTTTTCTATTTTTTATTCTTGACTTACTTCTAGATGTCTTGTGGTTTTTGTTTTACTATCATTCATTCTTTGTCACTCCTTTCTTCTATTCTTCACCTCTCTTTTTATTCTTATTTTTTCTTCTGTATCTGCTTCTATTATTAAGTTTGTTTTATTTCTCTCTTTTTTCCTCTTTGCATTTTTCCTTCCCCTGCTCTTTATTCCTGTCTTCCCTCTCACACCCTTTTTATTCACGTTTTCTTTCTTATTCCTCGATTTTTTCCTTTCATATATCTTTCTCTTCTCCTTTTTCCTTCTATTCTCCTTTTTATCTTTCGTATCTTTTCTTTCATTCTCTTCTATTCCCCATTTTTACTATTACTTTTTCTCCTCACTCTTCTAACTTTCAAATTTTATCTTCATTTAGTCCTTTCTTTCTTATCAAACTCAAGCTTGTATTTTTCTCGATATTCTCATTCTATAATTTTTTTATTCCTATTTTTTTCTTGTTTCCCTCTATTCTGTCTTTAGTACGATTATCTCCTTAATTTTTTACTCTTTTTCTTCTCGAACTTCCCACCTTCCTACCTACCAAGCCATCTTCCTTCCTCCCATTTTATTTTCTCCTTTTTTTCCTCCTCTACTTCTCATCTTCCTTCCTTCCTTCCTTCCTTCCTTCCTTCTCATCTTCCTTCCTTTATTCTCTTCTTTCGCTCCTTCTTTTTAACCGTCTTGGCACTCTTCCTTCTTCCTTTCCTTTCCTTCTTTTTTCCTTTTTTCTTTATCTTCTTCCTTAATTTCTTCCTTTCTCCCTACCTTCCTTTCCTCCTTCCTTCCTTTCTCCCTACCTTCCTTTCCTCCTTCCTTCCTTTCATCTTTCCTTCCTTCGTTTTTTCTACCATCATGTCGCTCTTCCTTCTTCCTTTTCTTTCCTTCTTCCTTGATTCTTGTCTTCTTCCTTACTTTCCTCCTTTCTCCCTACCTTCCTTTCCTCCTTCCTTCCTTCTTTCCTTCCTACCTTCATTTTTTCTTCTCTTCCTTCACTCATTCTTTTCCTCCTTTGTTTTATTATTCCTTTCTTCCTTCTTTCCTTTCCTTTCTCCATCATTCCCTCTTTCCTTTCTTTTCTTCCATTCTTCCCTCTTTGTTCTTCCTTTCCTACCTTCCTTTTTTTGTTTTATTTTTATTTCTTTTCATCCACATCGGTTGATTGTAAAATTTACTCTTTTGTACACCCCCTTCTTTCCCCATACACTATTCCTTTTACATTTTTATATAACTTCTGCTCCCCTTTTCTTCCCTTCCCTATTTTTAGTCACTATTTTTCCATAACATTTTGTATAGTCTCTCTCTCTCTCTCTCTCTCTCTCTCTCTCTCTCTCTCTCTCTCTCTCTCTCTCTCTCTCTCTCTCTCTCTCTCTCTCTCTCTCTCTCTCTCTCTCTCTCTCCACCTCCCTTTCTATCTCTCTCTCCTTTTCTATCTCTCTCTCCTTTTCTTTCTCTGTCTCTCTGGTCGCTGAGCTTGAGGATGGACAAGCAGAGGCTAGAACGAGCTCAGGCACGAGCAACGAAACTTATTCCCGCCAATAGACACACGGGCTACCAAAGGCCTCCCAAGGTTTTGGGGCTCTTTCCTCTAGAAACCACGAAATTGTGAGGACAGTTAATAGAGATTTTCAAAGTACTTCTAGGATTTGATAAGTGACTATCAACATCTCTTCAGCTTGAACGTGAATGCCACTCGCAATCATGGTTGGAAGTTCGATTCCTCTCGTTACTCTTGTGGCAAGGATGGTGATTTTTTTTTTTTTCACACCTAAAAATTTT
>NC_134808.1:37908244-37910744 GCF_046742065.1 Oratosquilla oratoria
GCTAAACAGGTACAGGCTTTACAAAAAGACTCCAATCCTGAAACAGCATTGAAACCCTGACCACGTTATCTGTCATGTCAGTTTCTCTATTGAAACCAAATATGATTTTAAAATCCTGTCACCCGCTATCCAGCACAATCCGCGTTGGCGCTGCTCACATAGCAGTTTGTCTGCCAGGTGGAGCCCAATAGGTGGAAACACATGTGAGTTGGCAAATAGATGGATATATATATATATATACATATATATACATACATACATACATACATACATATATATATACATATATATACATACATACATACATACATACATATACCAAGGCTTTTTCCTGCTTACAAGGGAGGTAGCCAAAAAGGGAAAAGGCATAAAATCATTCCCACCCATTCCATCCCTGAAAACACTCCACACCCCTCCACCCTCCCTCTTATCTTAGCACCTCCTGGATGACGGGTCATCCCTGCACCTTGTCCACTGGCCTAGGTACACCTATTATTGATTGCACACACACATACACACACATATACACACACACACACACACACACACACACACACACACACACACACACACACACACACACACACACACACACACACACACACACACACACACACACTCACTCACTCACTCACTCGTGGCGCTGTGGTTAGATTTCTCGCCTGCCACTGCGGCGGTCCGGGATCGAATACCGCACAGGGCTGAAATAATTTCAGTATCGCTGCGCTGTGGGTTGTTACTCCAACTCCCATGGGCGGGGAGTTGGGTGTGTGTGGACCCATAGATCGGCCATATGAGCTCTGAGCTTTCATCCGGGAAGTTAATAACTGTCGATCACGAGTCCAATACGTGATCCAAGACCATGGTGAATCACACACACGCAAGCGCGCGCGCACATACACACACACTAAGTCACAGCAATACCCACAGATCGGGCATATATGAAGTCTGAGCTCTTATCCTAGAGAGTAATAATTGTCGATCACTAGTCCAGCACGTGATCCAAGGCCATGGGGAATCGCACTCAGGCACACACACGTAGACGTAGAGACACGTACGTACAGTAACCCTCGTATTAGTTTTATCTGCATTGTAAAGTAAACTTTGCTTTCCACTCTCCGGAACCTCTCAACTTACTTCTCTTGAATTTTATTTTTTGTGCCGCTACGCGACTTAAATACGTTGACTGGAAATTCATTGAAAAACAAAAATAAAATAAAATTTCGATGAATGGTAAAGGCAACATATGGTTAAAAATATATCTGTATTATCTCAATTTAGATGTCTTTATCCCCTGCCAGATGATTTTATTCAATTGAGAGAAAGACCCAGGTGGGGATATGGACTCTTTATTGTAATGGCATATGGTATAGATTATAATATAGATCTCAAATGGCTTTTTATAAAATGATAAGTGCCTTCCATTATCAAAGGAGGTAATAAACATTGAACTTGGATATTGGACAAATGTTGGATGTTGTTGTCATGAAAGGTAGTTTACCAGCGTTTCTATTATTCTGGATAATCTCTCGACGTTGTCTGCATATCATGGGGAACGGCAGAAGTTGTATATTGGTGAACTAAATAAACTCAAATGCGTTAATGCATTGTATACATTATGTAGTTACTACTTAGGCCAAACTATGACCTTCACAGGCTGTATTGTTACCGTGTCGTGTGATTTAATTAAATCAAGGAAACGTTTGCGGTCCTAAACTCGATTAACTTTAAATTTTAGTTTAACCAAGATAAAAGGCCAGGTGATTTAATGAAGTAAAGGAAATTGTGTTGACCAAAATCGAAGGTTCATTGTGGTAAGGAATGAGTTATGGTTGACAAAGTTAAAGCGGAAGATAAAAGGATCGTTTGACTTTAGTTAGGGACTTTGTGATTTTTACGGTCAATGATTTGATGTTTTGATGTCATTTTATCGCTGAATTCTCTCTTTCATGCGATGTTAGTCTATTCACTTCTGCTTTTGTCAAAATGTTGGACTTCAATTTTTTTTTTTTTTTTTTTTTTGAGGTGGTGGGGGAAGAGGGGCGCGGTGGGGGGGAGGAGGGGCGCTTGGGGGAGGGGGAGGAGGGGAGTAAAGGTGGGAGGGGAAACAATATTCCGGGCCGCAGTCCCGCTTCCTTTTTTTCGAGTTTTCTGATTGTTCCGCTTCGTGAAGAAACTTGCAAGAGGCTGCAGTAGACTTTCCTTGTCGGAATTTCTCTGCAACTGGACCCGATCGCCCGAAATCGGTCAGTCAAAAAAGAAAAATAATAATGTTAATAATAGTAATAGTAATGATAATATATATATATATACATATATATATATATATATATATATATATATATATATATATATATATATATAATGTATGTATGTATGTATGTATGTATGTATGTATGTATGTGACTAAATAAAACCGCTTAGTGACAAAATAGTAATGAGAATGTTTTGATAGGGTTTCTCGCGGCATAAGGTTTCATTATAGTGAATAAGATTACAA
>NC_134808.1:37923244-37928244 GCF_046742065.1 Oratosquilla oratoria
ATAATTACAAGTATGCGTGAATACAGATACAGGCATGTCTTTCTCTAGTGTAATCTAATTTTTTACGACCTCCTGTCGTCCTTCACTATAAAGATTTTTATTCATATTTTGTCAAGTATTCTGCTTCATGGGTAAATATAAAAAGTTTCATTTTTTTTTTCAATGTAACCAATTCTGTGCTCAGACTCTAAGCAGCTCCCTCATTAAATTTTGGTATTTAATTATATATCTATTTCATTTATAATCTTTATTCGTTTATTTAAGTTATTTCTTTATTTGCTTATTAATTCATTTATTAATTTACTTATTAATCTTTATCTATTCATTTTTATTCATATATTTATTCGTCTATTGTATGTCTATTTATTCATTTATTCATACATTTCTTGATTTTTTATTTGATCTCTTTACTTAATTACTAAAATAATTTATCTACTTATTTATTCATTCATTTACTAGTTTATTTAATGACTTATATATACAATACATGTTAATTTATTTGTTTATTTACCTATATGCATTTGTTCGTTTATTCTTTCATGTATCTATACATTTTTATTATTATCTTTATTCTCTACATTTCACTCATGAACTCTTATTCTTTATTTTTTCTCGCTTCTCTGCCTTCTGGACTTTCTCCTCAGAACCTCCGTTGCACCAATGTTCTTATCTTCATTCCCTTTCACGCTTCATTGCTATCCATTTCTTATCTTTGTTTCCATCAGTACACATTTTTCAAAAAGAATACTGCGATACAGGCAATCCAAAAGAGTCACAGGGAAGGATTTGTGCGCACACACACACACACACACACACACACACACACACACACACACACACACACACACACACACACACACACACACACACACACACACACACACACACACACACACACACACACACACAGATACACACACACACACACACACACACACACACACACACACACACACACACACACACACACACACACACACACACACACACACACACACACACACACACACACACACACACACACACACACACACCCAAACGAACAAACACATACACACATGTACATTTATATATATATATATATATATATATATATATATATATATATATATATATATATATATAAAGAGTGTGTGTGTGTGTGTGTGTGTGTGTGTGTGTGTGTGTGTGTGTGTGTGTGTGTGTGTGTGTGTGTGTGTGTGTGTGTGTGAAACTAGAGGTGAAGAGGTAAATTAAGAATGTATACACAAATAAATCATACTGCTCCCGTTTTATTCTACCTCTCCATTTATATTTATCCTCAACGTTTTTAACAGACATTGTGTAACCATAACAGTTATGTTTGAGGACAATAATGTTTTGTAAAAATCAAGTCATAGGCTTTGTAGTGGAGGAATTGAGGGAAGGGTTGTGGAAGTCCAAGACAGTACAGTAGTACACCGCGCGACAGGCAGGCACTAGCGGAATCAAAAAGGCCGATTCGAATCCTGAGTAAAGAACTTCAAAATCCAATACCAGATTTCTTCCATGAGGTGACGTACGATTCATGGGCAAGGGAGTTTGTGACGTAAAACTGAATTGAACGAAGCGGGACGAAGGATGGCAGAAGTTAAACATGATCAGACATCCTCTTCAGGAAACGAAGTGAATATTTCTTATTCTTCTCTCTCTCTCTCTCTCTCTCTCTCTCTCTCTCTCTCTCTCTCTCTCTCTCTCTCTCTCTCTCTCTCTCTCTCTCTCTCTCTCTCTCTCTCTCTCTCTCTCTCTCTCTCTCTCTCTCTCTCTCTCTCTCTCTCTCTCTCTCTCTCTCTCTCTCTCTCTCTCTCTCTCTCAATCTCTCTCTCTCTCTCTCTCTCTCTCTCTCTCTCTCTCTCTCTCTCTCTCTCTCTCTCTCTCTCTCTCTCTCTCTCTCTCTCTCTCTCTCTCTCTCTCTCTCTCTCTCTCTCTCTCTCTCTCTCTCTCCCCATCTGTCTCTCTCTCTCTCTCTCTCTCTCCATCTGTCTCTCTCTTTTTCTCTCTCTCTTTTGTACTCTCTCATTCTCTCTATATATTTCTCTCCCTATCTCTCTCTGTCTGTCTGTCTCTCTCTCTCTCTCTCTCTCTCTCTCTCTCTCTCTCTCTCTCTCTCTCTCTCTCTCTCTCTCTCTCTCTCTCTCTCTCTCTCTCTCTCTCTCTCTCTCTCACTCCATCTATCTATATACCTATCTATCTTTTTATCTATCTATCTCTCTTTCTCTTTCTCGCTTTCTCCCTTTTCAGTAAAGTCTGAAAACAATAACGTATTTCACGTTCATTTTTAATTTCAATTATTTTTCGTTATGTTTCCTTATTGAAACAACAACTTTGGAAAGCTCATAATCTGTTGGCCGTATTTTTATAGGCTCTTGAATAATGCTTTTATTTAATGAGCGCACAGTCGTCTTCCGTTATTGAAATTCATTATATTCTATATCAAAAGTCGCATATAAAGAAGGAAATTTATATTTTGAAGATTCTTTGGGCTCTTAATGATAGTTGTGTTCCAAGAAAATCTATTCGAGTAGGTAAATAAACAAAAGGACTAACAAATTGTAAATGATATATAAGTAAATAGATATCTAAATAAATAGACAAATAAAAAAATGAATGACGAGTTGGTAAATAAACAAACAAGTTTAATGATTAATAGATGCACATATTAGTCTTTTGTCGAGATGCTTCTTGATGCTTATTTATATTGTTTTATTTATACCTTTCAATTAGTTTTTTGTTTATCTATTCTTTTTCTTATGTTTTATTTTTATCATTGTTTTATTTATTCAATCATTTATTTATTAAAAGACTTACTTATTTACTTAAACATTTGCTCATTCGTTTATTTATGCTTTATTGTTTATTGAATTTTGTCTACTTATTTACTGAAATATTTACTTAATTAGTTCATTATTCACTCATTAGTTTAATATATTTATATATATATTATATATATATATATGTATATTTACATATATATATATATATATACACTTATATATATATATATATATATATATGTTTATATATATGTATATATATATATATATATATATATATATATATATATATATATATACACTAATCTTTATTTACTTATCTCTTTATTTACCCCGTGATTTTTTGGTCATCCACACCCAAATGTGACTGACATCGAATTTATAGAAACATATCTTTTGACATAACTATATTTCCATATCCAATACCTTACTGTTTTGATAGAACAGTGTAAATGTAACAACAACGAAAGACATGCTTGTACAATCTTTATGCACTATGCGTGTTCTGGTACAATCGTTGAGATGAAGATCAATGAAAAAAAATGAGGATTAGGTACATAAGAACATAAGAATGAAGGAGACTGCAAGAGACCATAAGGCCTACACTAGGCAGCTCCGTAAAAGAAAATGAAGATAAGATACGGTAGTGAAACTTAGGAAAGTAATAACACAGAGTGGAGGAAACAAGATGAAAGAAAAATGTAAATATGACATAGTAAGATATCGCTGAGAACACTTGAGGAATAAGAAGATTAGGAAAGAGATAAGATTTAAGGGAAATGCGTAAAATGGTTCTAAGAAGTTGACAGTTGGTGACAGTTAATCTCTTTCTGCACAAAATTATTTATTTATTTATTTATCTATTTACTTATTTATTTATGTACTTATTTATTCGTTCATTCATTCATTGTAATTTATCCATCTTATAATCACTGCTACCACCAATAGAGTACGTCCTAGTTTCTCTTTTAGTAATAAACCTCATGTTATTGAGTTATGTTTGTTATGGTTATAATTGATATTAGTCTGTTCTGCAGTAGCAACAATCAGTATTCTTCCGGGAATATTTCTTTTAATATTACATATTTAATGTCTTAAATTTAATAATATATTAACTAAGTCCGTCCCGGAGACTCCGTAGTGATAGACCTCACGTTAAGGCAACATTGTCATAATTAGACGAATTTACGACAAAAATGGTGACAGCAAGTATGATATATCATTTAACTCTATTCCCTAGCTCTGATCGCTGCATTAATTCATGTAAAAGTATGGAAACATTTCTAGGTTTCTAAGTGTTTAGTAGTAAATTTGGTGTTAGTATTTTGCCAGAAATAACAAGAGTTTCTGTCTTTGGGGACAATGTTTCATCGAATGATTAGAGTCGTTCAGGTCATAAAGGAAAGTTTCATGAAGGAACCGGAATGAAGAAATAATAGAAGTTAAAAGTATTTGGATTTTTTTTTTTTTTTTTAGAATAGTCACTAATGAGTAAAAAAAAACATGAGTTTCTTGGACCGTAGGGATATCATTAAAGTCCATAAAATAGAGTCAAGTTGTTTACGAAAGAGGTTTAACGAGTTTCTCCTAGTTTTATTACTGAAAGGAGACTTGGGATGTATTTGAATGAACGTACATAGGAACATATGAATGTCATATTTTTCTCATACTTGACTCTCGTCAGAGATTTAAGGCACATTATCATCCTCGTTATTTGTTAATAATGGAAGATCCGTGGATGAGATATATATACTAGAAATTACTGTACTAATAACAGAATCAGTTCTTTACAATTGTTCGTTTTGTGTTGTTATTTCATGCTTTCAATCCAACTTCATCTGTAGAAGTTTTAATTAAGATATACGCACTTTGTACTTACCTGTGTTATTTGCATTTTCTTTGTTTATTGTTTAGTTTATTACAACTTGGTCATGATATTAAATCTGAACTATAGCACTTCATACGCAAGAAGCTTGCTTTCATTTGTAATTTTCTTCTACTTGGTTTGCACTCTATCTTGTCTTTAACTAATTTGTAACATATTTTTCATAGTCTTTATATACTTCAAATAAGGAGATGTCTTGTATTTTCGTTAGTTTTCAACACATTCAGAAAATATATCTTCTTTTCGTAAAATGAGATTTTGGGAATTGTTGAAATAAGGCGTAATTTTTCCTATGAATCACATAACATAGTAAGAAGAAAATG
>NC_134808.1:37930744-37933244 GCF_046742065.1 Oratosquilla oratoria
AAAACAAGTAAGTGAATGCAGCCTAAGTATACATGCAATAAGTCAAGTTTTGAAATATTCACCATGCAATGTAATACGTTCATGGCGCTTTTATCATGCAACAACGTGCAGTGCAATAATGCTAACTTCTTTTTACCACGTTGTAAAAAGTACGTACTATGAGCAATTTGGGCTGTGTGTTTCGAAAAAATAATCCCACATTTTCAACGACCTTGAGGTAGGAAAATATAAAATCTATATATATATATATATATTCTCCTTGCCGCTTCAAACCCAGCTTTAATATAGTTTGAGGAAATCAGTTATTTGTATAGCATAGATAGAGAGTTGAGTTTTACCATAGGTTATCATAGAATATATTTCATTCGAAATTACAGTCATATTCAGAAGCTTTTACTGCAACACCGATTATTAATAATAAGGCCTAGGAATAGGTCAGATTAATTAAGATAAGACACGATGTACCTGTACCATGAATCCAGGCTATTAATCAATGATGAAAGAGCTCTTTACTACCAAAATCAGTCTTTCACAATTAATTTTAGACTGAAATAGGCTTATTTTGTGTTCTGAATGAAATTATGACTCCAGGTATCTTGGACAATTTAGTGATTTCATCGCGATGTCGCTGAGAGAACCAGAGTGTTTGTTGATTTATATATCTAAATATTTATTTTTTGCTCTCTCTCTCTCTCTCTCTCTCTCTCTCTCTCTCTCTCTCTCTCTCTCTCTCTCTCTCTGTTTGTGTGTTTTTATGTTTGTTTGTGTGTGTGTTTGTGTGTTTGTGTGTATGTGTGTGTGTGTGTGTGTGTGTGTGTGTGTGTGTGGGTGTGTGTGTGTGTGTGTGTGTGTGTGTGTGTGTGTGTGTGTGTGTGTGTGTGTGTGTGTGTGTGTGTGTGTGTGTGTGTGTGTGTGTGTGTGTGTGTGTGTGTGTGTGTGTGTGTGTGTGTTTGTGTATTTGTGTGTATTTGTGTGTGTGTGTGTATTTGTGTGTGCGTCTACCAACCGATCTATCTACGTATCTATCTCTCTGTATACATCAAACGTTGTGAAAGATACAACCTTCACAAGGAAATGGTTGTTTTAGTTGTTATTATTGTTGCTGTTATTATTGCTGTTGTTGCTGTCGTTGTTGTCATTGCCTTCGTTGTGCTCGTCTCTGTAGCCACACTTTAGACAAACGATGAAGCTTCGGCTCTGCATCAGTCATTCGTGGATTTCCTTTTGTCTCCCACTTCGGGCAACTCGACAATGCTGGGCTGAGGACGGAGGCAAATGTAATTGAAATGGTTTGCAAGATAACTCTATCGTACGTTTGCACAGAGGGATATTGGGAGGGTTGATGTCCGTCCTTACATTTATGTGGTAATTCGTTGCTTTCCGTCTTGGATTGTATATAAGGATGTCATATAGGAAGACTATATTGTCTTGTTTTAAAGGAGGAGATTGATAACTTCTTTGTGAGTAGGATTATGTAGCTATCTGATTACCCTTATGAAGAATGACAATATAAAGTCACACACGAATGTACGCATACCCACACAATGACGCATATACATTAAAAAACAATATCAGGCAAACATGGTCACATGTATACAAACATTAACACACACTCATGTCCAAACACACATATAAACACATACACTCTCACACACGCACACACGAGCACACGCAAACACACACACACACACACACACACACACACACACACACACACACACACACACACACACACACACACACACACACACAACACACACAACACACACAACACACACAACACACACATACACAAACACACACACACATACCCACGCACAAAACTTAGAGGCACACATATATACTGACTATATATAGAATCATACACGTCGTTTTCATATTGAAGTATGCAGTATATAACTTTATAGCACCCATAGAGATGTCACAATACTTGCACAAAACATGTGTATGTATAAATGGATGAAAGCCCATTTATATTAATCAAAATATATTGAATAATAGAGAGGACAGATGTATTTGTGAATGTGTGTATTTATGTGTGTGTGTCTGTGTGTGTGTGTGTGTGTGTGTGTGTGTGTGTGTGTGTGTGTGTGTGTGTGTGTGTGTGTGTGTGTGTGTGTGTGTGTGTGTGTGTGTGTGTGTGTGTGTGTGTGTGTGTGTGTGTGTGTTCATGTGTGTGTGTGTATCTACATGTGTGTGTTTGTGTGTGAATGCATGTGTGTCTGCTTGCATGTGATATGTATGTGTCCAAGCGTGTGCTTGGATGAGAGTGTCTGGGTGTGTGGGCATAGACAGATATGCATACCCAAGGCTATATGATTAAGATATTCTACCAATACAACAGACTGTGGTTTCGCTTCTCCACATAGACTCCATTTCCGTTCACAGATCGCCAAGAGCCGAGAAGGACGTTTTGGACACCTGTCACATGTCATCCTACACAGAGAGAGACTCACCTCCAATTCCCTCCTCTCTCTTCCCCTCCTCTCTCTTCCCCTCC
>NC_134808.1:37938244-37948244 GCF_046742065.1 Oratosquilla oratoria
ACACACACACACACACACACACACACACACACACACACACACACACACACACACACACACACACACACACACACACACACACACACACACACACACACACACACACAAACACACACACACACACACACACACACACACACACACACACACACACACACACACACACACACACACACACACACACACACACACACACACACACACACACACACACACACACACACACACACACACACACACACATAAACTCGAACACATACATACAAACAAAAATACATGAATATATATATATATATATATATATATATATATATATATAATATATATATATATACATTGTGTAATATATATATATATATATATATATATATATATATATATAATACAATTGTGTGTGTGTGTTTTGTGTGTGTGTGTGTGTTTGTGTGTGTGTGTGTGTTTGTGTGTGTGTGTGTGTGTGTGTGTGTGTGTGTGTGTGTGTGTGTGTGTGTGTGTGTGTGTGTGTGTGTGTGTGTGTGTGTGTGTGTGTGTGTGTGCATCTGTTTGTGCGTGTATGCACCGGTATATATATTTTGCAATATCTACCAACAATCAGTTCATTTGATGTACACATTTGATATCTTATGATTCATTATGAAGTTGGTAGTATTCAAAATTTTATTAGATTTTTTCATTGTTTGCAATTGTATAACTCAGTATGAACATATTGATCAAATAAAGGATATTGATATATCTAATACTTCATATTATATTTGGTATTCTATGAAGAATGTCCACGCATTTGTAGTAGAATTCTTTTTCCCGTATCTGTCCTTCATGCACTGTTGAAGTCATCAACTATGAATACAAAAATCTTTTTCCTTCTGCATTTTCTTTCCTGCCAACAGTCGAGCTGGCGCTGTTTGCCTTTACAAGGATGGACGGTTTCTTGTCAATTCCGTGAATAGAATATTAAATATTTCCCAAAACGTTACACAATCTGGCTTTCCTCTGCATGACTAATGTTTATTAAAAGTTCGATTAAGTTTCTTTGAACCATTTCTTTCCCCCATGAAAGCGGCCGGAGGTATAAAGAAATGAATATATATTTTGTTTTTTTGTTATACAGATATTTGGTCTAATAAATGAATAGTTTTATATGTTTGTGAGCTATCGCAAATAATCCCTTCTCCATGATAAGTTAATTTACATATTTCGTTCAAGCTAACATTTGGTAATTACACAGATTGAGTTCTAATTCATGTTGACTATTTTTTTTTCTTTCTATAGCTATGTTTTTTGAAGTCTATTTCTATATTTTGCATAGTGACGACTTTTTTTTATGGAACTGATATTGAATAAAATTGTGATTACGCTGGACTCCATTTACGGAAAACCTTTCTTCATATGACAAATCTATATGACATTTCCTGCATGTGATGATGATATGGCTTACCGTCACACTCTCCCCCTTATCGGGAGGCTAGTACGGTGCCCCTCACAGAGGGCTTTGTAGCGTGGGATTGAATGAACCATGCCCTTGGTTCAACTTCGCCTGTGGCAGGATTCGAACCGCCCTCACCTCGATCTTCGCCGCAAGTAATGACGCCCTAATCCGTATATAACTCTTAGAATTCATTCCCAAAACTCTCCTGATCCACGCCAAATCAACACTGTAATAATGCCAACTCAGAAATGAAAATGACTTGTTGAAAGAACCCATAGTCCAAGATGCTGTAATGATTATAATTTATCTTATATTATTTGTTTTTGTTTTGTTATCATTTGTCTGTCTGATTTTCATTTATCATTAGTTATATGTCAATTTATTATTTACTATTTACCTGTTTGTTTATTATTTTAACTATACCTATGCATTTATTTATGTATTTTATTTGTTATTTACATTATTATAGTTTTTATTTATTATTTTATTATCAATATAATGTTTTTTTGTTGTTGTTTTTTTTGCATCCGACCTAGATATGGATCAAAAGGTCTCCTGTCGGCATGCTCCGTCTTTGTAATCCTTTGTAACTACATAGAAAGTGCCTAACTTGATATCTCACATTACCAGCATACGTTCATTTAAGATAACAGTACGGAACTTTATCTTTGGATGACCTATGGGCTACATCGCCACATTAGATTGGTAATGGTGTTAAGCCTGAGCTAAGAGCAGCTCAAATATTCACTGTTATATAATTTTTCCTCAAAGAAAAGAAGAATTTCAAGGTCATGTGAAAGAAGCTGTCCATTTACTAATTACATTCCTCTCATACTGTAGAGTAATATTTAGGAAATGAAAAAATAGATGAATTACAAATAAACTTATTATTAGATATTGAAATGACCTCCTACTAATACCAATATAAATAGAATAATCATCTCTTATATTTGTTCAAAGTTGAATACTTTGTTAGTTATATACAATACAGAAAAAAGGATCAGCAAATGCCATATTTTTTTTATTTGTTAGTTACGTTATAATTGGAATAACCCAGTCAATAATATATATATATATATATATATATATATATATATATAATATATATATATATATGTATATATATATATATATATATATATATATATATTAAACGTATCATTCCTAAGTCCCTAACATATATACCGGTTCACAATCACCTGAATAAGATTCCTTTGTGGCAACCAAAATCAAAATAAGAATCTGATATACACACAAGAGAACCCCAGACAAGAAATCATCATTCCTGGTACCATCTATTAAAAATATATATATTTTTCAAATATAATCTACTGTCCATTACCTCCACAGGGAGACTGAAAAAAAGATGATTTTTTGCTTATTTCCATAAATCAATCGCCTTCCCTCAAAATTTGCACAAATCAATCATTTACCCTCAAAAGTTTTTCGAAAGAAAAAGTCTTTTGAGAGGATAATGCCCAACGAAGGGATCAGCCAATCACAATTACTATTCGAGGGTCAGATTCCCCGTGTTTTCCTCGTGTATCATCAGCCGGCTTCTCTTTCCACCTCCGTTTCTCCTTCTCTTCTTTTACTCTTTATTTTTCTCTCTCTTTTTCTTCCTCCAGCATCATCAGTGGGCTTCTGTTTCCATCCCCCGTCTTTCCTTTTCTTCTTTTACTTCTTTTTTTTTTTCCTTTTCTCTCTCTCTCTCTCTCTCTCTTGCTTTTTTCTAAAGTATGATCAACGATCAATGGGGTTTTCTTTCCATCTTCGTTTTTTCTCTTCTTTTTGTTTCCTTTTCTTTTTAAATCTTTCTCTCTCTGTCTTACTCACTCTCCTCTCTCTCTCTCTCTCTCTCTCTCTCTCTCTCTCTCTCTCTCTCTCTCTCTCTCTCTCTCTCTCTCTCTCTCTCTGTGTGTGTGTCTCTCTCTTTCTCTGTCTGTCTGTCTGTCTGTCTGTCTGTCTATCTGACTGACTGTCTGTCTATTTGTCTGTCTGTCTTTTTCTCTCTTTTTCTTCCAGTATCATCAATAGACTCTTTTCACTTCCATCTCTCCTTTTCATCATTGCTCCCTTTTCTTTTCCTTTTTTCTTTTTGACATACAATTTTTCTTTATTTTTTTATCCTTTTTATTTGTTTGATTGTTCTTGTCGTATTTCTTATTCATTTGCACTTTTTTCTTCCTTTTTATATTCTTGCTTTATTTTCCTTTATTAAATCGGCTGTTATTTTCCCTTATGTCTCACTTCTTAAAAAGAAAAATATTTTTCCACTATTTTTCGTCATCTTATCAAAAATTCCCAACATCTCCCTCTTCCCTCACTTTTTCACATTTCTCTACATCCTCACATTTCCCGAGTTTTTATCTTCTCCGTCTACGACTTTTTCTCGCTTCTTTTTCACAATTCTTCCTCACTTTAATTCTTTTCTTCCTCTGATTATTCTCCCTTCATCTCCGACTCCCGGGGAAGGGAATCCCGGACCAGAGAACCTACCTCGAAGATTTGCGGGAGACGAGTAAGTTGTTTACGGGCCGAGTCAGTCAAGAAAGTCATCTGCATATTGATTAACCTGTGTGGGATATCAAAGTTCGCTGCTGCCCTGATTCACCCTGGGCCATTGTGGACCTCGAGCACTTTTTTGGGAGGACGAGTTTGCCACCGTCAGAGGGAAGGTTCCTGTATGTGAGTTCGCTCTCGTGCACGCATGTATGTGCGCGTGAATACATAAACACATGCATACATATACACATATGCTTGTTCTGTATCTTCATACTAGTGTGTATATATATATATATATATAATATATAATATATATATATATATGTATATATACATATATATATATACATATATATAATACATATACATATATATACATATATATACATATATAATATATATATACATATATACATATATACATATATATATATATATACATATATACATACATATATACATATACATATATACATATATACATATACATATATATATACATATATACATTTATACATATATATATACATATATATATATATATATGTGTGTGTGTGTGTGTGTGTGTGTGTGTGTGTGTGTGTGTGTGTGTGTGTGTGTGTGTGTGTGTGTGTGTGTGTGTGTGTGTGTGTGTGTGTGTGTGTGTGTGTGTGTGTGCGGATGTGGATGTGTAAATATTCTAGTTAATGTTTAAATATGTATGTGTATACGAGATAATTATTATATTTGTTTGTATATATGGGCGTACCTTAATACACCGCTATGCAAGTGGATGCACGTGATCAAGTGAGTGCGTGTGATAGCGTCTGTGTTATGCGTATGCCGGGGTCTCGTTAATTTCTTTCACCCACTTACGCAAACGAACAGAGACAGAAAGATTTATGTTGTCGTTTTCGCGTGAGCAGAAAAAGAACATGTACCATTGTTGTCGTATTTCCGCCCTTGTATATAGGGACAATAAAGGCGATAATTCCACGCCGAAAATATACACGAAATCTTAAGTATATTTGCCTCACTTCAGTCCAATTAAGTTCTAATTAAACCTGACCTTGATTAGACGGAATAAACACTGTAGAAAATAAGAAAAGAAAACTGTGCGTGATTTTGTGTGTGTGTGTGTGTGTGTGTGTGTGTGTGTGTGTGTGTGTGTGTGTGTGTGTGTGTGTGTGTGTGTGTGTGTGTGTGTGTGTGTGTGTGTGTGTGTGTGTGTGTGTGTGTGTGTGTGTGTGTGTGTGTGTGTGTGTGTGTGTGTATGTGTTTGCGTGCGTGCGTGTTTTTGAGTCGTTATGACATTTGAAAATATGCTTAACCACTGGGATTAGAACTTGGGCATGAGCGACTGCTTCTTGCCAGCCAAGATCGATACCATTGTTCTAATCGACTGTTCGTTAAAAAGGACTTGAGACACAACTTGGTCATTCCCCAACGGCGCTTGGCTAGTTTGATATTTAAGAAGCCATCACACATGGAAGAGTTCGAGTCTCTGTGGTGGAACATATTTCCAAGTGTCATAACGACTTAAAAAACGGATCGATGAAATATGATTACATACTGTACTATCCAAGCGCCATTGGGGAATGATCAGGTCTTGGTTCAGGTCGTTGCTTGTAAAGGTCAGTGGATTAGCACAATGGTATTGCTTTTGCCTCGTAAGAAGTAGTCGCTCATGCAGGGGTTCGAATCCCAGTGATGGAGCATATATATATATATATATATATATATATATATATATATATATATATATATGTATATACATATATATTATATGTTATATATATATATATTATATATACACATATATATATATTGTGTGACATGACAGGTATATGAATGGTAAGAATGGAAAGACACAATTGAGAACAAGAGACTTTATTCCTGACCGGTTTCGCCTTTGAGGCTTCTTCAGAAGTAATATATATATATATATATATATATATATATATATATATATATATATATATATATATATATATATATATATATATATATATATATATAATGGGTATTTGCTCAGACCAAACCAGTCACCTTTGCCCTTTCGTCCGGTCAGCCAAGATAAGTAGCAGTCCCTGATCGACAGAAAATCCTATAATGACAATAAACTTTGATCATTGTTTCATCATCACGAAATGTACGCCAGATGCCCAACACCACGGCTTCAATTTCATGGTCAGTAAAAATACAGTCACTGTTGCCTCGTCCGTGTTTTATGTTATCATGAGTATTGAAGTCGGAGTCTTTATCGTCCCACTCGCTATGGATTGCCTTTCGGTGGGCTCAGTGTACGTACGAGCGCGTGGGAAGGTCTTTTATTCGAGTTTTGCGTAACCCGGCATACAGAGGCTGTGTTCAGGATGCGTTTGATAATAGGTGAAAAGTAAAAAAAAAAAAAAAAAAAAAAAAATACAAGGCCTTCTGCAAACGTTGAAGTGTGGGTCTTTAGTTTGGTATTCTGCTGTGTTTGCTTGACCCAGTGCTTGCAAACAATACACACAGGATGAATTCATTAACGGGGAAAAAAGGAAAGTTTCCTCTACAAACATTTGTCTGTAGGGGTATTTTCCGTAGTGTTGTGTCGTGTTTGTGGATGTTCCTTGTTTACACATACAAAGCATATAGAATATGTTTGATGAAAAAATTCCTTTTACAAATAGGGTATGTATAAAATCAGAAAACAAAATGGTGAAAAATATTTACCTTAACATACAAGTAGTTTTCTTAATGCTTTGGTATAACAAAATATATATATATATTTATGGGTTCCGGTGAACAGATCTCTCTTGATGACGCAATCGGTTAAGTCACTATCACTTGTCACATGCTAGCGGAGGTTCGAGTCCTTGGCTATACCACGTTTTAATTTCTGTGTGTATATCTCCTAGAATTTATTGATGTTGATGGCCTGGAATTAAAGTGAATTGTGGTTGATAAATGTTTATATATATATATATATATATATATATATATATATATATATATTATTTTTATATATATGTATATATATATATATATATATATATATATATATATATATATATATATATATATTTATATATGAAAGATGAACTACAAGTCACTATAAAGATACAAATGAATAAATGAGGAATAAATAAATTGTAATATGAATATATATGTAAGCAAACAACTAAGCATTTTCTTGTTAAAAGTAGTCTGACCCCGTGAAGGAAGAGTCACTTTTATTGCAAAGAATGTCTAGTGTGTTTGACCTACACAAAGAGGAAAAACACGCCAACTCACCCCTCTTCTCAAAACTTCGTTTTCCTTTTGTATATTTTCCAATGTTTACGAGAGATGGTTTGTTTTCCTGCGAGTGGCCATCTGGGTCCAGTGTTTTGTTTGCGTAAGCGTGTGTTTTACCTGCGTGTTTGGGTTTGTTCCAAAACTGTGGCCGTATTGTTGGCTTACCATACACGTACCTATTTTACGAGAGAGATCCATTGTACTTCAGGGTTCTGGACTATTTCTATGGAAAGCATCAGTCTTGTTCGATTTTTTTTTTTTTTTTTTTTACCCACTCGTTTTCAATTTGTTTCGCTGTCCCTGTGTTATTTTTTCCCCGGTCGGACGTTATACGATATCAAACCTATAAACCAGGCCTGAGTTACTTTCGTTATCAAAGAGCTGTTTCTAATTCCAGGGGTCGTGTCGGGACAGGAAAACTTTGGTCACCTGGTGTCTGTCTGTCCCGGAAAACATTGGATGTGCTGATGTCACTCTGAAGCTTTTCCTTCATCATGATTTTTTCTTTCCATGAAGCTCTGAATAAAAAATCGCGGAAACATACATTGGCAAAGAAAAAATGGAGACGATTTAATTTGCTCGAACATCGTCGCTTGATATGACACGTGTTAATAATGCTGAAGGATAAAAGCTTAGACGCATCCATATTTCTAGATGTAAATATCCATCTGTATATTGATACAAATGTTATTTTCTATGAATGACAACTCTAGCCTCGATTTTTCAGTAGCTGGAAGGAAAAGCAGGAAGAAGAGAAGGAGAAGGAATATGAGAAATATAAAGAAGAGGAAGAGAAAGAGTAGGAAGAAGAAAAGGAAGAGAAACAGGACGGTGATGATGATGATGATGATGATGATGATGATGATGATGATGATGATGATGATGATGATGGTGATGATGAGGATGATGAGGATGAGGATGATGAGGAGGAGGAGGAGAAGGAGAAGGAGGAGGAATATGAGAAAGAAAAAGAGAGGAAGAAAAAGAGAGGAAAAAAGAGGAAGAGGTTGAGGAAAAGAAAATGACAATGAAGAGGACGATGATAGTATTTTGGAGGAAAAAGAAAAGCAATACGAGGAAGAGAATAAAAAAAAGTGGAAAAAGAGAGAGAGCGAGAACGACTGAAAGAAAGAGAATGAGCAAGAGTCCTCTAAAATCAGAAAAAAAGAGAAACCGAGAGCAAGAGAACGAGCTCAGGAACGAAAACAAAAGATCTGAAGAGCCTCCCTGCGTCCGCTGCGAATCCATTGACCAGCCAGGCCATCCCGGAAATATGAATAAAAGAAATGAAAACGGAAGAAAACGGGATGTAGGTACACTGTCGTCCTGCACTCCGAATGCCTTTTGGGAGGAATGAAAGCGAGGGGTTTTGTATTCGGTTGAAGGAAACTCCTATCGCACTGGAAAAAAGTAGCTTTTCACTAAACGTGGCAATTACAATACGTTATATCTTTCACAACAAAGTTATGTCGTAGCACATTTGTAAAATAACACTGATGACCCACTATCGGAGAAGAATAAGCGAAAGTATAAAGATCTGTATATTTCGATCACTAACTGTGATCCTCTTCTGCTGAAGAGAATCACAGTTAGTGATCGAAATATACAGATCTTCATACTTTCGCTTATTCTTCTCCTAAAGTGGGTCATCAGTATTGCGATATATCTTTGTATCAAACCAGAGTTACCTGCATTATTCTTGAAGTTCAACTTTAAATATATAGTCGTGTGGCACTTATTCCTGGTACTCATACTAATCACAGGATTTTCTCCATAAGAGAAAATCCTCGATGGAGGAAACATAGGAGACACCTACAGAAATCATGGTTGGCGAAAGTAGTTTAAACCTGTAGAGAGTTTTTTGGAGAGTGAAGGGTGACTGCATGGAAGCTTGTTCAGAGAGACCAAGGAGCTCAGATGAACTGTGTGATTACAGGAACGTACTTCCTGACGTATGCTTTCAGTTGTTGATAACCGTTTAACCTAGACTAACTATTCACATAATCAGTTAACTCTGCATGGTACAGAAGATCCATTGAAATAAATAGAGGTACATGTTTACTGTTACATCAGCATTTCTAACTGCAAATTTAACAGCAATTGCTTAATAAGTAAAAGTATATAAAGAAAATAAGAGACATGAAAAAAGAATTAGTACAAGAAAAAGACACTACTTGTTAGAGGCCGGTAGACTGAGGTAGACAATTAGGTAGATAGAGGGGTAGGTAGAAAGATATGCAAATTTTATTACCTGGATGAAACAATGACGGAGGGGAAGTGCAGAGTTGCATGTTCTCGCTTTCCGTCAGATGTTTGTCAATATAGGCTAGGGTATCGATAGAAGTGATGATGTGACGAAATGTAAATATTAAGCCACGTTCCGCTTGCGACACGCTTGCGACAGAAGTGCTTGCGTAAACAGTATTGCTTGAGATAGTATAACAGTCTTTGTTATTGGAGGAAAGGGTGGAGGAGAGAAATTTTTGGTGCACGGAGGTAAAGTCACGCCCTTAAAGGGTGGCACTTATTTGTAATGTTAAAAGTTATTGGATGAATTAAATAGTGACGTCGGAGCAGCCCTGGCTTGGTGGGTGTACAAGAATCCCAAGTAGGATTCCCGTGGTGTAGCTCAAATAACTAAGTGTAATTGATAAGGAAGAAAAGAAGAAAAAATATATCTCCGTTTTAATTCACCCCATCAAGAAACATTACTAACTTGTTACAGAAGAAGTGGCATGGGGCCTACAGATGAATAACGTAGGTGACTGAGGAATTACTGAAAGCGTTAGTGGCAGTGGAGTTAACACT